>NC_063361.1:36319963-36335492 GCF_021869965.1 Rhincodon typus | reverse complement strand
CTCATGTCCCCTCCTGGCTCTTCTTAGCTCTCTCTTTAGGTCCTTCCCGGCTAAATTGTAACTCTCAAGCGCCCTAACTGAGCCATCATGCCTCATCTCTACATAAGCCTCCTTCTTCCTCTTGACAAGAGATTCAACTTCTTTCGTAAGCCACGGTTCCCTCGCTCGACCACTTCCTCCCTGCCTGACAGGTATATACCTCAAGGACACGCAGTAGCTGTTCCTTGAACAAGCTCCACATTTCAATTGTGCCCAGCCCCTGCAGTTTCCTTCTCCATCCTATGCATCCTAAATCTTGCCTAATCGCCTCATAATTGCCTTTCCCCCAGCTATAACTCTTGCCCTGCGGTATATACCTATCCCTTTCCATCGCTAAAGTAAATTTGTAGGCAAATGGTCATAAGAACACAAAGCAGAGTCCTGTTAAAAAGCTAGTGACAACATCACAAAAAATTGGGAGATTTCCCACTCATCACTCCATCGGTGCTGCATGGAGTGTATCAGGGTGAAAAAGAGGAAGGGATGGAAATAAACAGTGACACCAAAAAACTTGCAATTACTAAACATGGATATACAAATCATTTCTCCTCAAATACTGGAATTCTCAAAGTCAGAATGAATAGCTGTAGAAATGATCTCACTCTCATGCAGAGATAGTATACAGCAGCCTCTGCTAAAGAACATGCCCAGAATATACACTTCAACCCTGAAAAATATATTATGCTACACCCAAAATATGCAATGTACTACCACATTGTTCTATTCTGGGAGTGCAATCCCTATAATATGCAGTGTAGTAACTCAGCTCACCATAACTCTCATGGGATTAAAATCAAAACCTGCAGAGTTTGGGCAACTCCTCATCTCACCCATCAGGGGCATTATTCCAGAAACTATTAATATATGACACTCAAACAGATCACTTCCCTATTATACAGGTACTAGCACCTCCCAAATACCCATGACCTGAACCACTGAGGGCCAGATCAGCAGACAAAAAAATAATCAGAAGAACTGCAGATGCTGAAATCTGAAACTGAAACAGAAATTGCTCAATAATCTCAGCAGGTTTGGCAGCAGCTGTGGAGAGAAAGCAGAGTTAACATTTTGGGTCCGGTGACCCTTCTCCAGAACGGATTGTAGGTAGGAAAAGATTGTTTTTTTTCTATGGACGATTGATTGGGGTAGAGGAACGCGAATAGGCAGAGATTAAGCCCAAAGAAACAGAAAAACTAGTTGGTCAGACAAACAAATAAGTAAAAGTCAGTTTGAGGGGGAATGAAAAGTTGCTAGTGACCTTGGTCTCAGCTCTATCCTCTGCAACCAGATCCTCACCTTTCCGATTCACAGGCCACAATCAGGGAGGATAGCTCACTGAACCTCCTCCACAGGAACTCTCAACACTGGAGCCCCCCCCAACAAGGATGTGGCCCCAGCCCCCTACTGTACTCCCTGTACACCTACGATCGTGTTGCCAAATTCCAAACGAACACCATCTACAAGTTCGCTGACAACGTCACCGTAATGGGATGGATATCGAACAACGAGTCAAAATACAGAAGGGAGATAGAGGGCTTGGTGACATTGTGCAATGAAAACAACCTCTCTCTCAACATCGGCAAAACTAAAGAACTGATCATTGACTTCAGAAAGGAGGAGAACACGCCACCATCTACATCTATGGAACTGAGGTTGAGAGCGTGACAGCATCAAGTTCTTGGAGTGAAGATAACTGACAACCTGACCTGGACTACCCATGTTGATACGATGATCAAGAAGGCACAACAACGCCTCTTCTTCCTCAGGAGGCTCAGGAAATTGGTCCCTGACCAACTTCTACAGATGCACCATTGAAAGCATAACTGTCTGGGTGCATAACGGCCTGGTATGGCAACTGCTCTGCCCAGGACCCTAAGAAACTACAGAAGGTGGTGTGCACAGTCCAGACCATCATGGAAGCCAACTTTCCATCCATGGACTCTATTTACATTGGCTCGCTGTCATGGAAAGGCGGCCAACATCAAAGACCCATCACACCCTGGTAATGATCTCCTACAACTTCTTCCATCAGGCAGAAGATACAGAATCCTGAACACACGCACAAGCAGGTTCAGAAACAGCTTCTTCCCGGCCGTTATCAGACTAATGAATGAACTCTCTAGCCTCAAAGAACGCTGATCTTGTTTACGTTGGTCTTACCTAGCGCACACCCTGTGCAATGTAACCTGTATCCCTCGGTACAAGGTCTTTTTGGTCTGTACCTCCTTTGCTTATTATGATCTGCAAACAAAGCTTTTCACTGTATTTCAGTACATGTGACAATGAATCGAATCAAATCAATACTGGGGGCAGTGGCTAACAACAGATAGAGTGTAATAGCAGCCCATGTGATGACAAGGCCTGGTGTGGGATGGTGGGGGAAAACGTGCTCAAGCTCAACATTATTGAACTCTATATTGAATCAAGGAGGCTGCGGGGTCTTCCAGCAGAAAACAAGGTGCTGTTCTTCCAGCTTGCGCGGAGCTTTACTGCAGCATAGCAGCAAACCTGAGAGAGTGACTTTGGCCAGGGAACAGGGTGGTGGTGCTGAGACAGAGAACAGGCCAGGGAACAGGGTGGTGTGTTGAAGTGACAGGCAACAGAAAGCTCAGGGTCTTTTATGCTTCGCAGGACACCTACATTCTGTCTGCACTTCATCTCCCCAATGTAGAGGAATCCATATTGTGAGCAGTGAATGCAGTAAACTACATCGAATGAAGTGCAGATAAAGGTGTGTCTGGGATCTTGACTAGTGAGAGGGGAGGAATTAAATGGGCAGGTGTTATACCTTCTGCAGTTGCAGGGGAAAGTGCCCTGGGGCTGCGGGACAGTATTGGGAGTGATGGAGTAGTAGCCTAGGGTGCCCTGGAAAGAACGGTCCCTGTGGAATGCTGACAAGGGAGGGGACGGGAATGTGTGTCAAGTGGTGGCATCTCACTAGAGGTGGCAGAAATGCTATATAATGATCCTCTGGATGTGGATGCTGGTGGGATGGTAGGTGAGGATATTGCTGTTGTGGGAGGGAAGAGAAGAGGTGAGGGCTGAAGACAGGGAGATGGATCAGATCTGACTGAGGGCCCAGTCACCTACGGTGATGGGGAATCCTTGAGGAAGAAGGTGGATATTTTGGACGCCCCCATGTTAAAGTTGGCATCATCGGAACAGATGCGATGGAGACAAGGAACTGGGAGAATGGAATAGTGTCTTTACAGGAAGAGAGGTGTACACAGGATTTTCAGTCAAGGTAACTGTGGGAGCTGGTGGGTTTGTTGTGGATACTGATGGTCAGCCTATCCCCAGAAATGGAAACAGACGTTGAGGAAGGGAAGAGAGGAGTCAGAGATGGACCAGGTGAAGGCACAGCAGGGTGGAAATCGGAAGTGAAATAGATAGACAAACGTTTCCAATTCCAGACGAAAAATGGAAGCAGCACTGATTCTGTCATTGATGCTCCAGAGAAAGAGTTGTGGGTGGGGGTTGGATTAGGACTGAAACAAGGAATGTTCCATGTACTCCACAGAGAGACAGTCACGCTGGGGCCCATGCGTGTACCCATGGCCAGATTTTTGACCTGAAGAAAAAGTGAAACAAGTTGAGAGATCAGGGTTCAGGATCAGGACAAGCTTGGCAAGGTAGAGGAGGGGTGGGGTGGTCGGATGTGCTAGATTCCCTCCTCCTATCAACACAGCAGCCGGACCTTAACCATACTGATCTCTCAATGTCGCTGAGTCAAAACTCAGAAAGCCCCTCTCTTATAGCACTGAGCTTTAGGTGAACCTACACCGCAGGACTGCTATACACTGCCCCCTTCCCAAGGGCCCAGCAAAGATAGGTAATTGATCCCAGCCCTATCAGTCTGCCTGCACCTCGAGAACTTGTTTTTCTTTAAAAAGGCGGGGTACAAAAAAAAAACAAAAACAAAAACAAAAACAAAAACAAAAACAATCTGTCAAGATCAAGGAGAAACAACCAGCCCAGCACAGGATGTCCATGACGTCAAATCAAACTGGGTAGGCACAGCTGATGGGAAACACTCAAAGTCAAGAAATCATGGAATCCCATCCCACTCCACAGAACAAGCACAAAATCAAAGCCAAAACTTTGAATGCAGTACTGAGAGTGCACTGCATTGTCAGAGATGCTCTCTCCGAAACGAGATGTGAAACCAGGTGCCATCAATCCACAGGTACATCCCACAGAGATGATTATTGAAAAACAGTAGGAAACCTTGCACAGTGGCTCAGCAGTTAGCACTGCTGCCTCACAGCACCAGGGATCCGGGTTCAATTCCAGTCTCAGGCAACTGTGCGCAGTTTACACATTCTCCCTGTGTCTGTGGGTTTCCTCCGGGTGCTCCAGTTTCCTCCCACACTCCAAAGATGTGCAGCTTAGGTGGATTGGTCATGCTAAATTGCCCATAGAATCTAGGGTGAGAAATGCAGGAATAGGGCAAGAGTTGGGTCTGGGCAGGATGCTGTTCAGAGGGGCAGTGTAGACTCAACGGGCCAAATGGCCTGCTTCTACACTGTAGGGATTCTATGATCATAAGTTCATTTTAAAATAGTCATGGGATTGAGGTGGTGCTGGCTAGGCCAGGACTCTGGCAGTGGTGGGCCACCTTCTTAAACCAGTCTGTGCCCTGGTCAATATTTACCCATCAACCAACATCACTAAAACTGACCATGCATCATTATCTGGGCTTCCTGCATTACAACAGTGATTATACTTCAAAAGCATTTCCTTAGCTGTTAAGTGCTTTGATTATCTATTGCAAATATTGGAATACATTCTATAAATGCAAATTATTTCTTCAAAATCTCACTAGGAAGATGTTTATTTGTTTCTTAGCTGCACACTAGGACACAGGAAACCGTTGCTAACAATGTCTGATTATCTCCGACATTCTTACTAACTGGAAAAGGCTCAAGCCTAGAGATGGTGATTTATTTTACAACTTTGTTAGATCTTTAAGATTGAGAAGTCTAAAACTGCCAAATGTAGGACACTGGGCTAAAACCAGAAGCCAATCCTCAGGCAATCCTGAGCTTGGTTCCCAAAGGACTGCAGATTGTGAAAAACAGGAAAGAGGTAAGGAGCTGCCTTGTCACAGGGTAGGGACAGGAGCATGACAATTGGGGATAAATTGCAATTACATCAAGGCTCTGACAGAAAAGTTAATCAAAAACATTCTATCATGAAAAGTAACCATTATGTGCAGAGACGAGGAGAAAGGAGACTGGCCTTGAGAACAGCAGCTTCTTCTGAAGGGGCTCAGATTAGCAACAGAAGTGGAATTGTGCTGTAGAATGCAGATTTCATTTTATAACAGAGCTGTGAACCTAGAATTCACAATCTCCAGCACATCCCAGATGCACATTCCTGGAATAGCACTCATCAGATGTAACTAACAGACAAGAGGCCAAATCCAGCCTTGCTCAAGCCAGATTAAACAAGAATATACACAAGGATGCCATGACTAACAAACCACCCATATTAACAATGTTAACAGAAATAATGCCAAACAAACAAATACACCAGGTCTATGCTGTTTGGCTGGGGGACGTAACCAAGACATTAAGATGGGAAAATCTAGTTTCCTGAATTTACAGCAACAAATGCCAGCAGCGAGTGCAGTTCATCATAACAAACAGCCTTAAAAGGGGGGTGGGGAGGGTGCAGATAGAGAGAGAATGGGGACAGCTTCTCAGCTGGCCACCCCATCAACCTCCTCGGATTCACATTTCCGACACCAGCCCCTCCCAAAACACCATCATCACTTTTTCCAAAGTGGAGTTGATGTGGCTCCACAGAAAGCACTTACACAAGCCTCAGCCCTTACTATCCAGCCAAAGGTGCATTCTCCCCCTTACACAACACACAATTGATGGTCTCCCACTATGAACAATACCACGCACAATATTAATAGGTTCTGGGTTAAGCAGGAATTAATCCTACAGTTCCTGATCTTTCAGTAAAAGCCGAATGTCTTATTCAGGGCAGGACCAGGCTCAAGACTGGTTCTTATCCAGCAAATGTGCAAAAATTGGCCATTTGGCTCAAGTGCCAGATCAGCAAGAATTAGCAATAAAAGGGGAACATCAGGAGAGGCAACACTAGCCCCTCTATTTCTTCAGGGTCCCATGCAACATACGAAGAATGATCAACGTGCCAAATTGAGCCACGGAAGCTTCCAGATCATGTGGCCCCTGGGAAGAGGCAGCTAAGCAGGGCCATTTTGAAACCATCAACAACTTGTTACGAAAAATTGTTTAGGCCCAGCATTACCATCAACCACCAAAACACCCTCAAAGATTCAGTGGAGATATGCACAGGCAGATTTAAACTTGACATCTTCAGTACAAAGAATTTGACAGAACAATAAAATATTCCATTACAATTGCTTCTACCCTTGTCTGGGGCAGATCAGCCCTTGGCGAATCAATCAATCATTCAGGTATTTCAGAACGAATTTCTGGGTTAACAGGCAGTCTGTCAAAAACCCAGTTATTTCTCTCTTAACCCCAAGTAACAGTCCACCTGTGAACCCTGACAATGGGGTGTTTGACCAGGGAAGGAGTCACAGTTAAACCCCAAGATACTCAACTCATTCAATGTATTCAGTGTGTCAAAAATAACTGGGCAAGAGTCCGAGTTTGTTTAATCCAATAGGAATCCATACCCCTGCCTCAATAAGCCATCTCCACCCACACAGTGATCAGTTATCCCCCACTCCTCATTCATATCAGATTGGAGAGCAAAGTGGTATCAATGTGTGCTTAGATCAACACCCACCCACTGGGAGACCCTACCCTCACTGTCCAGCTTGGAGTCTACCACCCAATGGGAGAGCACATCAAACTCAACATATCAAAGCTCTGAGAGATCCCCAAATCTCACCCAGTTTCCCAAGACTTGGCACACCAAAGGGAAGGGGACAGGACATCTAAAAGAATTGCTGTGGTAGAGGCGAGTGCAGGAAGGAGGGCAAATTCAACATCGATGTTTCCTGCACAGTCACCTTTCATTCCATCACCACTGTACTGGTGGTTTCTAGGACAATCACAACTACATCTGGTGCCCAGTATCTCACGGTTTCGAATTTTCTTTCCAAAGATGTCTTCAGCAGCTACAAGAAACCTTCCAATGACCCTGGGAGCAAGGCAATCCACAACACAAAGGGTTTTAAAATGCTAACTCCTCAACTAGAGAAAACAGGAACCAAACAAAGCACTGCATTGAAGATGGAATCGGGGAGACTTTATTTTTCCACTCAGAGCTCATCAACCCTGGGGTGCAACACCATATGTTCTATAGTTATAATATCCTTTCAGTAAATGAGGGGCCTAGAACTACAAACAGTATTCTGCATTCCACTGAATGTTATGTTTCAGAATGTTATTATTGAAGTCAATTGGGTCAGAGAAAGAAACCAGGATGACAGGCCATTTGGCCCATTGTACCCGTACCAACTGTGGGAAAGTAAGGTCCAATTAGGCTCTTCACCCAAAGCATGGTTTTGCTCACCTGACTTTTATATTTCCTTTCTGGGTTTAGTGTTAAACTTTGTCTCTCTCTGCTAGATGTTTAATTACATTAAAAGGTGGTACGTAAATGCTGATTGTAGTTGTCAACAATACTATAAGGCAGGTTGGCCTGCTGTGTTCATCCAGCTCTACACCATGTTATCTCAGATTTTCCAGCATCTGCAGTTCCTACTATCTCTGAGGTAAATGCTGGTTGTAGTTGTCAACAATACTATAAGGTAGGTTGAGGAACTCCAGCCAGAGTGCTCCTCCCCATTCCAAGAAAGGAGTAATTGAAAGATTTGACAATGAGGTGGGAGAGGGACTGACCTATTCTCCCTCAAAGCTGTGAGGCTGCATTGTTCTACAACAACCCAGAATGAGGTGTGTACTGTAAACAGCCTTTACACAAAGATTAGCTGGGACATTTTTGTTCCATGGGTGGAACACACTGGAAAGCAGTGGATTCAGCAGAAGCTCCAAGTTTCAAACAGACAAAAAGCTGAACCCAAACAGCACGATCAAAGCAGCTGTGCCAATTCTTCACGGCTCAGAGTACAAGCTGTTAGTCAGCTGCGATTGCAAATGGTTTTGTAATTACTGTGGGGGTGGATGTGTAATATTATCAGTGTACAAGTTTTGGAGTCTCATTTTGCTGGGTATTTTTTCCCCCTGACAGGTTGCAGTGAAATCAATCTAGAAATGATTAGTCAGAGAGACCAACATCTTCATACAGAATGTGCGGGAGTGTGATTGTGTGTCTAGAATGATGAGTTGCCACACTTGTAATTGTGAACGGTAAGAGGTGAGCAGACAGAGAAGAGGTGAAACAGATTCATCTGCTCACCTCCTGGTAAAGCACTAAATGGGAAATGAGAGGCCATTCAGCCCACTCAGTTAAACTCCATATTCCTACACAATCTTCATATGCAAAGTCTTTAATGCCCAGAAATCTATCAACTTCTACCGTGAATATAGTCAATGGCTGAATTTTCACAGCCCTTTGGAGTAGAGATTTACACATTGACCAACTCAAGTGCCTTCCAAGCCGCTTAGAAGGAAAGATCTTTTTAAAAAATAAAAAAGTCCTGTGGATGTCACCCATCACTTGGTGCAGTTCAATGGCCTTTAATTTGGGAGAAAGAGCAAAAACAGACATGCATTTACATAGCACCTTTTAACTTCAGGTTTTCTGAATGTTTTACAGTTAATAAAGTTGTACTTGTGAAATGTAGTCACTACTTTAAGAGGGGCATCTCGACAATGAAACTGTACAAGGCAAGATCCCACAAGCAACAATGAGAGAATAACCTTTTCTGCTCACCCAGGAAAGCAACCACAGCCTCTTAAATACCTCAACAGAAAGATGGAATTTCTGACAGGGCAGCACTCTCTCGGTGCTGCAGCGTGAGCATCAGTCTGTAGCTTTGCACTTAACATCTGGTGCAGAGCCACAACCTTAGAATCATAGAATCCCTACAGTGTGGAACAGGCCATTCAACTAAACAAGTCCACACCGTCCATCCGAAGAGCACCCACCCAGACCCATCCCCATACCTGTAACCCTGCATTTCCCATGCATGATCCACCTAATTTACACACCCCTGGATACTACAGGCAATTTAGCATGGCCAATCCACCTAGCCTGCACATCTTTGGATTGTGGGAAGAAACCAGAGCACCTGGAGGAAACCCACGCAGACACGAGGAGATTGTCTGTATGGGGTTTGCACAGTCACCCGAGGGCGGAATCGAACCCGGGTCCCTGGCACCGTGAGGCAGCAGTGCTAACCACTGAGCCACCGTGCTGCCCTTCTGACTCAAGAACGTACACAGGCTACAGGAGCCTGGCTACAGTCTGGTGAGTTCAAACACAGCAGTTAATACTCTCAGGTGAAACTCTGGCACTGTGCAGCTGAAGGCTGAGAAAAAAAGGGAGCGGCTTTCTATAGATACCCTGCATTCTGTATGTATTGTAATTCTGGGTCACACGGGACACTATGGAAAACAACTCAACAAGCTGCAAAGTCCAGGGCGGAGATTCTTAGCTATAAGATGAAACGCACTTTAACCTAAAAATATCACAACACCACGAAAGAATGTCAACATACCCTAAACCATGATCACCAAAAACAGAGATAGAAACAAAGATTTCTTCCCTCACCCATTATCACTATAATCTGCAATTTCTCAAATGCCAAATACTCCACTGACTTGCAACACTGAGCAGATAGAATTTAGGAAACTTAGTAACTACACTTCAAAACTTTTCTGCAACAGCTCTGAAGTTCTCAGGGATGTCCCAAGTGCATGAGGGGTGCTATACAAATGCAAGTGTTTCTTTGCAACTGAATTTGAGATACAGCAACTGCTGATTGTTTACACAACAATTTCAGGCAATTTCCTGTTTCGTTTCTCAGTGAAGCTCTCTATGACTCTGAAAAAATACACAAACGTCTCCAGATTTCCCATCAGTACCTCACCCAAACTATGGCTATGCCAGAGGCCAAGGGAGACCTAGCTTTTAAAATAAGCCAGTGCTGAATGGGTCAACCCAGTTGGCCAACATGACAAATTTAACCAAGCACCCCTGGGTCAGACAGGGTTAAAATATCAGCAAGGGTTCTTGTACAATAATCCTCATCTGCACCTTTGTTACATCGATACTGGACAATGTGAAATGACCTCCTGACCACTAAGACCTAAAACGCTGCTGCCCATGTCTCATGCACTCTGTGCTTGCTAACCTACATTGGCTCCTGTTCCGGAATAATTCAAATTTAAATTCTCATCCTTGCTTTTAAAAAAAGGTCTCCATGGCCTTGCTCCTCCCTAACACTCCACAACCTCATCCAACAGCACCTCGCCTCACTCCAACATCAATGTTCTTCTCACTCCAATACTGCCAAATCACATTCCCATGACTGTACCATTGTCAGCTGCCCTAGCGCTAAATTCCAGAGAATTCCCTCCTTAAAATTTCTCCAGCTCTCTCTTCCTCAAAACTTACACATCCGACCAAGTCCTTGGGTCACCTGACTCAAAAAAGGTCACATTATTCAGTGCTAGTAGGAACTGCCGCTGCTGGAGAATCTGAGATAACAAGGTGTAGAGCTGGATGAACACAGCAGGCCAAGCAGCAGAGGAGCAGGAAAGCTGATGTAATTTTTTTTCTGAAGAAGGGTCCAGACCCGAAACGTCAGCTTTCTTGCTCCTCTGATGCTGCTTGGCCTGCTGTGTTCATCCAGCTCCACACCTTGTTATCTTAGATTATTCAGTGTCAGTTTTTGACTAATAACCCTTGTAATCACAGGAGTATTGTGTAAATGCATAACTGTTGTTGGGAGAGCAGGCGTATTGGATATTCAACATAATTTGAAACATGATAACCCACTGACTCGAAGGTAGCCAGGGGAACCATGGAGTGTCCATGATAAGCCAACACTTTCAGGAACGAGAAGGTGTGTTCTTGTTTGCCCCAGTTCTTCTTAATACCACCAGCATCACCTTTGGCAAGATTCTCCAAATCAAGTGGCAAGAAAAAGGTGGTCCAACAGCAGCTTCTTTTCTCAAGCCCACCATAAAAGTTCAAATCACTCCAAGGGGACATTTCTCTCGACAGACTCCAAAACTGACTGCTCCACTCAGAACTCAGTCAGAGCACCCAGGAGGGCAGTGAAAACATCTTCTAGAGACGTCCTCAAAGTTTTCCCAAAAAGATCAAACATTGTTCGCCACTCATGAGAGTCCCTGGTTTATGATCAACCAAAATGGAGAAGATCTATTCAGGAAGTAGGAGGCACCTTGTTGGGAACTCAGAAGCAAAGCTGGAGAGCACGGAGAAACTGCCACACACCTCACCCATTGAACTCTACACACCGCAACCTGACCCAACGTGCAGCTGAGCCTGCAGATCATACACCAACTTCATAGTCTTCTCTGAACTGCAGTGGTAGCAAGTCATCCTTGATTCCAAAGGGACTCCCTGAGATGGAAGGAAAAAACAACCCTATGTGTAAAACAAAAGCTTCTCAGCATAGATCTATCTTAAAGATAATAGCTCCATCTTGAATTATCCAGATGAAATAGCTTTTCTCTATCTCTCTACCCAATCAATTCCTTTTAACATCTTAAAACTCTCACTTAGATCAGCCCTTAACTGTTAATACTCAAGTCTGTGAACCAGTCTTCAAACTAACCACGTGAACGCTGGAAATTCAAGAGGGAGCAGCAATGGATGATTAAACCAAGAGTTAGGATCTGTGCAGTGTTTTAGAACGAGACTTCCACTGAACAGAAACCTCAGGTGAGAGGAATTCAGATCTGAATGGAAACTTAATGGCAAAACATTTCACTTTTGGAGATTTTTGAACATCGAGAGAAAGGGAAAGGGCAGCTTAGGTCCGAGTGTGCAGGGACTGGCTGTAAAGCAAGAGAATTTGCTGCATAGGGACCACAAGAGGATTACGACAGCAGGATCACGATGGTAGAGATAGTACTTTGAGAAATGACATCAGCATTTTCCATTCCTGGCCATTCCCAAGCTGGTTCACAGGTCAGTGTGTAACACAATCAGAAGGCTGCAGATTCGCATCCAAATGCAGAGAAGTGAACACAATCCTTTCGGCCATTCTTGCTCCAGCACTGAGAGAGTGCAGCAATGTCAAAGAAGCTATGTTTCAGAGGAGACAAATTGGGACCTCTCCTAATTACCTCTCAACTGAACACAAAGACCCTTTGACTATTCTGAAATACAACAGAAAAGTTCTCCTAGTTACAGTAAATATATATCCCTTAACAAAAAAATCAGTTAAAACAGACCCATGTGATCAGTACCTTGCTGCTGTGGGATCTTGCCATGCACAAACTAATGTTGTAATGATGAAAACATTACAAGGGACTACACTAAGAAAAGTATTTTATCCATTAAAAGGTGCTAATTAAATGCAAGTTAACATTTCCACTGTGGAATTTAGCCCATGCCCAGCATCAATGCCCATGAATCATTTACCATTCACCATTCCAACAGATGCCTTTTATTTACCAGTTTATCCTCTACTGCTCCCCTCAGTCACAAATCTTCAAAACATTCCCAGTGCTATCACAATCTGAAAAAGATTGCGAATTAGTACTGTGAAACTTTTGCATAGTACAGTACCTAACCTGTTGGTTAGTAATATTTGATGTACAAGACTGATTCTAGAACATGGGAGGTGCACACCATCCTATTGCTACGTATGTATTATACAGTAACACAGGGCTTTTATTTATTACTTGCAGTTTCACTGACTGAACTTAAGCTTCCTCCAGTTCAGTTAAACAATTTGTGACAGTCAGCTGGTTCCTCATCATGCTACAGTTCAACATGAACTTACAGATAACCAGTTCAGGACTGTCCAAACATTTTCATCACACACAAAAAAAAGAATGGTCAGCATTCAGGACTAAACGGACAGACTTGTATTTCCATAGTATCTTTAAAAACATCAGGTTGCCAAAAATGCTTTAGCCCCAAAGTAGTACTTTTTGAACAGCAGTGACTGGACAGAAAATTCCCACAAAGTCGCAGTACTATAATAATAATAATTTGGTTTTAGATGTTGATTGAGGAATAAATATTGGCCAGGCCACCTGCAAGAACTCCCGAGCTCTTGTTTGAATTATTGGCGTGAGATTTTTACAGACATGAAAGGCAGTGTTTCTGATTGTGCAGCACTCTGTCAGTATTGCACTGGGTGTGTCAGCCTGGTGCAAGTGCCCACGTCTCTGGAGTCAGTCTGGGACCCAGTGCATCTCACTGGCAGAAACCTAACTGCTCTGTTGGTTCAAATAGATTGTCTGAGACTCGACCAATGGGTTTCTGAGTTGGCCTCAGCTGTACAGCTTCAGACTACACCTGCCTTTTTGAATATCAAAACTGAAATTAGGCTAAAATCAGTGAAATACCTGAAACTAGAGACAGCATATCAAGTAAAAGTTCAAGATAGCACAAGACGAACTGAGCAGGAAAATCAGCCAGAGAAAATGCGTAAAAGAGAAATGTTTTATCTTTGATAACAAGGTGTAGAGCTGGATGAACACAGCAGGCCAAACAGCAGAGGAGCAGGAAGGCTGACGTTTTAGGCATAGATCTTTGCTCTTTTATGGAATGTGGGTATTGCTGGTAAGGCCAGCGTTTTGTTGTCCATCTCTAATCGCCCATGAACTTTTTTTTTCCCCCTTTATTCATTAACAGGATAAGGGTGTCACTGCGAGGCAGCATTTATTGCCCATCCCTAATTGCCCAGAGGGCAGTTCAAAGTCAACCACATTGCTGTGTGTCTGGAGTCACATGTAGGCCAGACCAGGTAAGGATGGCAGTTTCCTTCCCTAAAGGACATTAGTGAACCAGATAGGTTTTCCCAACAATTGACAATGGATTCACAGTCATCATGGGATTCTTAATTCCAGATATTTTATTGAATTCAAATTCCACCATCTGCCATGGCAGGATTCAACCTAATGTCCCCAGAACATCAGGGTCTCTGGATTTACAGTCCAGCAATAATATCACTAGGCGATCGCCTCCCCGATCAGAACTCTAGACTATTTCAGAGGGCAGGTAGAGTCAACCACGTTGCTGTGGGTCTGGAGTCACGGATAGGCCAGACTGGATAAGTGTAGCAGATTTCCTTCCTTAAAAGCTGATTATTGAACCAGATGGATTTTTACAACAATGATTGTAGGGGTGATCACCACTACAGAGTATACTAAAGGTTTAAGAAAGGCGTTTAAACTCCACAAGCAGCTGTGGCAGGATTGAACCTGTGTTACCAAAGCCTAAGTGTGAATCTCTGAATTACTAGTTAAGTGACATACACTCCCTGTTATGCAGTCAGTACTGTGAAGTGGTACTGCACCCATTCTCTCCCTGAAATAGCAGTGCTACACAGATTCTCTTTAGACTTGAATAAGAGTTTCTGCAGTTTGCGTATTTTCAGTATGGGAGGGGGACACACAAGCTGAAGAACAAGGTGGCAATTACTGGTGAAAAACTAACAAAGGCCGTAAATCCACTGAAGCATCTAAACTATCACCAACCTAAATCAATATTGTCACTTGTAGTCACTACAGGAAGTTTGTTTGGATGGTTTAGGTAGTTTTAGCAAGTCTGTAGGAGCTGTTGTCAGAAGTTTGTTTTAAAAATAAAGTAGATACAAATATATCATTCATTATGAACAAGCAATGAGTGAAATTACAGGTGGAGTTTGGGAAGGTGACTAAAGACAATCTTGAGGTAAGTTACAGGAGTGAAGAGAGGTGGATCAGACAGGGTGGAGAGAAAGGGTGGGATGGATGATGATTCAATACTCTGTCACTGCTGGGGTGACAGCATGCACGGAGGCATCAACTCCCACTGCAGGTTCCAGGCAGACAGTAACTCAGGAAAACAGTATAAAAATATCATGTATAATTGTCACACAAATGCCAAAAACCTTCACAAAATAAAATATTCTAGAAACAAGGTAAGCAAATTGAAAAAGTTAAAGTCATCACAAGAGCAACTGATTGGTTGGAGCAGCCTGAAGCTTATTTTCTGTTTCTGGTAACAGAGTAACCAATCTCTCTCAAACAAAAGACTTCCATTGTCTGTGGATGCAGCCAATCATGACTCTCTCAGGAAGTTATATCAGAGGATGAAATCCCTGCCAAACTCTTGTACAGTACCAAAACCACTAGGTGACAATTAGCTACAACAGAAATCCCTAACTCAAAAGGTTGCTCACTCACATCTTGCTCCATCCCACCCACACCAGTCTCAGTAAGTGAATCAATTAGTCAGTGATACTGGGTGACAAAAACGTCGAGAAGATTCAAAATTCAGCACCGAGGTGGTGTTAAGGGTCAGAGTCAGAATCACAACTCCCAGTTACTGAGACAGAGGGAAAGGAGGGAAAGGAGGGAAAGGAGGGAAAGGAGGGAAAGGA
>NC_063361.1:36297786-36319953 GCF_021869965.1 Rhincodon typus | reverse complement strand
GAAAGGAGGGAAAGGAGGGAAAGGAGGGAAAGGAGGGAAAGGAGGGAGGGAAGAGAGGAGTTCAGACAATGCTCTTGACCTTTACGGAGGCATAGTGCCCCTGAGGGGGAAGGGGTGCTTTAATAGAGGTGTTATCTTACAAACCATATACAGATGTGAGGGCTCCCAGGCCAGTATACATATACAGATGTGAGGGCTCCCAGGCCAGTACTGAAGAGGAGCTGACTGGGTGCTTTTACTGCCCTAGCTTTGACTCAGATGCTTTGGGGCTGATTTTCTGACTGCACTCACACCCTGCCTACACCCAGACTTCTCAAAGTTAAAAACTGCTGTGTCTTCAAAAAGGTGATTCCCAAGCACGATCTGCAACTTTCGAAGTGGTGAGTCATTTACAACTAGCAGGATTTGAATCACATTCGTTCTCAACATTTTACAGCAGATCCATTGTCTGCCTCCTAAATTGGATCACAGGCTTAAAAAAGGGATCTACTGGCAAAGTGAGGCTGGTTTTATTCTGACACTGGTGGGGCTCCCTATACACATCACTGAGCAAACCAAAATAAACTGCTTTTTATGTTAAAATAGAGACAGGGTTTTCACTAGGACACCTGCATATAGTTTTGGTGAATCTGGCAAGTTTACTTTGGACTTGTAGTGGGCACAGCTATCAGACAAGTGACCTTAACATCCTGTTACACCCAGTATAAAGTCAGTGGGCTAATACTCGGTCAAATATAGTCTTTCAAAGACCAGAGGGAACCCGAGTTTGATCCTTAGTACACTCTAACCACAACGCAGAGGCCAATTTATAAGTGAATTATATAGTGTTAAACAAGTGTCAGCAGACAGAAGGAATTAGAAAAGGTCCCTGTCACAGAAAAGGTTAAAATCACCTGTGACAGCCCAGAAAGCTGCTGCTGCCTGCAACTACACCAGCTGGAGATGTTCACATTATAAATTTTTAAAAATAATTACAAGGGAGCTTTCAAAGCTAAATAAATATTGACAAAAAAAAACAGCTGCTCAAAATAGAGAGATTTCTGCACAGGATATGGATGCATATTTAGAATGTACAATATATAAACCTGTTTTCTAACTATCCCCATAACAAATCTTAGCAACATACCAATTACTCCCTTCAAACAAAAGGGAGGAAAAAAGGATAAGCTACAAGATGCTAAATACTCCAATACACAACCTAGCCTAATACATCTAGGCTCCTCAACAATGCAAATCAATCAGTGATGCCACAACCAATAACAGATTACTGTCATAAACATGGGACATTTGAGACTCCACACAGAGTCTCAAATGCATAAACAGGTAAACAGCTGGGCTTTGTAACATGACCAAATCAGCCCATTGAACAGTAACATCCTCACTAAACAGATTTCATGCTCAGTCTGTCTCTCGTGAGTCCTCATCTAAGTATTTCCCTCGATGTTCAAATTCTCATTTCTAGTTACAGGGCAAATCAGCAGCACAAAATAAAACCCCAACTCATCATTTAACCCTAAAAAGTCTGAGATATTTTTAACCTGTACATGCACACAAATTGCTCTCCCACTTTTACATACGCTGTCCCAAACCTTTCTGCGCCTTTCAAAGAATCCTCCATGTCCTAAACAATAGGGTTGAATGAAGAGCCTTGGACAAAAGATTACATTAAATTCAACAAAGTTTGAACTTTCAGTCAATCCACAGCCTCTAGGTGTTCATTAGTCAACAGATCCCCAAACTCTATTTTCCCAGTTACTATACAGTACAAACTTTTACAATTAGTGAAATTGTGATTTCTCCAAAAATTTTCAAAAACAAAGACAACCTTAATCAGTATTTGTTCATTTTATTAAATTGCACAGCAACACAGTATTGCGATCAGGCTAGTGCCCATTGATAGGCAGAAAGGTTCTCAGAGACACTACAACTTTACCTCTAAATCAGTGGAAAAAAATTGACGGGAATTATAATTAATAGTTTAATCAAAAAGGCCAGCACACAGGCACAATAGGCTGCATGTATCCACCCAGACAGAGATTCTAAGTTTCAGCAGTTCATTACTATTGAGTTTACACCAACTTGTAGATAACTGCCTAGTAATTACATCCAGATCTACTCCCTCATAAATCATTAGACAGTATCCTCTGCAATATTTTATTGTGCAAGTATTGATCAGATCCTTTTTTTTGAAGTTACTGCACTACTGAACCTGTTTGCAGCGACCTTTCAGGAGACGAATTGTCAACAGTTTTAGCCTGTAGCAGCGTCATGACACTGGCACAATTAAAAAAAAAACAATTTCAGCTTTACTCTCAGCTGCCAATAAACCATTCCCCGAGAACAGATGGTTGTGAACCACTAAAAAGCTTTAATTTATATCTGGAACCAAACAGCCAGTTGAACTTTGCACATTGGGCTGTCAACAGTTCCGGACCCAGTCTTCTCCCCGGGCTGACAGTGCTCTCTCTCTCTCTGTCCACAACCACCTGAACAATCAGGTCCCCACCCAAATTAGATAGGGCTGCGGAATAAAACACAGGACAGTCTCCAGCCCCCAGCCCCCAGCCCCCAGCCCCCAGCCGGAGACACACACTAAACGAGGAAATCAGAGCCAACTTCCCCAACTCTGCTCCTTCGGAAAGGGGATTGAGGCAAAGATTACAACTTCAAAACACACCCTCATCAGAGAGGGATCAGACTGAGCAACCCCCAGACACACACACTCCCCCACCCCCCCCCAGACACACACCCCCCCCCCCCCCCCCCCGCCACACACCCCCCCTGCGCTCCGCCAGCCCCACCCAAACACAGACTGTTCGACTAGGGGAACCCTGACACACTGCCTGGTGTCACACACCGAGGGGGCCGGGCCGGGCACCGGGAGCACACCTGAACGGGGTGTCCGGGTCCGGGACTCCCAGCCCCCGGACAGCGATCCCCCTCACTGGCCCCGGAGGTGAGGGCGGACCCGGCCCAGCCGCCTGCCTCCCGCTCAGCCCCAGCCTGTTACCTGACGAGCGCTGCCCGTGGTCCCTGCGCTGATCTCCGTAACTCGGATCCGCCTCAATCCGCGCCCGTTCGCCGCCGCCTTCTGCCCGAACAAAGAGGCGCTGGAAGCCACTGCTACCACCAGCCCGCCCCCTGAACCCTCCCATTGGGCAGCTGTCACCTAACCATACTCCCCATTGGTCTAGTGTACCGTCAATCCATGCCAATAGCCCAATACCATTGGTCCACTTTTTGTCACCTACCAGGTTTCCCCGCCCCTCAAGGACGGGGGCTCCTTCCTCTACCAATCATTATTGGGACTTCGATGACTCTGGTCGTTGATTGGCTCATTCCTATGTCAATTCCCGCCTCCCAAATGCCTCCGTCTGCGGCTGCGCGGGACCACACCTGGCGGCAGGGGGAGCTCAGGTGAGCTGGTTGCTTCTGTCTCTGGGCAGGTGAGGGGTCTGCTGCAGTTAAACCACAACTTATCTCCCATCTCTGACACTGATGGCATTCATGTATCAATAACAATATCAATTAATAGTGGCCAGTACATGGAGTACTGCAAGTTCCCCTCCAGCCACTCACCATCCTGACTTGGAAATATATCCCTGCTCCTTCAGTGTCACTGGGCCAAAATCCTGGAATTCCCTCATGAACAACATTGCAGGTCTACAGGTAGCACTAGGACTCCTTTTCATTCTGATTTGGAAATAAATCACCATTCCTTCAGTGTCAGTGAGGCACAATCTTGGAATTCCCAGCAGCATTTGGGTGTCCATACCCGAAATGGACCACAGCACTTCAAGAAAGCAGCTCACCACCAACTTGTCAAGGGTAACTAGGGATGGGTAATAAATGCTGGCCCAGCTAGCAATGCCCATATTCCATGAGTAAATTTTTAAAAAATACTCATTGTTAAATATTGATTCTGCTAAATGTCAGATCAGCACTTTGTATTTACTGTACACAACGCAAACAGTGCTCTTGAGAGAAGAGCAATCATGTTGGACTCAAAACATTAACTCTGTTTCTTGACAGACACTACTGAATCTGCTGAGACTCTCCAGCGGCTTGTTTTTAGTTTAGATCTCCAGCATCCACAGTGCTTTGTCTTCATTTGCATTTATACAAAATGTTTAGTCAAACATCGTGAGGAATCTTACAGAAACATAGTCATACAGGAAATACACAAAAAGACAAATGGATATCTCGTGAAAGGTAACTAAAACCTTGGACAAAGAAGTTGTATTCTAAGGAGAAGAAGAAAGACAGATGTTTCAGCAGGGAATTCCAGAGGAGATGGACAACTAGGCATTCCTGTCTGGCCAGCATTTATTGCCTGTCCCTAGTTGCCCCTTGAGAAGGTGGTGGTGAGCTGCCTTCTTGAACCACTGCAGTCCATGTGCTGTAGGTAGACCCATAATGCCCTTAGGAAGAGATTTCCAGGATTTTGACTCAATAACATTAAAGTAACAGTGATATATTACCAAATCAGAATGGTGAGGGGCTTGGAGGGAAACTTGCAACAGGCAATGTTGTCATGTTTTTGCCGCCTTTGACCTATGTAGTGGTGGTCGTGGATTTGGATGGTGCTGTATAAGAGACTTGGTGAATTTCTGTTGTGCATCTTGTAGATGGTACGCACTGCTGCTCTGAGTGTCAATGGTAGAGGGAGTCGATGTTTGTGGGTATCAAAGAGTCATAGAGTCACACAGCACAGAAACAGACCCTTAGGTCCAACCACTCGATGTCGACTATAGTCTCAAACTAACCTAGTCCCACCTTCCTACACTTGGCCCATACCCCTCCAAACCTTTCTTATTCATGTACTTAGCCAAATGTCTTTTAAATGTTGTAACTGTACCAGCAACCACCACCAATTCCACCATCGGCCATGGCAGGATTTGAACCCGGGTCCCCAGGACATTATTTAGGTCTCTGGACTAATAGTCTAGTGGTAATACTACTAGGTCATCATCTCCCTTATATGAACCAAATCTATAATGAGGTCAGGAGCTCAGTGGCCCTGACAGAACCTAAACTGTGCAAGATGCACTACAATAATTTACCAAGGCTCCACAGCACCTTCCAAACCCACGCCACTTTTATCTAAAAGAACAAGGGCAGTAAATACATGTAAACACCACTCTTTGCAAGTTCCCCTCCAAGCCATTCACCATCCTGACTTGATGTAGAGGTGCCAGTGTTGGACTGGTGTGGACAAGGTCAGAAATCACATGACACCAGGTTATATTCCAACAGGTTTATTTGAAAACACAAGCTTTCGGAGCCTCAGTCCTTCTTCAGGTGTTAATGAGGCAGGATCAGACATGGAATTTATAAGTAAAATATCAAAGGCTCACACTATTGATGAGGATGTACTAAACAAACCTAAGATGCAGTTAAATCTTTAATCAGTTAGAAGATTTTAATTGATTAATATGTATATGTAAATTCCCGAATTCCTTTCAAATCATGGTCCTGAAAGAACTAAAGTTTTATCAGTGTAAAGAAGAAAATCGCCAAGCAGAAGCTGATAGCCAAGTTCGGCACTTATGAGGTCTCAACCGGGATCTTGGGTTCATGTCGCACTACAGGTGATCCCCACCACACTATACACTCACAAACACTCACACACACATACTCACTCACACAAACACACTCATACACACCCAACCACCTACACACACTCATACACACCCACCCACCCATACACACTATCTGTCTCTCTCTCTCTCTCACATGCACACACTATCTGTCTCTCTCTCACACACACTCTCACACACACACTCTCAGTCACAGACACTCTGACTCACACATACAGACACTCACTCACTCACACAACACACTCATACACACCCACCCATCCACACACATTATCTGTGTATGTCTCTCTCTCTCTCACACACACACACACACACACACGCACTATCTGTCTCACTCACACACACTCTCTCTCTCACACACAGACACACATACACACACACATGAATCTATGAGGTGAATTTTTATTTGCAGATACAGTTTATTTTGTTCAAAAAGCACACAACTTATAGACAGCCAATTAATGTGGCCTTTTATAAATTCCTACTTTAGAAATAAAACCAGTCTGACTCCAAACTAAAACTCAAAAGAGATTATAAACGAGGTCTCACACCTAGCATGCATTGTCTGATCTAAAATGTCATCTCTACACTGATAAAACCTTTAGCTCTCTCAGGGCTGTGACTTGAAAGCAATTCAGGGATTTACACGTACATATTAATCAATTAAAACCTTCTAACTGATTAAACATTTAACAGCATCTTAGGTTTGTTTAGTACATCCTCATCAACGGTGAAAGCCTTTGATCTTTTACTTATGAATTGTGGGTCTGATACTACCTCTCTCACTATAACCTGAAGAAGGACTGAGGCTCAGAAAGCTTGTGTTTTCAAATAAACCTGCTGGACAATAACCTGGTGTTGTGCGATTTCCGCCTTCACCCTGACTTGGAAATATATTGTCATTCCTTCACTGTCACCGGTTCAAAATTCTGTAACTCTCTCTTTATCAACACTGTGGGTGTTATACAAAACACAGACTGCAACAGTTCAAAAAGGCAGCTTACCACCACCTTGTCAAGGGCATTAGAAATGTACAATAAATGCTGGCCCAGTCTGTTACGCTCACGTAGCATGAAAGAATTTTAAAAAGGTTTTCGATATTGGCTACATGCAAAAATCTTATTCTGGCAGTTTCAAAATGTCACAACTGTACACGGCTTACAGAAGCAGGAGACAGTGAGGTAATGAGTGGGCAGACAAAATCACAAGTCTCCTTGAAACTTGCTTGAGTGGGCGATACTATCATAATTTATGCATGATCCTCAGACATGTAAATACCTAGCCACTTTCTGACAGAAATTACTGGACAATAGTCAGGAGGTTTGACTGAGTATCAGGGCTACTTAGACCCAATATAGTGATCTTTACACAAAAAATCCTCTAACTGAGGACAATTAACTCAGCCTAGGCCTGATTTGGGTCTGGGACCTTCAATCAATAACTGAGTACAAGGAAAATACAGTAATTAATTTGTGAGTACAATGCTTACTGAATTGCTTTACTCATTTAAAAACATCCAAAATTGCAGTTGCATTTGATTTTAACCTAACTCAGAGTCCATGATCTGCATCTTTCAAATTAGCTACCATTTTTATAATAATGGGAATGAGAGTTTGTGACCAGTCCTAAAGGCATAGTGCAACATTCACCCTAATGCCAGAAGAGAAATCTGTCTGAGTCAAAGTGGGAATACACAAGTCTACTGATACCACTCTGTAAAACCAGTGTTGGGTAATTTGTCAGTCTCACAAATACTCAGCAATGTGAAGTGCAATGTGCTCTGTAACCTGTCCACATGAGTATCCTTACTCAGTTATTTCTCAATAGACAACAGCATTGGTGTTAAATGTAGAGTGTTGAGTGGACAGTCCATCCTAGGGTGTTGACATCAAGCAGATGTGAAGAAGCAGCTTCCTCTGACTAAGACATGCAGATTTCTTCTATCACAATCTGATGTCTTCAACCAGACTCAAGCAATGCAGAGTAGAAGGGAACTCACCTGCTAGCTAAGAGACAGACGAGCTGCTTGTTTTTAGGAATTTGTTCCCCCTGTGGGATTGAGGTTGAGCTCACACAATAAATAAACTGCAAAGAGAGATTGGGAATTAATATGAGGAGGCATTCATGTTATTTTAAAATATCAGATCAATAAGAGCCCAGAGTCTTTCAGCAGTCAGGGAGCTGTCAGGCCCTGATCACTGACCCCAATTCAATTTGGTGCTAAGTTAGCTGTCCCAGGTGGGAAGGGTACAGTTGCATTTGGTCTTCATTGTTCAGCTGAGTACTTGGTTCCAGCTGTTATCCAGTGACAGCTGGTTGTGTATGGACATTTAGGGAGGGCAAGATTTTACTTGACTGTGATGGCTATCACAGATGATTTGCTTATTGATTTCATTCACATTGAAAGGTTGTGTGCTTGCCTGAAGCTTCAGAGGTGGTTAGTTCTTGGTGAGCTATACCCCATAATGATCACCCTCTGCTATCTGGTATAGGTTTCAGTTCTTTCAGTGTGAACCATCACTTTGAGCATGCTCAGGTTTCTCCTTCTCAGAGACTGAGATCGTTTAAGCTGCTGTTTACTGCTCTGCATGGTCCCCAGCTCTCATATAGCTCCCTCACTCGAGCATTAATCCCATCTCTACCTGCACCATAGAACAGTTACAGCACAGGAAGAGGCCATTATACCCATCATTTCTGTACTGGGAGAATAAACTAGCAGCCCATTCTATTGCAACTTGCCAGCATCTGGCCTGTATCCATTCAGGATATTGAGCTTCAGATACAGATCCAGGTTCCTTTAAAATGAGTTGAGGGTTTCTGTTTCAACCACCAAACTGTTCAGCAAATTCCAGACACCCATCACCCTCATGAAAAAGGTTTTCCTCATGTCTACTCTAATCACTCCATCAATCATCTTTAACCTGTGCCTTTGGATATTTGACGTCTCTACAATGGCAAACAGGACTTCCCTGTCCACTCTATCCAAGCCCCTCATTATTTTGTTTACCTCAATTATGTCACCCTTCAACCTGCGCTGTTCTGACGAAAACAACTTTAGCCTATCTTTTCTTTCCTCATAACTTCAATGTTCCAGGCCTGGCAATATTCTTGTAAATCTTCTCTGTACTCCCTCTCAAGCAATTATGTCCTTCCTGTAATAAAGTCGCCAGAACTGTACACAAAAATCCAGCTGTGGCCTAACCAGGGTCTGGTATAGTTTCCACATTACATTCTCTGCTCTTGTTTTCAATAGCACACCCAATGAAGCAACTTTATTCTTTACCACCTTTTTACCTGTCCTGCCACCTTCAGGGATCTGTGTACATCTACTCCAAAGTCTCTCACTTTGTCTACCCTCTGAGTATTCTCCTGTTTATTGCATATTCCCTGCTCAAATGTGTAATCTCTATTTCTCTGGATTGAATTCGTTTTGCCACTTTTTACCAAACCACTGATATCAGCCTGCCACTGACAGCCATCCTGTTCACTATAAGTTAGATGCCAATTTTTGTGTCTTCTACAAATTGCCCAATCATGCCTCCCACACTTAAGCCACCGTGCCGTCCCACTGCTTTCCATTCACAAAAACATCTGCCAACCATTATCCTTTGTTTCCCACCATTGAGCCAATTTTGGATCCACCCCATCATATTTCCCTGTATCACATGGGCTTCAATTTTTCTGACCAGCCTGCCACATGGGACCTTGTCAAATGACTCTATGCTGATAACATTTGCTGCACCAGCCTCATCAATCTTCCAGTTACTTCCTCAAAAAATCCAATTACCTTATTGAGACACATTCTTCCTTTTACAAAACCATACTGACTATCCCTTATAAGCCTGTACTTTTCCAAGTAACGGTTAATCTTACCTCTCGATATCAATTCTAGTAATTTGGCCACTGAGGTTGGACTGACACCCATCATTTATCATCTTTTTCATCTCATCTTTACTTTCTACTCCTTTGATTGCACCTCCACTCCGATCTAACCTGAGAATCACCCTACATTAACTGACGTTGTTAATCATTCCTTTTCAAAAATACCATTATCACACTCTCCTCAAAATGTATCCCTGATCCATCTGGCATCTCATCTCCATTCATTGATTTCTTTGCTGTCAATCATGACTCGGTGTTAGTTTTCCCACTTTATAAAGTTGTGCACTCAAAGCCACAACAGACATTGAGTCAAAAAATCCAGGTAAAACTCTGGTGTAGAATTGACATTAACAGTATTGTACTGTCCAAAATGTCACCACTGAGGGAGTGCTGCACTGTCGGAGGGCCAGTGCTGAGGGAGCGCCACACTGTCGGAGGGTTAGTGCTGAGGGAGCGCCGCACTGTTGGAGGGTCAGTGCTGAGGGAATGCTGCACTATCGGAGGGTCAGTGCTGAGGGAGTGCCACATTGTCGGAGGTTCAGTGCTGAGGGAGTGCTGTATGTCAGAGAGTCAGTGGTGAGGGACCACTGCACTGGTCAGTTGTCAGCTTTATTAAACAAGCCTTCCACTGCTATCCAGGTGAATTCAAAAGATCTCACCATCACTATTTTGAAAAAGAGAAGAAACATTGATCCACAAAGGTTCATGGGAGGTCAGAGGATTGGGCAGACTTTGAGAATCAGCAAAGAATGACTAGGAAGATATTAAAGAAGCAGAACACAGGGTTTGTGAGAAAACTAACTGGTAATATAAAAACAGATAGTAAAAGCTTCTATGAATAATTGAATAGGGAAAGAATAATTAATGCTAGTGCTGGTCCTCTAGAGAGTAATTTTGGCAATTGATAATGAAAAATAAAGAGACAGATTAGGTTTTGAATAGATATTTTTTGAAGGGCTTCATGATAGATGTCTGAGAAAACTTCCAAAAACGAGGTGATAGGGAGTATGAACTTGAAACAAACACCAACTCCAGGGAAAGGTAGCTCGGAAAACTGTTTTACCTAAATGCTAACAAGTCTCCAGGATGACCTCAATCCTTGTGGCAGTACAGATTGTAAGTACATCTGTTATAATCTTTCAAAATTGTTCAGATTCTGGTAGGATCCCAACAGATTGTAAAATAATACCAGTTCTGAGGAAGGGTCACTGGACTCCAAACGTTAACTCTGTTTTTTCCTTCACAGCTGCTGCCATACCTGCTGAGCTTTTCAGCAACTTTGTTTTTGTTCCTGATTTACAGCATCTGCAGCTCTTTCGGTTTTTATTTAGTAAATGGAACAGGTTGACTGACTGTGCAAGATATTGGCATATCATGGCTAAGTGTGAACTTGTGCATTTTGGCAGGAAGAATAGAAACACAGTATACTATATAAATGGAGAGGCACTGTAGATCACAGAGCGACCTGGGTGTCCTGGTACATAAATTACAAAGTTAGTATGTAGGTACAGTAAGTGATCAGGAAGGTAAATGGAATAATGTAATTTATTGAAAGGAAAAGTGAACATCACACAGATATGGGATTTGGTTGGGGTGGGGGTTCCAGTCTTGAAAGTGGAGCCATAACCAGATCACCGTGATCTTCTTGAATGGTGGAGTAGACTTAAAGGGTCGAATGGCCTACTCCTGTTCCTATATTCCTCACAAGGGGGACAGAAAATTTTAGAGCAAAATCAGTCATCAAGTTCCCCTGAATTGGAAAGAGAAAATCACAGTGTTAATATCATTCACGTTTTTTTAAGTTTCAAAATCATACACATAATCAGCAGCCGAATGGTACCTGTGGTGTTGGAGATCCGAAAGAAACAGGCTTCAGGGACCCTTACCAAGCAGCACCACCGTCAGGTGGAATGGGGAGGAAAATAACAGGATGAAAAACAAGTTCTTTTGCACCAAGTATCAACCCATCAAACTGGTGTCAGAGCTAATCCTGGAGGTGGTGTGGCTTTGATGAAATGTTCCCACAGATAAGGGATTTTAACAGGAGTACAACAAATTAACACCCAGTGACTCAGATCAGGCTGAACGAAAAGACAGCATGATTGAGAACAAGTTGGAACATGCAATGGCATGGAATATTGCTTCTGCTCAGCTATGGGCACTTCAGCAAAATCCAGATAAAAACGGGAGGAACATAAAGTTAATATGCCCCAGTGACCTTCACTGGAGAGGATGGTTAAAGGATTATTAGAGGCAATGTTCCTTTTGAAATTACTCAGGCAGAAATGGACATCATGCCAAAAACATTACAAATATGTTTAAGCTGAGTATGTCCCAGGGCCGTGCTGGGATAAAAATGTCTCGCAACACAGTCAATTCACAACTGAATACTCAGCAATTCAGGTACTTTTGATCTTCATGAGAAGAATGAAATCACCAGAGTAAATCATCCAAAAAACTGAATTATAATTTATTAGCCAACAATCCTATCCTTTGGTTCCAGTTATAATGAATTAGTCCTTAGTTTCATTGGTGCTGACCTTGGATGTTCAGTGGAGTGTGAAACCTGAGCAAAGATCTTCCAGAACAAACCCGCGAATGGAAAGGGAAGAAGGCTCAATGATAACTGGGAACTCTAGGAGTCAAAGGTAGTCAGGAACTAGGGAAGAAGCTGATTCTTAAAACACACAATCACTTGCCACTCTTCAAAATGTAAGCAAGTATATTAAAAAAATCAAAAAGGCGAATGGATTTAATTGGCTGTTTTCTCAAAGGGGTTGGATTTCAAAAGTGAGGCAATGATTCAGTTCAATTGTGTTGCCTTGGTCAGATTGTATCTGGAGTATCGCACACAGTTCTCAGCACACCATCTCAGGATGTATTGGACTTGGAAGGAGTGATTCACAGATTCATGAGAATGATAAGAAACTGAAGGGATTAAATTACAAAGACAGGCTGATTGGATTAGAATTGTGTTCCCTTGGCTATAGAGGAATTAAGGAATCTAATTGAAGTGTTTAAGTAATTAAAGGATTTGATAAATTCGATAGAGAAGGACTTCTGCTGACTGTCTCCCCTTTTCCACGATTATATTCAAACCTGGGTGTCACTGGAGAGAGAGCACGCAGTGTCCATCATTGCTCTCGATGCCTTTAGAGAGAGGTGGGCACGGTGGGGGATACAATGTTTTATTTCTCCCTCCAGCTCTACTTTGATTTAGTCCCCGCCTTCTCTGCCTACCCCGCCCCCCTCATTTTTTGACGTCAGCATCGCCCTTCACTGGCTTTGCTTGTAAAAATTCACTTGGTCACACAGGTTGTTTTTCTGGTAAAAAAAATAATGTAATAAAAACCCATTTCTGAAGAAGGGTCTGGGCCTGAAACGTCAGCCTTCCTGCTCCTCTGATGCTACTTGGCCTGCTGTGTTCATCCAGCTCTACATCTTGTTATCTCTAATAAAAACCCTATTCATTTTCAGCCTCACTGTAACAGCCTCACTGTAAAATATAAAGTACAGGACTAACCATGGATGAGTCGGAAAACAGATATGGATTCTCTAATTTCTGTCCACAGATGCTGCCAGACCTGCTCCACTTTTCCAGCAATTTTTGTTTTTGATATGGATCCTGGGCAGGCCAAAAAAAATCAAAAAAGAAGAAAAAGACTATTTCCTCTGGTGCGTCAGTATATGTTTAACATTAGGGCTCTTCTGGTGAAGTGGTAATGTCCCTACGTCTGCACCAGACAGCCCAGGTTCAAGTCCCACTTGCTCCAGAAGAGTACCTAAACAAGGTTGATTAAAAATATTTATTAGTTTAAAATTAGTTGTAGCCCATTCATTTCTAACTATCCTCCTTCAACCCAAAACTGCTTCTGGTGTTAATTCTTTTGTCTATCACGAACAGAAATCCTTCTGAACCAGCCTACAACAATTTGCAGCATCCTGCAGAGCTGGCTTGGAAGATTCCCAGCTCTTAGCAATCAGTTTCCTTACCTGGGAAAGGGGGAAAGTCAAATATAATGTTGTTAACCATGATTGCACTGGAAATCAAGAGCCTATCTATCTCAGACTTAAATGTACTCAATGACCTGGCCTCCACAGCCTTCTGTGGCAGTGAATTCCATAGATTCACCACATCCCTACCTGGTCTGGCCTACATGTGACTCTAGACCCACAGCGACATTGTGAGACAGGCCAGAAACTCCATTGTTAAGAAGATCAGAACCACTTTCTCAAAGGAAACTGATTGCACTGGAAAGCACACTTAAGAGGCTGAATGACTTATTCTTGCTCCTATTTCTTAAAATCTTAAGTTCTTAATTATGCACTTTAAACTTGTTTCCAATAATTGTAAAGGACAAGACAAATTACCCTGTATTGTACAATCAATCTACAATGATTTTATTTTTAATATGGTTCATTCAGGCTGTGGTTATCACTGACTAGGCCAGTATTTATTGCCCAGAATCAGTTTCCTTTGAGAAAGTGGTTCTGATCTTCTCAACAATGGAGTTTCTGGCCTGTCTCACAACGTCACTGTGGGTCTGGAGTCACATGTTGGCCAGACCAGGTAGGGATGTGGTGAATCTATGGAATTCACTGCCACAGAAGACTGTGGAGGCCAGGTCATTGAGTACATTTAAGACTGAGATAGATAGGCTCTTGATTATCAAGGGGTTCAAGGGTTACGGGGAGAAAGCAGGAGAATGGGGTTGAGGAACTTATCAGCCATAATTAAATGGCGGAGCAGACTCGGTGGGCTGAATGGCCTAATTTCTGCTCCTATGTCTTCTGGTCTTATGGATGGCAGATTTCCTTCCCTCCTGAGCATTAAATAACCCAATGGGTTTTTACAACAATCCATAGGCATCATGGTTATTGTTTCTGATATCAACATCTAATTTCAGTTTTATTTAATGAACTGCAATTAATTCCCCAGCTACCATGGTGGAATCTTTAGATTATTCTTCCTGTGCTCCAGATTATTCATTAATTAGTATAACCAACATGTTACTGTACCCACAACAGTTGGCTTTAGTGCATTGGATATCTGTGATCTCCTCAAGGTTGAGTCCGACTGCCAGTAACAGAAGTCCAGAAGAACATTTAACATCTCTATTCAAGAAAGGAGGGAAACAGGTGCAGGAAAACAGGCCAGTTAGCCTAATATCCAACATTGGGAAAATGCTAGAATCCATTATTAAAGGCAGGATACTTTAAAAAAAAGTGATCAGGCAGAGTTAACAAGTTTTTGTGAAAGGGAAATCATGTTCAACTAATTTATTAGAGTTCTTTGAGGAAGTACCGAGCAAGATCAATAAATAGCAACATGTAGATGTGGAGTACTTGGATTTCCAAAAAGTTTTCAATAAAGTGACACATCAAAGGGCACTGCACAAAACAAGAACTCATGGTGTAGGGAATAATGTAGCAGCATAGATAAAGGATTGGTTAACTAACAGGAAGCGGAGAGTAGGGATAACTTGGTCTTTTTCAGATTGGCAAACTGTAACTAGCGGAATGCCAAAGGGATCATTGTTAGCCCCTCAACTATTTATAATCTACGTCAATGACCTTGGTGAAAGTATTGAATGTACAAGTGCCGAGGACACCTAAACAAGACCATAAGAAATAGGAACAAGAATAGGCCATTCAGCCCCTCTAGCCTGCTGCACCATTTAATAGGATCATGGCTGATCCGACATTCCTCACAACCACTTTCCTGCCCATGGCCCATAATCCTTGATTCCCAACTAATCAAGAATCTTTCTGTCTCAGCCAAGATGGATAGGAAAGTAAGTTGTCAAGAGGAACTAAAGAACTTACAAAGGGATATGGAAGCTTTAGTGTGTGGGCAAAAAATTGGCAGATGGAGAATTATGTAGGAAAACGTAAACTTGTCCCCTTTGGCAAGAAGAATAAATGGAGAGAAATTGAAAATATGGTGGTACAGATGGAGCTGGGTATTCTGGTGCATGAAGTTACAATGGAGGTACAGCAAGTGATCAGGAATTTATTGGAACGTTGGTTATTACTATAAGGGAAATGGAATATCAAAATAGGGAAGTTTCACTGCTGTTTTGTGAGACCACATCAGGAGTATTGTGTACAGTTTTGGTCTCCTTATTTGAGAAAAAATTGCATTAGAAGCAGTTCAGAGAAGATTTACTGAACTTATTCCTGGAATGAAAGCTTAATGTTGTGAAGAAATGTTAAATAGGTTGGGTCTATACCTATTGGAGTTTAGAAGAGGTAAAGCAAAGAGATTATAATGAAATGTGTAGGATCCTGAGGGAACTTGACAGGGTGGAACTCTGAAAGGTTGTTCCCTTTTGTGGGAGAGACCAGAACTAGGGGACACAATTTAAAACTAAAGCATCTCCATTTGAAGATGGGGATGAGGAGCACTTTTTTTTTCTCTGTGATGGTTGTTAGTCTGTGGAATTGTCTTCCCAAAACCATAGAATCATACTATACAGAAAAGGCCCTTTGGCCCATCAAGACTGCCAAAACTACACTAAATCTGCACTAGTTCCATAGCTTTAACTGTTGTGACATTGCAAGTGCTCATTCAAGGACTTTTTAAAGGTTGTGAAGTTTCATGCCTCACCTTCCCTCCCAGGCAGTGCATTCCAGACGCTCACTACCCTCTTGGTGAAAATATTTTTCCTCAAATCCCCTCTGAACCTCCTGCCTTTCAGCAGTGGAGGCTATGTTGCAAATTTATTCAAGGCCGAGTTGGAGACAATTTTGAAAGACAAGGGAGACATGATTCATGGGAAGAAGGTACAAAACCAGAGTAGAGGAGACAACCTGATCAACTGAGATCTAATTGAATGGTGGAGCAGGCTCAAGGGGCTGAATGGCCTCCTGTTGTTTCTCTATTCCTAAACTGGGATTGCTCACTTAACAACAGGGAAGATTAAGTGGAGAATAAGTGGAAATGTTTAGAATCAGGAAGTATTTTGATGTAGTAATTAAAGGAAATAACAGTTTCCACTGGCAGTTGTGTCTGTATTCAGAGGACACAGGTTTAACAAACTCATCAAAAGTAATACGATAGTGATAAAATCTCAATATTGATTTTTGAATTCAATAATCTGATTGTACATGGGACTGAAACGGTTTTAAAAAGGAAAAGCACTGACTTAACATAGCCATAATCAGGTGACCATACAGTGGTCAAGTCATGAGGACCAATGTGAGATAAGCAAAGACTATCTGAGCCAGAATTAACATTTTATCAAAAGGCACTAAAATCAGTCAGCTCAGTCAGGCATGGAGATACCCTCATTTCCCAACTGATTTACATCTTTACGCAAATTTTCACATATTGGAGATAACAAGGTGTAGAGCTGGATGAACACAACAGGCCAAGCAGCATCAGAGGAGCAGGAAGGCTGACGTTTCAGGTCTGAACCCTTCTTCAGAAAATCTTTCACATATTGGACTTTGGTGAGGCCACAGCTGGAGTACTGTGTGCAGTTCCAGTCTCCACACTATAGGAAGGATGTGATTGCACTAGAGAAGGTGCAGAGGATGTTGCCTGGGATGGAGCAGTTTAGCGATGAAGAGAGCCTGGGTAAGCTCGGGTTGTTTTCTTTGGAGCAGAGAAGTTTGAGGCGGGACCTGATAGAGGTGTATAAGATTATGAGGGACACAGACAGGGTGGATAGAAAGCAGTTGTTCCCCATAGTAAAGGTGAAAGCCAGGAGGTTTACAGGGGACTTGAGGAAAAATGTTTTCACCCAGAGGGTGGTGGGGGAATGGAATACACTGCCTGGGAAGGGAGTTCAGGTGGGAAACCTCACAACCTTTAAAAAGTACTTGGGTGAGCACTTGAAATGCCATAACATTCAAAGCTATGGGTCTAGTGTGGTAGGTGAGTCTACTGCAGATTCAATGTAATTTTTATGGCACAATCCTGATGGGCCAAAGAGCCCCTCTGCATTATATGATTCTATGAACCTCACCTACAATTGCAAAACTTAAAGAAACATAACTTCTACAGACAGAATGCACTAAACAAGCTTGCATTTGGAGGAACTGTTTGTAGCAAAGCAGAGGCAATGGATTTTTGATTCTAATTGGAACCAGCTAGAGAAAGTGCTCTCTCAATCTCTCAGAAAGCACTTGGTGATAGACCTGGTTAAAAAGAAACATCAGAATACTGAGGTCCTAAAGGAGATCCTGCTGAGATACAGGACATCAAGTAAATAATGTGCATTAGGTGGTCTCAGGGTAAAACCAAACACCTCAAGAACATCCTAAGGACTTTGAGCTCCATATTCCCTTCATCTTCATTTTGTTCTTGACACAATCCTTCTTTAACTTTGTTTCTGTGTTGTGGATAATAAAATTGCCCTTTTTTTCACTCAAGAAAACCTTGTATGTGGCTCCTTACAGACATGAGGTAACTACGGTTTAACTGGTGAGAGACTAGTTAAGTCTAGTGCTAGTGAAAAGTATTAAATATTTATTGTGGCTGACCGAGGTAATTGGAAAGACAGAGCTGATTCACCCCTTTTCACCAGGTTGTAAGAACAGAACCAGAGTTGGGAGTTGGAGATAATTTTTTTTCAATGCAGCGAGTTGTTGTGATGTGGAAGGACAGCAGACAGATTTAACAGGAACTTTCAAATGAGAATTGGATAAATATTCAAGAGGGGAAAAGGAAAAGGACTGATTATGTAACTGCTTCAAAGAGCTGGTGGCACAGTCTGAATGGGCTGAATGGACTCTGTCTCCACTGTATCATTTTATAGTTTGATGAGTTTTGAAACAGGACAAATAAAGGTGGAGGGCAGCGGTATGTTTTTGCGTGACTTAACTGCCTCCACCAAACAAGCTAACACTATGGAAGAGCTGAGTTAAATATCTTCTACTTCCTTCCCAGCCACGTCAACATTTCCAGGAGAAAAGAGACACCAGTGTCCTGCTCCTCAGACACAGCCTGGACAAGCCATGTCTCCCAGAACTCGACTGCAAGATTTTTTTTCAAAATTGCATCTGTCAAACTGGCCAACTGTCTGTGTGCAGTAATCAAACAGAATGGGGCCAGTCACTTTACATCCAGGTCTCCTTTTTATTTGCAAAGATGGATGAGAAAGCACAGGGTTAATCCTCAATTTGCTCAAACTTTGGATTTCAGAGAGAGGGTTTTCAGTGCCTCTGACCCAGGCAGTGGTCGCTGCTGACAGGGAGGGGGAGGGGAGGAGGCAGGAGATGGCGAGGGTTGGGGGGTTCTGTGCTTCAGATCAAACCAGACAACAGCTCAAAGACAGCAAAAAGCAGCCAGCTGGTCAGAAGAGCCTGTTCAGTGATACTTCCTCCTCTGGGAGTCTCTGCCACTAATTACTGGGCAACAAGACCAGAGAGATTGTCTGAATTTCTCAGCAGGGGTATCCTCCTGAACTCCCCCATTCCCCATGGGTTAACCCTTTCAGGAACGTTCTGTTTGCAAACAGACACAGAGATTCAAGTTTATCATAGGAATTAGATCCCTCCCCCCCGCCACCCCATTCTGTACGTTCTTTCTAATTTCAACACCTACAAACTCTGATTCTTTGCATTAGGCACAGACCAACCTCCCCCTCATCTCCGTGCAGGGACCTAGGCAGTGTGTACTGGATGGATATAAGTACAGCACCATGGGACAAAGGGACTGAGAGATAAACAAGGGAATTTGCAGGATTTAGAGGAAGGGCAAGAAGCACAAAGAATGGAACCGATAGAATAGCTTTGTGGGAAGCAGTGGGGTAGGTGGTAATGTCGCTATGAGATGCTTAATCAAGAGCATAAGATATGGGAGCAGAAGTAGGACATTCAGCCCATCGAGTCTGCTGTGCCATTCAGTGAGATCCCAGGGAGATCTGAAAGCCTTCAGCTTCACTTTCCTGCCTTTTCCCCATCACCCTCGATTCCCCTCACTGATTAAACATCTGTCTATCTCAGCATTGAATATACTTCATGACCCAGCCTCAATAGCCCTCTGCAGTAAAGAATGTCACAGATTTCTTATCCTCTAGGTACAGCAAGTAATAAGGAAGGCAAATGGAATTTTAGCATTTAATGTTAAAGGAATAGAGGTTAAAAGTAGAGAAGTGTTGCAGCAACTGTGCAAGGCATTAGTGAGACCGTACCTGGATTATTGGGTACAGTTCTGGTCCCTCACCTGAGGAGGGATGTAGTTGCATTGGAGGCAGTTCAAAGGAAGTTCACTGGATTGATTCCAGAGATGAGGAGTTTGGATTATAAAGAGTTTGAGCAGTTTAGGCTCTGTAGGCTTTAAAAGAATGAGAGGAGATCTCTTTGAGATCTGTAAATGTGCTAAAATATGCTAAAGATTTTGACAAAGTAGAAATAAAGAGGATGTTTCCTCATGTGGGGCAACCTAGAACAAGGGGTCATTGTTTTAGGATAATGGGGAGCAAATTTAAAATAGAGCTGAGGAGAATTTATCTCTTAAAGGGTCACGAATCTGCTGTCTGTCAGAAAGCAGAGAGTGGGATAAAAGGGTCTTTCTCAGGATGGCAGATGGTGTCTAGTCATGTTCCGCAGGGGTCAGTGTTGGGAACACAACTTTTCACTTTATACATTAATGATCTGGATGAAGGAACAGAGGGCATTCTGTCTAAGTTTGCAGATGATACAAGGATAGGTAGAGGGACAGGAATGTTGAGGAAACAAGGAGACTGCAGAAAGACCTGGACAGGCTGGGAGTGTGGGCAAAGAAAGGGCAGATGCAATACAATGTGGGAAAGTATGAGATCATGCACTTTGGTAGGAAGAATAGAAGCATAGACTATTTTCTAAATGGGGAGAAAATTCAGAAATCTGTGCAAAGGGACTTGGGATTTCTAGTCCAGAATTATCTTAAGGTAAACTTGTAGGTTGAGTTGGTAGTTAGGAAGGCAAATACAATGTTGGCATTTATTTCAAGACGATTGAAATATAAAAGCAGGGATGTGCCTCTGAGGATTTATAAGGCTCTGGCCAGACCACATTTAGAGTGTTGTGAGCAATTTTAGGCCCCATATCTCAGGAAGGATGTACCGGCCCTGGAGCAGGTTCAGAGGTGGTTCACAAGAATGATCCCAGGAATGAAAGGCTTAACATGTGAGGAACGTGTGAGGACTCTGGGGCTGTACACAATGGAGTTTAGAAGGATGAGGGGGAATCTAATTGAAACTTTCAGAATACTGAACGGCCTGGACAGAGTGGATGTTGGGAAGATGTTTTCATTGGTAGGAGAGACTAGGACCCGAGGGCGCAGCCTTAGAGACCCTTTAGAACGGAGATAAGGAAAAACTTCTTCAGCTAGAGAGTGGTGAATCTATGGAATTCATTGTCACAGAGGGCTGTGGAGGCCAGGTCATTGAGTACGTTTAAGACGGAGATAGGTAAGTTTGTGATTGTCAAGGGGACCAAGGGTTATGGGGAGAAAGCAGGAGAATGGGGTTGAGAAACTTATCAGCCATATTTGAATGGCAGAGCAGACTTGATGGGCCGAATAGCCTAATTTCTGTTCCAATGCATTATTGTCTTATGGAATTCACTCTCCCATTGTGCAGTGGATAGAGTCATAGAGACATACCCTTCAGTCCAACTTGTCTGCACCGACCAAGTTTCCCAAACTAAACTAGTCCCATTTGCCTGCGTTTGGCCCATATCCCTCGAAACCTTTCCTATCCATGGACCTGTCCAAATGTCTTTCAAATGTTGTAACTGCACCTGCATCTACCACTTCCTCTGAAAGTTCATTCCACACACAAACCACCATCTCTGTGAAAAAGTTACCCCTCAGGTCCTTTTTAAATCCTTTACCTCTCACCATAAAATAATGTTGGGATATTGAGTACATTTAAGGAGGAAAGAGACAGATTTTTAATTAGTAATGGTTTAAAGGGTTATGGAGAGCGGGCAGGAAAGTGGAGTTGAAGCTGAGATGAGATCAGCCATGATCATACTAAGTGGTGGAGCAGGCTCAAGGGGCTGAATGGCCTATTCCTACTCCTAGCCCTTATCTTCTTATGTTCTTAGAGAAAAAAGTTCCTCCTCATCTCTGTCTTAAGCAAAATGGGGTAAAGACAGGAGATTGGCACAAGATAATAGTGCTGGCGCAGGGCCAATGGGCTGAATGGCCTCCTTCTGCTCCATCATAATTCCAAACTGGAAGAACCCCTTACTCTGGGATGGTGCGCTCTGGCCCTAATTCAGAGCTCCAGGTTGTTCTCTAGGACATGGGTTCAAACAACCCACCGACAGCAGATTGCAAAATTTGAATTCAATAAATTTGGGGAAGCGATGGCCTGGTGGTATTATCGCAAGACTATTAGTCCAGAAACTCAGGTAATGTTCTGGGAACCCAGGTTTTAATCCTGCCACAGCATATGGTAGAAGTTGAACTCAATTTTAAAAAGTCTGGAGTTAAGAATCTTCTAATGACCATGAAACCATTGCCGATTGTTGAGAAAAACCCATCTGGTTCGCTAACATTCTTCAGGGAAGGAAATCTGCCATTCTCACCTGGACTGGCCTACATGTGACTCCAGACCCACAGTGACGTGGTTGACTCTCAATTGCCCTCTGAAATGGCCTAGCAATCCACTCAGTTGTACCAATCACTGCAAACCTGGCATTGACCTAGGCACCAAGGTGCAGGGCTGGATGAACACAGCAGGCC
>NC_063361.1:36263714-36267786 GCF_021869965.1 Rhincodon typus | reverse complement strand
CTCATGTCCCCTCCTGGCTCTTCTTAGCTCTCTCTTTAGGTCCTTCCTGGCTAACTTGTCGCTCTCAAGCGCCCTAACTGAGCCTTCACGCCTCATCTCTACATAAGCCTCCTTCTTCCTCTTGACAAGAGATTCAACTTCTTTAGTAAACCACGGTTCCCTCGCTCGACCACTTCCTCCCTGCCTGACAGGTACATACTTCTCAAGGACACGCAGTCGCTGTTCCTTGAACAAGCTCCACATTTCAATTGTGCCCAGCCCCTGCAGTTTCCTTCTCCATCCTATGCATCCTAAATCTTGCCTAATCGCCTCATAATTGCCTTTCCCCCAGCTATAACTCTTGCCCTGCGGTATATACCTATCCCTTTCCATTGCTAAAGTAATGGAGCTCAAACCCTATGATCATTTTCTGAAATACCCAGCACCCATTGTTCTGTCTTTACAATTGTATTTTCAGGCTGTTTCTTAACAGCTTCGCCAGTCCCAATCAGTTTATGTATTTTCTTTTTACACACAGTCATTGTTGTTCACAATCCCCAAGCGGTTATCCCCAGCAAAGTGATGCCTGTGGGAATAGACCTGTTCTTAACCTGGACAAATCTTCAGACATACAGGATACCAAAACCCCACTTTAGAAGAGCCAGCTGATCCCCACTGTGCAGACTCCTCTCCCAATCCCACCGCCAGCAGAATGAGAGACACTCAGTTTTGGGGTAGGACTGGAGATTCCTGCAGAGAGGATTTCCCACTGTGGCGAATTTCGGGGAACACAAGCAAGTTGCAGAGGCAGCAGAGAAAAACCTGGTAAACATCACCCTCTGGTGGCTCCACTATGCAGCTGCTCATCAGCATCAGAACTATCCTGAGATTCCTGATTACACAAATCCCCAAAAACTAAGAACCATTGATTAGCTGCTAAGTCTCACAAACCAGCAAGGTTGATTCCCACCTGGGGATGTGATCAATTTAGTGACTTTGAAACTGGACTCAACTCCCCCTAAGTCTGGGGAAGTTAAAATCTGCAAAATGTACTTGACAGCATCTTTGTCACTTTAATGGAGTAACAGCCCAAGGCACTGCCCAGGAGCATTATCAGACAGAACGTCACACATTGACCAAAACCTTCTTAAAAGAGATAAGTTTTAAGGAATCCTTTAAAGGACAAGAGAGGGAGCCAGAGAGGATTCAGAAGGAATTCCAAGGGTTAGGATTGGTTGGGGACCCATGTTTGAATCGAGCCTCGGGTGACTGTCCGTGTGGAGTTTGCACATTTGCTCTGTGTCTGTGTGGGTTTGTTCCGGTTTCCTCCCACAATCCAAAAATTACACAGGCTGGGTGGATTGGCCATGCTAAACGTGGGTTGGGGGCTATGCTCCTCAGAGGGTTGGTGCAGACTTGATGGGCAAAATGGCCTCTTTCTGCAATGTAGGGATTCTATGAATCCCAAAGCATGGAAACAGACCCTTCAGTCCAACTTCTCCATGCCAATCAGGTTTACTAAACTGAGCTTGTCCTATTTGGCCCATATCCCTCTAAACCTTTGCTATCCATGTATCTGTTTAAAGTGTACCCACCTCTACCTCTTCCTCTGACAGCTCATTCCATAAACACACCACCCTCTGTGTGAAAAAGTTGCCTCTTAGGTCTGTTTTAAACCTTTCCCCTCTCACCTTAAACCTATGTCGTCTAGTTTTGGATCCCCTACCCTGGGGAAAAAGATCTTGGCTATTCACCCTATCCGTGCCCCTCATGATTTTATAAACGTCTATAAGGTCACCCCTTAGCCTCCTACGCTCCACGGAAAGAAGCCCCAGTCTATCCAGCCTTTCCTTGTAACCCAAACCCTCCAGTCCCAGCAATATCCTGGAAAATCTTTTTTGCGCCCTTTCTAGTTTAATAACATCCTTCCTATAGCAGGGCGACCTGGATTGTACACTGTACTCCAAATGTGGTCTTATAAAAGTCTTCTACAGCTGTGACATGACATCCCAACTCCTGTACTCAATGCAAGAAGAAATTCTTCCTCATCTCTGTCTTAAATGGGTGACCCCTTATTTTGAGATTGTGCCCTCTGGTCCTAGACTCTCCACAAGTGAAACAATCTTGCCACATTTACCCTGCCAAGTCACCTAAAGATCCTATGTGCTTCAGAAAGGTCATTTCTCAGTCATCTAAACTACAGGTCCAATTTATTCAACATCTTGTCATAAGGCAACCCCTCCATGTCTGGTATCGATCTAGTGAATCTTCTCTGGACTGCTTCTAGTGCAAGTATATTTTTTCTTAGATAAGTGGGGGGAGGGTGCAAACTGTTCACAGTATTCAAGCTGTGGTCTGACTGGTAAAGTTTTAGCAAAACTTCCCTATGTTTATAGGCCAGCAATCCATTTCCCTTCCCCATTACCCACTGAGGACTCCCAAATTTCCCTGTTTTGTAGTCTTTTTCCATTTGAATGATATTCTGCTCTATGTTCATCCTGACAAATTGCATAACTTCACATTTCTCCATTTATACTGCATCTGCCAAGCTTTGGCCCACTCCTTTAACCTGTCGATATCCCTTGCCATCTCTTCGTGTCATCTTCACCACTTACCATTTTTGTGTCATCCATAAACTTGGCAATAGTACATTCACTTTCTTCATCCAAGTCCTAAATATTTATTGTAAATAATTGTGGCCCCAGCACTGATCCCTGTGTCAATCCACTGGTTACGGTTTGCATTCTGAAAATGTCCCCCTTGTCCCAACTCTCTGAATTCTATCAAATCAAGACTCAGAAAGCTTGTGTTTTCAAATAAACCTGTTGGTGTCATGTGATTTCTGACCTTCTCCACGTCAGGCTGATATTCTCCCTCCAACGCCATCTTATTAAATAGCCTAATATGTGGTACCTTATCAAGTGCCTTCTGAAAATCCAAATATATTACACCCACTGCTTCCCTTTTCTCTATCCTGCTTGTTACCCCCTCAGAAAATTCTAATGCATTTGTCAGGCATGATTACCCCTTCCTGAAGCCATGCTGACTCTGCTTGATTAGATTATGCATTTCTAAATGCTTTGGTGTTATAACCTTTATAATAGATTCTAATATTTTCCCAACAACAGACATTAAGCTAACTGGCCTATAGTTAGCTGTGTTTTGTTTCCTCTTTTTAAGTAAAGGTGCTACATTGGCATTTTTCCAATCCCCTGGGACATTTTCAGAATCTAAGGATTCCTGGAAGATTACTATCAGTACACCCACTATCTCTGTGTCTATTTCCCTGAATATCCCAGAATGCATCCAATTAGGTCAGTGTTTAGCTCCATTAGTTCCCCTATAACATTTTTTCTCTCCTGATTGTTCTTGTATTTATTTCCTCTCCTCCTTTAGCCCCTTGAATATTTACTTTTGTGCTGTGGGCTGTCTATCAAGGGCTGAGATGGAAACAGATGTCACTGCTACACAAGCAGGAGGATAGGAAAAAAAAGTTTTGGTTGTAACAGCTGCTCCTTTTTTGAGGTATTTTCAGTGTTGGAGCTGATTTCCTCAAATTCTAGGAGAGGGAATTGCTGTTTTATACGCTGTTGCATTGTTTTGGAACTTTGGGAAAAGAAAAGATCAAAACAACAGCACTTTAAAGGGGGAGGAAGACAGACAAAGGCAGTGGCAGTGATCACATGGGGAAGTGATTCAAACAGAGAAAGACACCTACATTGCTTTCTGACCCAGCAGTGAACCTGCACAGCTACTGCCTCTACTGTTTGATTTCAAGTATCTCTGGACATCAGAGTTCATCTAAGAAAGATGAATAAACAGTGAAATTCACAGGTGACCTTGGAGAAACCTATGTAGGGGAGCAGCTAAGTGGCTTTTTAAAGTGTAAAGTTATTCCTTTTTTTTTGTAAATCTACAATAGTGAGTAGAGTGGGTTCTTTTTTGATTTAGAGAGATAGTATGAACTGCAGATGTTGGAGAATCTGAGTTAACAAGGTGTAGAGCTGGATGAACACAGCAGGCCAAGCAGCACCAGAGGAGCAGGAAAGATGACGTTTCAGGTCTAGACCCTTCTTCAGAAGAAGGCCTTTTG
>NC_063361.1:36253833-36263614 GCF_021869965.1 Rhincodon typus | reverse complement strand
GACGTTTCAGGTCTAGACCCTTCTTCAGAAGAAGGCCTTTTGTAGAGTGATGTGCTCTTCCTGTTGGATGTGGGAGATTAGGGAGAGTTTTCATGTTGTTGATGATTTTGTCTGCAGGAAGATAGTGAGAAAAGACTGTGACAGTTGGGAAAAGGAGTAAGTCAAACAGTCAGGGCAGGCAGGAAGAAAGCAGAGAACGAGGTAGGACTGATAAATTAAACTGCATTTATTTCAATACAAGAGGCCTAACGGGTAAGGCAGATGAACTCAGGGCACGGTTAGGAACATGGGACTGGGATGTCATAGCAATTACAGAGATGTGGCTCAGGGATGGACAGAACTGGCAGCTTAATGTTCCAGGGTATAGATACTATAGGAAGGATAGAACAAGGAGCAAGAGTGGAGGGGGAGTGGTGTTTTTGATTAGGGATAACATTACGGATGTACTTAGGGAGGAGATTCCAGGGAATACGTTCAAGGAAGTTGGAGTGAATCAGAGGGAGGCTGAGAGTCATCACAGCAGAATTCTGGGAGACATCACCACAGCCATCACAACTGTGCAACAGGGCAGAGACAACCTGGTGTCAAGGTGTGGGTTAAACCCGAAACACTACATTGGTGTTTCCCACTCTCCCTCTTCCTCCGGCCAAAAAAAAAAGTAAGGAAGATGACTGGGAAGGTAAAGGTGGACAAGGGAGTAGCCATTAAGAGAGTGGGCCAGTGTTCGAGTGGAAGTGCTGAGGCATTTGCTTGAGAGATTTTGGCGTGAGGAGGCTGTGCAGGGGTACAGGTTAGGGCTCTTTAACTCTACTTTCTTTGTGCCTATACTGAAGGCAGTGGGGACGTCAGTTAGGGCAGTGGCATGCTCCTCTTGCAGAGTGTGGGAGATCGGGGAGACTTCCAGTGTCCCTGATGGCTACACCTGTGAGAAGTGCACCCAGCTGCATCTCCTGACAGACCATGTTAGGAAACGGAAGCTGGAGCTGGATGCACTCAGGATTATTTGGGGTGCAGAGAACATCACTGATAAGAGCTATAGTGAAGTGATCACCCCTAAGGTGCAGGCTGCAGGGAGCTAGGTGACCACCAGAAGACGTAAGAGGGGAAAGCAGATAGCGCAGGGTTCTCCTGTGGCCATTGCCCTCAATAACAGGTATAGCACTTTGGATACTGTTTGGGGGTGTGGGATTGTGACCTTTCAGGGGGTAGCAGCAGCAGTTGGATCAGTGGCGCTGTGATCGGCTCAGAGGGAAAGGGTGCCGTCAGACACAATGATACTGATAGAAGACTTAGCTGTGAGAGGGACAGACAGGAGATTCTGTGGATGCTGAAGAGACACCAGGATGGCGTGTTGTCTCCCAGGTGCCAGGGTCAAGGATGTCTCTGAGCGGTTGCAGAAGATTCTGAAGGGGGAGGGTGAACAACCAGAGGTCATTGTGCACATCGGTACAAATGACATAGGGAGACAAAGGGATGGGGTCCTGTGAGGGAGTTAGGTAAGAAGTTAAAAAGCAGGACCTCAAGGGTAGTGATCTCCGGATTACTCCCAGTGCCAAGCGCCAGTGGGGATAGAAATATAAAGATAGGCCAGATGAATGCGCGGCTGAGGAGCTGGTATAGGGGACAGGGTTTTCATGTCTTGGATCATTGGGATCTTCTGGGATAGAGGTGACCTGTACAAGAGGGACAGGTTGCACTTGAACTGAGGGGATCCAATATCCTCATGGGGAGATTTGCCAGTGTTACCCGGGAGGATTTAAACTAGTTTGGCAGAGGGGTGGGATGAGAGAGGGGCCATCGAAAAGTCAGGGGAAAATACATTAGCCATCGAGAGCGCATTTACTATTCAGGATAGCCAGAGGCACAGTAAAGGGAGGGAAAAGACGTCTGGTTTAAATTGCATTTATTTCAACGCACGATGCCTGACTTGTAAAGCAGATGAGCTCAGAGCATGGATTTGGTCTGGGGACTAGGACATTAGAGCCATAACAGAAACATGGCTGAGAGAAGGGCAGGACTGGCAGCTCAATGTTCCTGGATACAGAAGCTACATGTGTGGGAGAAGTACAAGTAAGCGAGGAAGGGGAGTTGCCCTTTTGATAAGGGCGGAGATAACAACAATGCTTACAGAGGATATTTTCAAGCAGTCATCAAGTGAGGCCATATGGTTAAAAGTTAGAAACAAGAAGGGGATGGTCACTCTGTTGGGACTGTATTATAGCCCCCCAAATAGGCAGTAGGTACTAGAGGAGCAGATGTGTAGCGAGATTGCAGATAGCTGTAGGAGTATTGGTTGGAGATTTTAATTTCCCCTGTATTGAGTGGGCCACCCAGTGTAAGAGGTCCGGATGGCGTGGAATTTGTCAAATGTATCCAAGAAAGTTTCCTAAATCAATATGTAGGGAGCCTATAATTGACATCCTCCTAGGAACTGAGTTTAGGCAAGTGACTGAAGTATCACTTGGAGAGCGCTTTGGGTCCAGTGACCGTAACTCTCTTAGTTTTAACATAGTTATGAAAAAAAAAGGACAGGTCCACAGGCTAAGGTGCTGAACTGGAACAGGGTCAATTTTGGAGCCATTAGGCAGGATCTAGCAGAGGTCGATTGAGTGAGTCTGTTTGAAAGAAAAGGAGTGACTTGCAAATGGGAGGCTTTTAAAACTGTGATATCAAGAGTCCAGGGACAGTACATCCCTGTCAGGGTGAAGGGAAAAGCTAGCAGGTTTAGGGATCCCTGGCTGACAAGGGATATTGAGGCTCTGGTCAGGAAAAAGAAGAAGGCATACATTGGGTTTAAGCTATCAAGCTCAAGTGAATCCCTAGATGCCTATAAAAAGTGTAAGAGCACACTTAAGAGGGAAAACAGAAGAGCAGAGAGATGGTATGAGATGGATCTGACAGATAAGGTTAAAGATAATCCCAAGAGGTTCTATAGCTATATTAAGAGAAAAAGGGTGCCTGGGGAGAGAATAGGTCCCCTTAAAGATCAGCATGGCCGTTTATGTGTGGAGACACAGGAGATGGGGGAGATTTTTAATGAATATTTCTCCTCAGTGTTTACTGAGGAGAGAATAATGGGTGCTAAGGAAACAAGTGGGGATGTTTTGTACCGCATACATATTACTACAGAGGAGGTGTTTGCAGCCTTGAAGCACATTAAGGTGATAATCAAGTCCATCCTCGGACGATGTGGGAGGTTAGGGAAGAAATTGCAGAGGCCCTTGCAGAGATTTTTGCTTCATCTTTAGCCACTGGTGAAGTTCGGGAAGACTGGAGGGTGGCTAATGTTGTTCCATTTTTTAAGACAAGCCACGGAACTACAGGCCAGTGAGCCTGGTAGTAGTCAAGTGGTAGGCAAGTTATTGGAGAGGATACTGAGGGACAGGATCAACCAACATTTGGTTAGTAAAGGTCTGATTTGGGATAGTCAGCATGGATTTGTGCGCGGGAAATCATGTCTGACAAATTTTTTAGAGTTTTTTAAAAAGGTAACTAAAAGGATAGATGAGGGTAGGGCAATGGATGTTGTCTACACAGACTTTAGTAAGGCCTTTGACAAGGTCAAAGGAGAATCCAAAGGGATTTTATAAATACATTAAGGACTAAAAAGGTAACTAGGGAGAGAATAGGGCACCTTAAAGTTCAGCAACATTGCCTATATGTGAAACTGCAGGAGATAGGGGTGATACTAAACAAGTATTTTGCATCAGTGTTTACTGTGGAGAAGGATATGGAAGATATAGAACATGGAGAAATAAATAGTGACATCTTGAAAAATGTCCCTATTACAGAGAGGGAGGTGCTGGATGTCTTAAAATGCATAAAGGTGGATAAATCCCTGGGACCTGATCAGGAGTACCCTAAAAACTCTGTGGAAAGCTAGGGAAGTGATTGCTGGGCCTCTTACTGAGATATTTGTATCATCGATAGCCACAGATGAGTTGCCAGAAGACTGGAGGTTGGCTAACGTGGTGCCACTATTTAAGAAAGGTGGGAAGGAAAAGCCAGGGAACTATTGACCAGTGAACCTGACATCAGTGATGTGCAAGTTTCTGGAGGGTATCCTGAGGGACAGGATTTACATGCATTTGGAAAGGCAGGGACTGATTTGGGATAGTCAACATAGCTTTGTGTGTGGAAAATCATGTCTCACTAATTTGGTGATGTTTTTGAAGAAATAACAAAGAGGACTGATGAGGGCAGAGCAGTGGATGTGATCCATATGGACTTCAGTAAAGGCATTTGACAAGGTTCCTCACGGTAGACTCGTTAGCAATATTAGATCACATGGAATACAGGGAGAGCTAGTCATTTGGATACAGAATTGGCTCAAATGTAGAAGACAGAGGGTGGTGGTGGATAGTTACTTTTCAGACTGGAGGCCTGTGACCAGCGGTGTGCCATAAGAATCGGAGCTGGGTCCACTGCTTTTCATCATTTATATAAATGATTTGGATGTGAACATAGAGGGTTTGATTGCTAAGTTTGCAGATGACACCAAAATTGGAGGTGTAATGTACAGCGAAGGAGGTTACCTCAGAATACAATGGGATCTTGATCAGATTGACCAATGGGCCGAGGAATGGCAGATGGAGTTTAATTCAGATAAATGTGAGGTGCTGCATTTTGGAAAGGCAAACCAGGGCAGGACTCATACACTTAATGGTTAGGGCCTGGGGAGTATTGCTGCACAAAAAGACCTTGGAGTGCAGGTTGAAATTGGAGCTGCAGGTAGATAGGAGAATGAAAAAGGCATTTGGAATGCTTGCCTTTATTGGTCACTGCACTGAGTATAGGAGTTGGGAGGTCACGTTGTGGCACAGGCGCATTGGTTAGACCACTTTTGGAATACTGCGTGCAATTCTGGTCTTCCTGCTATAGGAAGGATGTTGTGAAACTTGAAAGGGTTCAGAAGAGATTTACAAGGATGTTGCCAGGGTTGGAGGGTTTGAGCTATAGGAAGAGCTGAATAGGTTGGGGCTATTTTCCCTGGAGCATCGGAGACTGAGGGGTGACCTTACAGAAGTTTATAAAATCATGAGGGGCATGGATAGGGTAAATAGACAAGGTCTTTTCTCTGTGGGGGGGGGGGAGTCCAAAACTAGAGGTTTAAGGTGAGAGGGGAAGGGTTAAAAGGGACCTAAGGGGTAACGTTTTCACACAGAGGGTGGTGCGTGTATGAGCTGCCAGAGGAAGTGGTGGGGGCTGGTACAACTACAGCATTTAAAAGGCATCTGGAGGGGCGTATGAATAGGAAGGGTTTAGAGGGATATGGGCCAAATGCTGGCAAATGGGACTAGATTAATTTAGGATATCTGGTCAGCATGGACAAGTTGGACCAAAGGGTCTGTTTCCATGCTGTAAAACTTTATGACTGACTCCCAGTCTGTGCAATTAGTAGACTCTGTCGGGTTGGGTACCTAGACTGTGAACTATCACTGGGTTGAGAAGAGACATGAGGCAGGAAATGGTGGCATCACTTTTAAGATTCTCACTTCACACCCACTGTCCTGAGAGAGTGAGAGTTTAGGTGTGGGTAGTATGTAATTAATGAAAAGAAGCAGAAGAGAATGAAGGGACTTTATTTACTGGGAGTTATGATCTGACACAGTCTCTAAACAGGCAATGAAAACAGATTCAATAATAATTTACAAATGAGAATTGCATAAATAGCTACGCTTTGCAGGGTTCCAGCTGAAATGAGATTAATTGGAGAGCTCATTCAAATGAACAGTGCAGGCAGAATGGGACAAGTGGCCTCCTTCTGTGCTGAGATTCTATCAGTATCTGAGAGCAGATGGGGCAAGACCTTGAAACCTGGGAAGCCTCCCATTGGATAATGTACAAGGTGTGTGGACCGCTCTGTAGGATTCATCCCCCAATGAGATTCAATTCACTCCAAATGTGCGTGAGAGACAGAGTATGCGTGAGAGAGCGTGAGAGTGAATGCTATGGATGTAGAAACCTGTATCTGTTGCTCCCACATTCACAGAATCAGCTGCTCTCAGGAGTCCCCCAATTATGACTCAAAGAAGTTGACACAAACTCTGGTTTTAAAATACAAAATCTGACTTTTATTAAATTAATATATACTCTGCAGCCATCCAACACCAACACACCGACTGTACAGGTGAGAGAATTGAAAGATCCTATGTTGTTCACAGCCCACATCACAACACAGTTTGTTCCACCCCAGACAGGAGCTGCCCAGTTTCCACATGCTGACTATACACTTCCAGGTCAGTGCAGGAAACAACAACTCAGGAGGAAAATCACCAGTGTATTAACAGGAAATATTGTCGCCCTGTTTTCTTTCAAGATTTTAATTTATTAAAAAAAGAAAGACCCTGGCACTGGGGGGATAAAGGTTGTTTTATTGTGGCTCAAAGGTAACCCATTCTCACCTGTTCCCAGGGACAGGTGCAGATCTCACTCACTAACCCACAAGCAAACCCTGCAGAGGTCAAAGACAGAGTTACAGGGCCATCAATGTCTTTGCATCAGCTCATTCAGCCCAGGTTCCCAGCTACACCAGGACAGACCCAACAGTGGGAAACAGTGACAGTCAAAGAAAAAATTATTTGTAACAAATGAGATCAAAGTTCAATGTTCATTGCAGGAAAACATACCCCAAAGGCAACTCATTAAAACTCAGGTCTGGGTGAGTAAGAGGTTGAAATCACGTTCTCACCAGCACCAACAATTATAAACTCCCCACGTTTGTTATCTTGTGAAAGGTCACTGATATGGAAGTGACCTGCCTGGGACTAACAGGCATGGATGCTAAATGGAATTGGAAAAACATCTGAATGGGAAAAACATATAGTGCTACAGGGTGTGCGATGAATGGGTAGCTCTTTTGAAGAGCACGCACAGACACAATAGGGTTGAATGGCCTCATTTTGTGCTGCAAGATTCTGTAGATACAGGCTTTGACAGAGCAGATTACAGCAATGGACTAGGTACAAAGCTGCTGCAGAAAGAATACTGGGGAAAAGGGCTCTTTTATTCCTTGTATAAAAGCAAAATACTGCGGCTGCTAGAAATTTAAAATAAAAACTGCAAATACTCAGCAGATCAGGCAGTATCTGTGGAGAGAGAAACAGATATCTGAGTCCAATATGAATCTTCAGAATTGAAGGAACTTCTCAGCACATGCTGCCAGGCCTGCTGAATATTTCCAGGAATTTGTTCATATTTTATTACTCAACTTCTCTAAAAACATAAATAGGTGGACATTGAGGTTGATTAATATTGAGATTTTAAGAAAACCAGTGACATTTCAAAACATTTTCTTCCATCTTCAAGCACCTCTGATGATTGCACACTCTCTCTCTCACACATCCTATCCTTCCTGCCCAGTGTAAAGATTGCAGAGACATTAAAACACAAATTTCTCTCTCAATTCGTAATCTTTGGCCGTCACACTGATTTCCATCATCACACATGTACACACTAATGTCTGAGGTATTGGGTACATTGTCCAGTCTACATCTAATTAGATACATCGTCCAAATCTCCTTTCTGTTTTGGCTGCTGCCACCAATCAGCAAGGATGTCTTCCTCATAGTCACCTTCTCCCTCAAACTCTTCATCAGTTATATCTGCCTCACTCTGGGAAAATGCTTCATCCGACACTTCCATCTGTTAACAACATTGGAAAGTGAGTATTCGAGAAGCTGCCTTTCCACCTCTCAACTGGCATACAGAAAATCGACAAGAGAGATCTCACTCCTTTTTATATTTACCTCTAAGTGAAGGCCAATACAAGGCCAATTACAGAAAATAACATATGCAGTTCCAGGCAAAACGTGTGTGAGATTAGAAAGATTAAATTTCTATCGAGCTCACACAACATCCAGTCCTAAAGTGTTTCATGGTCAACAAAATACTTTTACAAGCATTGTCACTCTAGTAATGAAGGAAATTCAGCAGCTAATTTGTGCATAGCAAGCTCCCACAAGCAGCATTGTGTTAATGAGCAGATAATTATTTCTAGTGACGACTGTTGAGGGATAAACATTGACCAAGACACAGAGCAGAAAGTTCCTGCCCTTCTTCAAAATACAGCCATGGAACTTTTACATTTACCTCAGGGTTCAGACATGGTCTTGTTTATTGTTTCATCCAAGAGACACCCCTCCCTCGTCCCCAACACCCCTCCCTCGTCCCCGACATCCCTCCCTCACTGCCAAAAAGGGTATTAAATGGTTGACGAATTTAAACAAACTTCAATGTTTGAATTGTATTTTCTGAAGTTTAGGAAATCTGGTTGAGATTTTGTTTTATTTATTCATGGGCATTAATGAAATTAGTGGTGAGCTGCAAACAAGGAGAAATGTTGAAGTAATTATGAAAGGATCCCAATGACAGTGAAGGAACGGCATCTATCTCCAAGTCAGGATGGTGGGTGGCTTGGAGGGGAACTTGCAGGGGGTGGTGTTCCCATGTATCTGCTGCCCTTGTCCTTCTAGATGGAAGTGGTCATGGGTTTGGAAGGTGCTGTCTGAGGATCTCTGGTGAATTTCTGCAGTGCATCTTGTAGATAGTACACACTGCTGCTACTGAGCATCGGTGGTGGAGGGAGTGGATGTTTATGGATGTGGTGCCAATCAAGTGGGCTGCTTTGTCCTGGATGGTATCAAGCTTTGAAGTCTTAAAAAGGTTTGATAAGGGAGATAGAGAAATTATTTTCTCAGATGAAAGAATCAAAAACAAAGGATCATAAATCTTAAATTTAGAATCAAGACATCCTCCTGAAATCTGGGAGAATTTTAGAAAAAACATAGTGGAAATCATGTTTATCCCCCCTCAAAAGCTGTCTGTTCTGGGGATCAAGACAAAGATTTATAAATTTTTGCTGAGAAATGATATCTAGGGATATGGAGATAAGATGGCAGGGGCAAGGGTGGGAGAGAAGGAGAAGGCTGGGGCGAAGGGGTAAGGTGGGAGCAGGGAGTGGGGCTGGGGGGCAGGTGGAAGCAAGATACAATAAATCATGATCTAACTGAACGGAGAAATCAACAAAAGCAGCTGATTGGCCTCTGTCTGTTCCAACATTGCAACAAAGGTCAGCGAAACGGTTTAAATATTTCCTGGTTAGGAACATTTCCCTCACTAATCGACAAAACTCACCTCGTCATCTGACTGCAAGAAAGTATCTGCAAATTCCAGTAACTGAATCTGTTGCTGAGTCTGGTTATAATAGAGATGAGCATCCTGCAAACAGAAGGAAATGACAGAGTAGTTACACAATGAATCTGACTTCAGACATCAGCAACTTGTGAAAGAAGATCATTGATTCTCCAGTACGTTTCATAAATAGAAGCAGAGAGTATATATTCAAAGGAGTTATGTTAAATCTTTGTAAATTGCTGGTTTGGGCTCAGATGGTGTTCAATATTAAGCAGCTTTAGGAAGGATTTTCTAAAAACATGATGGTGTCAATATGGATTCAAGCCAGTTGCTAAGACAGATGTCAATACACCTTCCTATATGAAAAGGAAGTTTATTGACTACTCAGTCTTACACCTCCATCCAGCCCTAGACCTACCTTTTTTGAGTAACTTCAAATAAAGTCATTAACAAACTTAACAATGTGATTAAGCACACATTTACAGATAAAAGTTGAATGAAAATTGGTATTCAGAGGGATTGGGTATTCTTGTACATGAAACCAACGTAAACATGGAATCACCAGCAAATAAGAGATAACAAGGTGTAGAGCTGGATGAACACAGCAGGCCAAGCAGCATCAGAGGAGCAGGAAGGCTGATGTTTC
>NC_063361.1:36208165-36238833 GCF_021869965.1 Rhincodon typus | reverse complement strand
AGACCCAAAATGTTAACTCTGTTTTCTCCTTCACAGATGCTGCCAGATCTGCTGAGCTTTTCCAGTAACTTTATTTTTGTTGTTGTGGGTAACACTATATGGGTCAGCATTTCTTGCCTATCCCTAATTGCCCTTGAGAAGGTGGGGGTGAGCTGCCTTCTTGAACTGCTGCAGTCCAGCTGCTGTGGGTTGACCCATAATGCCATTAGGGAGGGAATTCCAGGATTTTGACCCAACAACAGTGAAGGAATGGTGATAAATTTCCAAGTCAGGATGGTGAGTGTCTTAGCGGGGGAACTTGCAGGACATGGTGTTCCCACATAGCTGCTATCCTTGTCATTCTAGATGGAAGTGGTCATGGATTTGGAAGGTGCTGTCTGAGGATCTTCTGTGAACATTGCTGTGTCTAAGTATCACTAGTGGAAGAAATAGATGTTTGTGGATGTAGTGCTGCTTTGTCCTGGATGGTGTCAAGCTGCTTGAGTGTTGCTGGAGCTGCATCTATCCAGGGAGTATTCCATCGCACTCCTGACCTGTGCCTTGTAGATGGTGGAAAGGCTTTCAGGAGTCAAGTGGTGAGTTTTCTGCTGCAGTATTCCTAGCCTCTGATCTGCTTTTGTAGCCATTGTGTTTATGTGGCAAGTCCAGTTGAGTTTCTGGTCAATGATAGACCAAAAGATTTTGATAATGGGGGATTCAGTGATGGTTACACCATTGAATGTCAAGGGATGGTGGTTGGATTGTCTCTTGTTGAAGATGGACATTGCCTGCCGTTTGTGTGATGTGAATCTTACATGCCACTTGCCAGTCCAAGCCTGGATGTTGTCCAGATTGTGTTGGATTTGTTTCAGTATCTGAGGAGTCATGAATGGTGCTGAACATATTTTGGTAGTTATTACTACTACTAGTGGCATCTTGTGTGTACAAGTTGATGTGTTTCCTCCACTAGGTAAATAGTAAAGTCACTACAATCCCACCAGAGCATAGGGCTGCTCTCTCATTAGAGAGAGACAACTGGTGATGGTTTAACCTGAGGGTCACCATGCCCCAGACAAGGGGAAACGTTGAGAAGGAGTCTCCTTCATAGTAACCTCAGCCAGTGAGAGTATTGAACCCACCCTCTTGGTGTCACTAACCAGCTATCCAGTGACTCCCATTATGATGTTATGGCATCTCAAGAGCAGTAAGGGGGGAGATCTTTTTTGGTACATCTTGAAGTTGTGAACGTTAATGTTCAGTTAATCACATCATTTAAGTTCACCTTTTTGAAAATATAATCGTTTGTTTCCCTTTAATGTTTAAAAGAAACAGGTGGTAGCTATTAATGTCTGAGAACATATGTGAGGGCTTTTCACTTTTGATGGTTTGCATTGCTCATAATGGGTTTTGTATGGAAATATTGAATTGGCTACACAGGTGTTTTACTGGTTAGCAGTTTTAAAAAGGCATGTGTAAGGAATTATTGGCGGCAGTTAGTAGTTTAAAAAATATGTAAGGGCTGGAGTTTCTTGTGTCCCTACCTTTGAGCCAAGAGGCCCAAGTTTAATTCCCCCCCTGCTCCAGAGGTGTGTTATAGCAGCAGTTGTAGGCCATTCAGCCCCTCCAGCCTGTTCCACCATTTGATGAGGTCATCGCTGATCTGTGGCCTAACTCCACAAATCTTCCTTTGGTCCATATCCCTTAATACATTTTCTTAACAAAGATTTATCCTTCTCAGATTTAAAAGTAACAACTAATCCAGAATCAACTATCATTTGTGTAAGAGAGCTCCAAACATCTTTGTGTGTAGCTGTGGTTCCTAACATCTCTCCTGAACAATCTGGCCCTAATTCTCAGACTATGCCCCGAGTTCTAGAATCCCCAACCAGTGGGAATAGATTATCTTTATCCGCCCTGCGTTTCCTGTTAATATTTGTTAACGCCTCTGTGCAGGTTAATTAGAAAATATCCTTTGGGCACGTATATAAGGAACAAACTAAAAGCAGTAGCGAGCCATTCACCCCCTGGAGCCTGCTAAGCAATTTAATACTCTCCTGGCTGAGGAGCTGTAACACAACAGTGGGTTGGGGAGAGCTGTGAGACTGAATAGTTAATAAACTGTATCCAGAAGGAAGGTGGCTTGATTTTCAGTCTCACCGACCGGTTTGGATCCAGATGGTGCTGACTCCAAGAAGTACAAGGGACGAAAGGATTTCTTTGACATTGAGGTGGATGGGGTGCGACCAGCCAAAAGGGGATTGTCGGTTTTGGGAAGGCAGGGCGGGGGAGTGACCCACTGAAGAGAAATAGACTGAGGTGAGGTGGACCCTTTGAAATAGACCAGCAGCAGAGGAAACTCGATAGGAACAGGAAACGTGTGAAAACCTAGCGCCAATATTTCACGCTGATGATCACGGGGCAGAGGTGGGAAAGTTCCCAATATCTGACAGAGCCCGTTCGCCCCGATGCTGCTGTAGTCAGACGCCACTTTGTTCAGGATCTTGTAGCTGCTCTGAGAACGCAACGACACCAGGGGGCAGCAGATCCCACCAAAGCCGCTGTCCAGCTGTGCCCAGGTGTTGCTGCACTTTTCCTCTTAAAAACACGAGTCACATCTTTCTTTTCACAATGACATCGAAATTCGGACAAATTAGGGATTGAAAACCTGACTGCAGACTAACAGACAGGCAGCTTCTGAAATCATTTCTCAAGTAGTCCACAGTGGGAAATAGGTTGCAACAGGGTGAAATATTCTGCCCCTTTCTCCAAAAACGAGCAAAACACAAACTATATAATTCTGTGTTTCAAATGCGGACTGCGTTACTCTGCAAAAACTTTCAAACATAATCAGCACCACTATTTGGGACTAATGGACACAACTCTATTTAAATTAAATTTGATCTTTAATAGATTCATAATTTTCAGAAGCTGGAGATAAAATTTTGCTGAAATAAATTGTTCGTTTTAAAGAAGGAAGGATTTGTATTTTAAAAATGTTAACTTCTATCTAACTGCAGCTGAAATATAGACTCTGGAGGAATTGGGCAAGGGGAGGGAGAAAGATCAGCTAGGGTGCCGACTGACAAAAAATTAATAATTTCACCTGGTCTATCTCTGACTCCTCTCTTCCCTTCCTCGACATTTCTGATGCTATTTCTGGGGATAGACTGGCCACTAATATCTCATTACAAACCCACTGACTCCCACAGCTACCTGGACTATACATCCTCACACCCCACTTCCTGTAAAGACTCCACCCCATTCTCTCAGCTCCTCCACCTCCGTCCTGTATGAGGCCAACTTCGACAAGGGAGCATCCGGAATGTCCACCTTCTTCCTCAAGCGAGGATTCCCCAGCACCGTTGTCAACTGGGCCCTTAACCGGGTCCGACCCATCTCCTGCACTTCCGTCCTCACCCCTTCTCTTCCCTCCCGCAACAGCGATAGGGTTCCCCTATTCCTCACCTACCATCCCACTAGCATCCACATCCAGAAGATCATCAGACGCCATTTCTGCCACCTCCAGCAAGATGCCACCACCAGACACATATTCCCCTCCCCTCCCTTGTCCACCTTCCGCAGGGACCGTTCCCTCCGGGATACCCTGGTCCACACTTCCTTCACCCCCAACACTGCACCCCCCCACCCCCCCCACAGCCCCACGGCACCTTCCCCTGTAACCGGCGAAGGTGCAACACCTGCCCATTTACCTCCTCCCTCCCCAATATCCAAGGGCCCAAACATACCTTCCAGGTGAAGAAACACTTCACCTGCACTTCCCAGAATCTAGTCTACTGCATCCGCTGCTCACAATGTGGTCTCCTCTACATTGGGGAAACAAAGCGTAGACTTGGCAACCCCTTCGCAGAGCATCTACGTTTTGCCTGCAAAAAAGACACTGCGCTACCTGTTGCCTGCCACTTCAATGCACCACCCTGTTCCCTGGCCAACATCTCTGTCTCTGGCTTGCTACAGTGTTCCAGTGAAGCTCAGCGCAAGCTGGAAGAACAACACCTCATTTTCCACTTGGGGACCCTACAGTCCTCCGGACTCAATAATAAGAACGGTGAATCTTTAGAATTCTTCACCCGGAGGCCCGAGGAAGTTCGGTCATACGATGATCTGGACAGAAATAATTGAAGTGAAAGATCGGCCGCGAACTATTTGAATAGAGGAGCAGGCTGGACGGGCTGAATGGCCTATGTCTGTTCCTAAACAAATGTGTCCCTGAATAGATTAACAAAGTAAATAATGAAAAAGAGAGACGATAATTGACCTGTAAAACATTACAGGATTTTATTGAGAAGGATCGGATTGACTTTATATAGAAACATCAAACAGAAAAACAAGTTACAAGGAATTTTAATAAAACAGAGAGGTATAACCTTCGTACAGACCCAGTTACGTTTATAAAGGAATTCAAATGTTTACTTAAAAGCTGTAAACAAAAAAAGACGCCAAAGATTTAATGATTTAAAATTCTTCCTCATCTGGAATTAGTTCTGCTCTTTATTGCCTACTGGCGGAGGGGGGAGGGGAGTCTGTGAGACCCTTCCCTCTGAGGGTCGATACAGTGTGGAGCTGGAGGAACACAGTCGGTCAGGCAACATCAGAACAACAGGAGAGTCGACGTTTCGGGCCTGGACCCTTCATGATGCTGCCAGACCTGCTGTGTTCCTCCAGCTCCACACTGTACCGACCCTGACTCTAACATCTGCAGTTCTTACTATTCCCTCTCAGGGGTTGTGATGCGGGGCTCGGCTCCAGGCTCGGAGAGGCTTCACTGCAAAAAGATTTTTATGGTCTAATGTTTCCCCAGACAGGGTGAAAATGAACAGAGGAGACTGGGGTCCGCGAGAAATCCAGTTCACACCCAGACAATGAGGAACTGCAAGTGGTCTCTAGGACCCGTAGGAGTCCCCACAGCAGAGGTCCTGATTCCTGGGATCTTGCTGACTTCACTAAGTGAAAAGCTGTTCTCCCCGATTCCCATCAATCAATTCTCAAACCTCCAGCCCCCAACTCACCGAGAACTGACTTTAAACTGAGAGTTAATCCAAGAGCCGCTCCCGATTAAACTGGGTAAACTCGAGCCAGAGACAGTCGGAGCTGCCAAATCTTGGGACAGCTATATGCCGGGAAGACCTCCGCACACGTTTACAACATTCCAGAAAGAGAGGAAAAAAATCCCAGTGACGGGAAGGGTGTGTGTGAGGCCAGTTAGACAGAACTCTGTTCGCCACAGAGACTGCAGATCCAGCCTTTCAACAGCTTGTTCATTTCACCGCGTCAGTTTCACACTCTCTTCCGTCCTCTTCCAGATCACTTCCACTCTCTCTCCTCTTCCAGATCATTTCCACTCTCTCTCTCCTCTTCCAGATCACTTCCTCTCTGTCTCTCTCTCCTCCTGGTCAGTTTCACGGCCTCTCTCTCCTCTTCCAGATCACTTCCACTCTCTCTCCTCTTCCCGATCACTTCCATTCTCTCTCTCTCCTCCAGATCCGTTTCACACTCTCTCCCTTCTCTTTTAGGTCACTTCCACACTCTCTCTCTCTCCTCCAGGTCAGTTTCACTCTCTCTCTCTCTACCTCCTCCCAATCCCCGTGCAGGTCGGTTCTCACGATGAGTACCCCCCTGCTCCCCGGCCTGTGTGTCCTGTTCTCTCTGGTTCTCTGTGAGCCGGGCCCCCTCTCCGATGTTCTTGTTGACAGATACTTCATCCCGGCCGAGTGCTCCCGGCAGGTTCAAAGCGGAGACTTCATCCGTTACCACTACAACGGCACCTTCGCGGATGGCAAGAAATTCGATTCAAGGTAAAAAGTTGCACTGTGAATCCAAAACCCCTTGTTGCAAACAAAAATACAAAATGCTGAGGATTCTCCCGGAGCGGACTGTAAGGGATCAATTTTCCACACGATATTCTTTCACCGTCTATTTGCAAAGGTTCCTTCCCCATTTAATGAACCGCCCTCTCCACCAAAAAAAGTCTTTGTTTTTATTTTAAAATGCCGTTATTTTATGAGAGAGAAACCGTCGGAAGGGTCCCACATTCTAGGGATCCCATGAATAGAGTGAATTGGAGAGTAGCTTTGTTAACTGGGCTGTAGTGTCTCAGTGGATTGGGTTAGATACAGATGGGGAAGTATTGGTCGCTGCTGTTCCTCTGCTTGGGAAAGGTTCATGTCATCCTGCCACTGGGACACGCTCTCTGTAAAAACTCAACTAACACATCCCCCCTCCAAACCCCCCGAAAGGAAACGCTAAACAGAGCTTCCTGTCCCACTGCCACATCATCTGCTTCCAAAACCGACAATTTGCACAATGAAGGCTTTTTATGGTCCACGCTCTACTTTTGAACAGTTTGTTGTGGCTGGTGTAATTTCAGAAAATGATGCAGCCAGTTAGCGCACAGCAAGCTCCCACAAGCACAGTGTTACATTGATCAGATAATCTTTTGTTAAAACAGCGTGATTGATAAATACTGACTTTACAGAGAACGTCCCTCTGCTTTTTTTTCCCGAGACCGTGCTGTGGGGTCATTTACTCCCATCCAACAGGACAGCTCTCAAAAGGACAGGCCCTTCGGCCCTCCAAGCCTGCACCGAAACATTTTGCCCTTCTGTACTAAAATTGCCTTCACTTACAGGATCCAAATCCCTCTATTCCCTTCCTATTCATGTATTCGTCCAGATGCTTCATGAATGCCGCTATTGTGTCTGCTTCCACCAGCTCCTCTGGCAGCACGTTCCAGGCACTCACCACACTTTGTGTGAAAAACCTGCCTTGCACCTTGTTTTAAACTTCCCTCCCTCCACACTTGAACCTGTGTCCCCTAGTAAGTGACCCCTCCCACCGGGAAAAAGTCTCATACTTTCCACTCTAATCATACCATTCACAATCTTATGTCTATCAGGTCGCTGCCTCAACCTGCGTTCCAGTGAAAACAAACCCAATCTATCCAACCTTTCTTCATAGCTGAAATCCCCCATACCAGACAATATCCTGGTAAACATTTTCTGTACCCTCTCCAAAGCATCCACATCCTTCTGGTAGTGTGGTAACCAGAACTGTAAGCAATATTCCAAATGTGACCTAACTAAAGTTCTATAAAGCAGCAGCATAACTTGTCTATCCATATACTCAATGCCCCTTCCAGTAAAGGCAAGCATGCCATAGGCCTTTTTTACTGCCTTATCTACCTGTGCTGCCACCTTCAGTGATCTGTGGACCTGCACACCTCAGTCCCTCTGCACATCAATACTCCTAAGGGTTCTGCCATTCACTGCATAATTTCCACCTGTACTTGACCTTCCAAAATGCATCACCTTACATTTGTCCAGATTAAGCTCCATCCGCCATTTTTCTGCCCATGTCTCCAACTGATCTGTATCCTGCTGTAACCTCTGACAGTCCTCACTTTCCGCAACTCCACCAATCTTTGTATCGTCTGCAAACTTACTAATTAGACCAGCTACATTTTCCTCCAAATCATTTATGCAAACCACGAACAGCAGAGGTCCCAGCTCTGATCCCTGTGGAACACCACTAGTCACAACTCTCATTCCAAAAAGCATCCTCCCACTGCTACCCTCTATCATAGAAGCAAGTTCTGTATCCATCTTGCCAGCTCACCCTGATACCACATGACTTCACCTTTTGTACCAGTCTGCCATTTCTTTGGAAAGGTGGCACCTCACAGAGCAGTTCTCCTACGGTGTGGCACACAGTGCCGGCATGGATTGTGTTGTGGCAGGGGAAAATGAAACCCCTGAACCTAAGGTGGAGGCAAGCAAAATAAAGAAAATAAATGAATTAATCAAAGGATTAACACAAAAAGCCATTTAGCCTATTATGGCTGTACTATGATTGCTGCCTGTCTGACAGATCGGTAGTTTTTGATTGTAATGTGGTCTGCCAGGTGGATCTCATAGAATATGAGTTCCCTGATAGGGGCTGTTAACCTGGTCCAATCAGGGAGCCCTGGCTGACAGATATAAGCAGGCATGTCAGAAGTTCTATTCACTCTGAGAGCTGGCTCTGTAACAGCTGAATCAGGTGTTTCTTGAACGCTACTATTGTGTCTGCTTCCACCACCTCCTCTGGCAGCACGTTCCAGTGCTGTTGGATCAGTGTCATGTACTGTGCACATGTAAATAAAGGGGCGACTTAGTGACGAGATACCAGCCTTCATGGAGTTATTTTAAAAACATATAAAATCAGGCTGAGCATGGAGCTGTGTGTCTAAGTCTTGTGAATTGAGCCAAGTTATCTTTAGTTAGTGCGTACTTAGCTGAGTGAACCGGAGCTTGCAGCTTGAAGAGAGAACCTGTTACTGTGTGACCATCATGATCCCTGGATCCTATTTGTCGGGTTTGAATTTTGATTCTGATATTTTCTTTCTCCTGTTTCACTCTGACAGCTATGACCACAGCAATACCTTCAATGTTGAAGTAGGAAAGGGTCGCCTCATCCCAGGAATGGATAAAGCTGTCCTTGGAATGTGTGTCAATGAAAGGCGACGTATTGTCATTCCCCCCCACCTTGGATATGGCAGCCAAGGAGTCGGTAAGACCCACCTTCCCCAGTGTTGCTAAGTGGCTGATGGGTCACCTGATGTGCTGCTCAATGACCCAATCACAATGTGGTCCCAGCATTGAAGGAGACATTCATTCCACCATACCTCTGCCGGTTCTCCAATGGAGCAATACAGTTCATGTCACTCCCTCAGATTCTCCCTATAACACTGCACATTATCCTTTTCAGGTAACCATCTTATTCTGCTCCTAATGCTTCACTTGAACCTGGCTCCACCACACTCTCAGGCATTCTAGACCTTGAGCCTTGGCAGTGGGAGCAAGTTTATCCTCATGTCACCAATGCTTCTTTTGCTAATTGCCTTAAATCAGTGTTCACTGGTTCCTGATCCTTCCTCTGATGGGAAGAGTTTATCTCTGTCTTGGTCTTGCTGACTAGATGTTGAACACCTCTATCAAATTTCCACTTTGCTTTTTCTTCTCCAAAGAAAGCAGTCCCAACTTCACAGTTCTATCCACATAACTGAAGTTCATTCACATCTTTCTCAGAACAAGATACAATAATGCATCTGAGGATGAACTAGTATTCTATACAAATTTAACATTACCTCCCGACTCTTGGACTCTTAACTCCTATTGATATCATCCAGGGTACTGTATTCTTTATTAACAGAACTCTCATCCTGCCTGGCCACCTTTAATGATTTGTGTACATATAAACCAAGCTTCTCTGCATCTGAATCCCTTTCAGAATCGTACCCTTTGTTTTGTATTGTCTTTCTGTTGTCTCAGAATAAAAGGTTAGAAACTTGGCACTGAGATGAAGAGGCAACTTGGTGAGTTTTGGAATTCTCTAAGCCAGAAGGCTATGTCATTGAGTATGTTCAAGACAGGGATTGACAGATTTCTAGGTATTAACTACAACAAGCGAAATGGGTATCATGTGGAAAAATGTATATCAAAGATGGAATATCAGCCATAATTTGGTAGAAGGTAGAGCAAGTTTGATGTCCGAATGGCCTACTCCTGTTCCCAGTTCCTACGTCCTTGCTACTAAAATGAATCACTCTATATTTTTCAGCATTAAATTTCAATTGCCACTTGCAGCCCACTCCACAAATCTGTCTACGTCCATTTTAATTTCACTACCTTCCTCACAATTCACTAAACTTGCAAGTTTTATTTTTGCATCCAAAAATGATCAAATTGATCATTAAAAAATATGAGGAAGAGCAGGAGTCTGTCATCTCCTGGGGAATTCCACTATCAACCTTCCATCAGTTTGAGAGACTACCATGAATTAATTCAGAGATAGTAAGAACTGCCGATGCTGGAGTCAGAGATAACACAGTGTGGAGCTGGAGGAACACAGCAGGCCAGGCAGCACCGGAGGAGCAGGAAAGTTGAGGTTTCAGATCGGGATCATTTCTGAAGAAGGGTCCAGACTTGAAACATCAACTTTCCCGCTCCTCTGATGCTGCCTGGCCTGCTGTGCTCCTCCAGTTCCATATTGTGTTGGCATTAATTAATATTGTGTTTCTGTGATTTGGCCAATATTGTATCCATGTTGCTACTCACCGTTTTATTCCATGCAGTAAATCTTCACTCACTACTGTGCAGACTTCCTCTGGAGGTTCATGTACATATGTCAAAGCATTACCCTCAGCAACCCTTACTATAAATTCAGCAAAAAAAAATCATTAAACATGACTTGCACCTGACAAATCCAAGTTGGCTTTCGTTAATTAACCCATATTTGCTTCCTTGGCTATTAATTTTGTCTTGAATTATTGATGTGACCAAGGGTTAAACTGACTGGCCTGTAGTTTTTGAGCTCAGCTTTAGTCATTCTTTGAGTAAGGGTATAACATTTGCAATTCTAAAGTACTATGGCATCACCCCAGATCTAAAGAAGATGAGAAAATTACAGCCAGTGCCTCCTGCTTCTCTCAGTGTCCCAGAATGCATCTCATCTGATCTTGAAGTCTTGTCCACTTTAGGTACAGCCATCCTATCCAGTCTGCCACATTATCAACTTTAAACTCTTCAAGCATCTGAAATCGTCTTTCATTATGACCAGTTCCTTTGTAAAGGCAAATGGAAAGTATTGATTTAATATTGCAGCTATACCCCCTACACCGACATGTAAATCCCATTTCTGGCCCCTAACTGGCACACCCCGTCTTTTACCAGCCTTTTTATCCAGTATAGGCCCATTGAAGACTTTCTAATTGCCTTTTACATTAGCTGCCAGTCTCTTCTCATTAGCTGCAAGTCTCTCCTCATAGCCTCTCTTTGTTTCTCTTATCTGCTTTCTCTTTTCCCCTCTGAACCTTCTAGACTCAGTCTGGTTAACAGTTGCGTTATCTATTTGACATCTGTCAGAAACATACATTTTCCTTATCTTGATCATACTGAGCTAGACATCAGTGGTCCGTTTTGTGTGCTCATTTTGTTGATCCCAGGCAGTTGGGAGAAGGGATTGGTTTTAGCTCTGCCTTGGATGGGAAGAGGAAGTATCAGCCTGAGTTCTGGCTGCCTTGGGTTAACTGTCTGAGAATTTATAGCAGGAAGTTAGGTGTCATTACCAAGGAGAGCAGCGTCAGGTTTCTTTGTGATTGAGTGGTTTCCATTACTTGCCGTCTTGGGTCTCAAACCAGAAAAGGTACCACAGGCAACAGTGACACAAAGCCATAATCTAACTTGGGAGAGGATGGGAAGTGGAATTAAACAATGTTGTAATGCCTTTTCCAAAGTTTTTTTTCATTCTTCTTTGTTTCACAGACAATGTCATCCCTCCGGATACCACTCTGTACTTCGATATCATTCTCCATGATATCTGGAACCATAATGACAAGGTGCAAACAAAGACTTTGCACAGACCCACTGTTTGCAACCGCACAGTACAGAGCTCCGACTACGTCCGATATCATTACAATGGCACTCTGCTCAATGGGACACTCTTTGATTCAAGGTGAAGGACCAGTGTTATTGTCTGTTGCAATTTCCCTGGGAGACAGGACCAATGGCAGTTGGTCTAAGCTAGTGGTAACCTTGGATTGATGGGGTGACCAAATGTACTAATAAAGAAGGCAAGGAGGAAGGACCCCTCCACGGTGACATATGGTGCTGCCGCCCCCCTACCCCCCAACTTGATACATAAATTGCTAGTGTTCGAGCCAAAATGTCAGCCCTGAATAATTACAGATAGTTTCGTAGACCATTACAGGATCCCTAAGCCTAACGCTAACCCTAACCCTAAATCAGCTGCAGTTTTTCCACATTACAACAAGGTACTTCATTGGACGTGGAGCATGTTGGGACTTCCTGAGGTGCTCTAAAGGTGCTATGTAAACACAAATTCTTAATATTTACTCCTTGGGAAGGAAGGTGGAGAAAATGTGAGTCAATTTGAAGAAATACTTTAAGAAATTTGTCCAATTGCCTGAGGAAAGAGAGCTCACTCCAGCAGAGTGTAGGCATGCAGTAATGCACAGTATGTGTAATGACCATCTCTTTCCCCGAGTCTCTGCAATCACTTCAGTACAGAATTGCTACAGTGCAGACAGAGGCCAATCAGCCCATTGAGTCTGCACCAACTCTCTGACTGAGCAATTCACCTGGTGCCATTCTCCTGCCTTCTCCCCATAACCCTGCACATTCCTCCCTTTCAGATAATAATCCAGTTTCTTCTTGAATGGCTGGATTGAACTAGCCTTCACGACACCCTCAGGCAGCACATTCTAGATTCCATCCACTCGCCACTGAGGTTTTCCTCATGGCACTGTTTTTGTTTTGTCAATTATTTTAAGTCTGTGCCCTCTCACTCTTTATCCTTTTACAAGTTGGAATCATTTCCACATCCACTCTGTCTGGACCACTCATGAGTTTGAAAACCTCTATCAAATCTTCTCTCCACCTTCTCCTCTCCAAGGAGAACAGACTACAGTGTATCCTCAAACTGAATTCCCTCATCCCCAGAACTGTTTGCATAAACCTTTTTCTGCATTTTCTCCAATGCTTTCACATCCTTCGTATAATGTGGTACCCAGAACTATGCACAATACTCCAGTGTAGTGTTTGCAAATCTCTGGTTCTCTGACATTACTCCTCAGTCAAAGGAGAATTTTGAAAAAATCAGTTGGTACCTCCACAATTTGCATTCTTGTTTCCCTCATTATTCCTTCAACCCTGGTCCCTTATTTACTTTAAGCACAGACAGGATATCCAAAATTGTCTCCTTGTAAATTTAAACCTTTCTAGGTCTGATTACCTCCTCTTTCACCACGGGCTGGATAGCATCACCTTTCTTGGTAAAGACACTTGCAAGATATTCATTTAATACCTTGGCTTAATCCTCTGCCTCTGTGTAAATCTGATTTTTGGTCCCAAGAATACCGCCACCAAGCCTCCTGTCCTTGTTGAGTGGAAGGGACCATCGAATTGGCAGTGGTGGAGGATAAGCCACTATTACATCTTAACAAGAAGAGGCACTTGTCTTAGAGCAGATGTGTTGTATTTCAAAATAGCAATTAGGTACAATTGAGATTGACTAGTTAGGCATAATCGCAAAGACTATCAGGAGCCAGCGATGATACATCTGTCTCCATCAGGAAGTTGTGCTAGAACTGCTTCCTGTTCACTCAATGACTATGTGACATCATCAGATTGCTGGGCCTTCAACATTAACTCTTTCACAACCATTACCCAATACAACATGTCCCCTCAAACTTTTGTCCCCATAGTTAGCCCTTATGCATGCAGGTATATAACTACATTTACCACCATCTCATCATCCTCCACAGCTCTGACTTCACAAATTCAGGTGGCTTGGAAGTTTCACAATTTCTCCAGAACATATTCTCATCTGCTGGGAACACTGGGAGGTCTTCTGTTTGTGACTGTTGAACTTGTTTCTGACCTTGACTTTAATTTGTCTCCCTGGAGGACCTTTTATCTCTTGGATGTCTTTTGTGGAGGATGCCATTCCTGCTAGATGAGGTAATTAGTCCATTCCTTATCTGGAATTCTCTCTTAAGGACATTGTGGGTGTACCTATAGCACATGGACTGCAGCAGTTGAAGAAGACAGCTGACCCCCCACCTTCTCAAGGGCAACTAGGGATGGGCAATAAATACTGGACCAACCAGCGACGCCCATGTCCCACGAGTGAATTAAAAACTAACTGGAGGATTTTTAATCTCCCAGTTTCTTTCACTGAGGAGCTCTTCTTGCTGTCCCATAAGCTCATTTGCAGGACATTTTTTACCTCATGAACGTTCATCATGGAAGACACCTACTCTGTTAAAACAAAAACTTTCTTCCTTGAAGTATCCTTGATCCTTAGACCCAGGAATTTCTGCTTAACCATGTCTTGAATCTGATTTCTCTGCCTTTCATAAGTTTGTGCGTTACTCATCTCCATTCTGTGTAAGCAAATCTTTACTGTCAATCTCTGATACATCGGTATTGAAGAATAAAAGTCTATGGTTGTATTAGTGATGGATTAGACTTTTGCACATCCTTGGTCATGTTACTGAAGGATTTTCTACTTACTTAGCATTATTTTTGTCATGGGCACTGTTAATTCTTCTTTGGAGATGAAGAATTGAAATGTTGCAATTGATCTTGTGTCAGTTCAGCATCTGACATCAAAGTCAAACTTTTTGTATCAGTTTATTTAGTGGGCTGGTTGTCTGTCTGAACAATGTCAGTTAAAGATTCATCAATGAGCTCAACTGGGTTGTACTGCTCTTCCTTGTTCTGAGTATTTACTATATCTTGCAAGCCTTTCTGCTTTTTATCAACTGAAGATTCTTTGGAATAGAAAACATTTTCATAATTCCTATAAAGTTTCTGATTTCCTTTCTATTGACAAAATGAAGCATTTTTTAATCTGGATAGATTGTTTCAATATTTTCTTTCTTCTCTGTGACTCTAGGGAAACCCATGAAAAGCTTCTATTGGTTTTGCCTTGACTGCATGTCAACAATGGATTGTTCTGACAACAGTTACTCACTTTGAATAAGTTGAACTCACTCAGTCTTCTGAAAGATGTTGAGGTCAAGCATTAAAGCTCTTGCTTTTCACATTGCAATGTTACACAACACTACCCTTTGCTGTTGAGAGTAATTCCACATAGAGTGTGCAGTTTCATTTCTGTAGGCTGCAACTTCTGTTTCATCAGCCATTGTATGGATCTAATAGGACAGTCTCACTTGAGCCTTTAACAAGCTTAACATTATCTAGTTGTTCTTTGACATACAATCGATTTGAATTGGATAGAATCAGTGTATCACCAATTTCCCTTAGGAATGCCTGTGGTGTCCTTTCGAATGAGGATTACTCTATGATGTTGAGCTCTTTCTGTGGATGTCTCCCACTATTTCTGCTGCTCCAAAATCTACTTTTGTCCATTTTCTAGAATAACCTCATATTCAGGAATGTTTCACACCTGGCCTGCCCTTTGAGTAAGGTCTCTGTTATATAGCCACAACATTGTGTTTCGATGGAACAGTCTGACCCAGTGCTCAATCTTATGTACCACATTCTGTGCATTCACATATTTACATTGATTTGGGCTTCCTTGTTTTCTCCCTTACTCTGACATGACCTGTTAATTTTTTATTCCTCATTCGAGTGCCATCTATCTCTTCTGGTACTTGTTTGCCCATTGGTATTCCTCTCTGATACCACCTCCTAGTTCGCATCCACCCCCCTCATAATGAGTTTGATTAAACTTGCCCAGAGCACTAACAAAATGGCCCACTAGGAGCTCAGTCCCAGCTTTGTTTATGTGTAAGGTTCATCCAGCCATCACCTCTACAGCTTGCCCCAGTGCCTCAGCACCATCTTTCCAGTTACACATTCATCTGCTCAATCCTCCTCTTCCTGTATTCACTTGATCATGGTTTTGGGAGTAATTCAGAGGTCCTGCTTGCTCATTGCCTAGGTGACTCCCTAAGTCCGATGTGGAACATGCTGACTGGCTATTACCCTACCAACCCCTACCTCTCTGAGTGCTCTGCAACTGCTTGGTGACATTCTCAATCTGGGCTCCAGGAAGGCAACACAGCATCCTGGATTCACAGCTGCTGCTGTAGAAACAGCTATCTATTCCCCTAACCATTGAATCACTTCCTTGTACCTCCCCCAGCCACTGAGTCATATGAATCATAGAATCCCCAAAGTGTAGAAGCAGGCCATTCAGCCCATCTGGTCTACTCCAACCCTCCGAAGAGCATTCCACCCTGACTCACCCCATCCCTAGGACGCTGCATTTCCCACGGCTAACCCACCTAGCCTGCTCATCCGTGAACACTATGGGTAATTTAGCCTGGCTATTCCACCCTAACCTGCACATCTTTGGACTGTGGGAGGAAACCGGAGCACCCAGAGGAAACCCACACAGACACAGGGAGAGTGTGCAAACTCCGCACAGACAGTCGCCTGAGGGTGGAATCAAACCCAGGTCTCTGGCGCTGTGAGGAGCAGTGCTAAATACTAAGTCAGCATGCTGCCCCTAAGTCCCATGGACTTGCCTCAGGTTTACATCCCTGATGAACCATCATGCTGACCAGTCAGGCAGTGACCATCTCCAATAAGAGACAATCCAGCCACTGTCCCTTGACATTCAATGATGTTACCATTGAATCCCCCACTGTCAACATCCTGGGGATTACCATTGACCAGAAACACCTGGACTTGACATATTAATACAGTGGCTACAAGAGCATGTCAGAGACTGGGAATGCTGCCCTAAGTAACTCATTTCCTGACTCCCCAAAGCCTGTCCACCATCTACAAGGCACAAGTCAGGAGTGTGATGGAATACTCCCCACTTGCCTGGATGAGTGCAGCCCCAACAACACTCAAGAAGCTTGACACCATCCAGGAGAAAGAAGCCCATTTGATTAGCACCACATCTACCATTATCGACATTCATTCCTCCACCACCGACAGTCAGTAGCAGCAGTGTGTACCGTCTACATGATGTACTGCGGAAATTCACCAAGGCTCCTTAGACAGCACCTTCCAAACCCATCTAGAAGGACAAGGGCAGCAGATACACAGGAACACCACCACCCTGCAAGTTTCTTCCACATTAATCACCATCCTGACTTGGAAATATATCACCCAGTGTTGCTGGTCAAAGTCCTGGAACTTCCTCCTAACAGCATTGTGGACATACCAACACCTCGAGGTTACCTCCAGTGTTACCAGAAAGTGGCTCATTACCATCTTCACAAAGGCAGTTAAGGATGGAAAAACCTGACCTAGCCAGTGATGTCTACATCCCATGAATTAATTGTAAAAAATGACTGTTTTGCTTTTTGAATATACCTAGAACCCTTGCCCCTTTTCATTAGAACAGATAACCCTGTAACTATCCTCTTTGCTGGTTCTACTAGAATTCATCACCTCCATCGAGCTGTATCATGCAAAAGTCCCACCTCTCCAGACAGCCACAAGTTCAAATCACAAAACTAGCTCCTTATATCTTGTACATTCTCTCAGCTTGACCCAATTGACCTGTATTGTCAAATCCTCCATTTATGATTTTTGTCAAAATAATTTCAGATTTTAGTTGGGTAGATGTGTGATTGCTGCCATTCCCAGTTCCCTCCAGAATAATTAAAACACCATAGTGTGCTGAGTGTAAGGGTTCCAGATCCTTTTCTCCTGTGACATTCTCCCTCACAAGGAATGTTTACCTTAAGGAAGTTTTATCTTCTCTCCAGGATTTCTCTTTGTCTCTTTCACTTCTCTTTGGCTCTGAAGAAGGCATACTAGACTCAGTGTTAACTCTGTTCCTCTCTTCACAGACATTGCCAGACCTGCTGAGTTTCTCCAGTAGCCACAATTTTTATTTCTCTTCCAGGGTCTCTTGACCTGTGTGAAGTCTGGCAACAATGTTCAGTTCAGAGCTGACCTTATTGCTGGCAAGAGGCAGTGTTGTTATTCAAGCTTCTCTATGCAAAATGAAAGAGCCCATTAGATAGGAGTATTTAATGGACTCACTGTACATTCATTCTGTGTTTTTCAGTCTTTTCCTGTGTTCATATCCTTGAGCCTTCTCTTGGCAACAGCTCAGAACAACAGAACTGTCATCAGGAGCTTACAGTAAAGGAATCCAAGACATGGGCTTAAGTTTGATCCTCTTGTAGGACCTTACAGCACAGAAGCATTTCTGCCCATTGTTCTCTGCTGGGCTCTTTGAAAGAACAATTATGCTTTGTCCCACATTTTTGCTTTTTGTCAGTAATGGGGTTTGTCAGGAAGGTCAATCCCAGTGGAACAGGGAGGTTGTTTTCATTCTCATTCAAGCTGGATGTCATGTTTATAAATGACTGGCTGATTTAAAGACATCCAACTACATCTGGAAATCCTTGACAGGTTAGTCTACATCTATGACAACAACTCAAAAACCAATGTTTGAAACATTTACTGAATCTAGAATTTGGGAGATGTGTTTTTTTGTTCTTTGGTGAGAATGTGGAGCTTGGGATCCCAAGGAGTGGCCGAGTTAGATGGTGTAGACAGATTCTGTGGGAATCTGTATAAACACATGAGGGAGAAATGAATACAAGGTGATGTTGGTGGGGTGGGATGAAGAGGTTTTCATGGAGAATAGCTACTCGTGTGGTGCTGTTGGGCCAAATAGCCAGTTTCTGTGCTGTAGACATGTTCTGATGGTTAAATCAGAGTCTAATGTTGGTGTCCAATTTGAATGTTTTACTCATATCTTCAGTCCACTCTCCACTCCTGGTTCCAGCACCCTCCTCAGCAATGGGTGGGTGGGTGGGGAGTTTGGGATGGGGGGTTTTGGGTGGGCTGTTGGGGTGGGTGGGTGTGAAAGTGGTTCCTCTGCTTTGTATATTTTTCATTCTTTAGTTCCTCTCCCTCCTCCCACAGTCACAATCGCATGAGTACGTACGACACCTATGTGGGTATTGGCTGGTTGATCAAGGGGATGGATGAAGGGCTCCTGGGAATGTGTGTAGGAGAGAGAAGAATTATCATCATCCCTCCATTCCTGGCCTACGGAGAGACTGGGTATGGTAAGTGATATCCCTGGAAGACAACTATCTCCACAGCACTGGGAATTACATCCAACTCTGAAGCCTCTGTACCAGAGCGTTAGTTTCAAACACTGCCACCCCCATTCCTCCCAACCCCCCACCCCTCCCCACACACACACACACACCAACACCGCCACCACAAACTGTAGAAGCAGAACGATCCTACCCCAGTCTGCGATCCTCCGAGGCTCAGTGGACTGATTTATTGACCCATGACCAGAAAGTACATGAGCTTTAAACCTGCTTAGTGCTTCTCTTAGTAGCCAGGGCATTAACATTGTCCTGCCTGTGTACCTGATTGATCCCGGTTGGAGGGTCGATACATTGAATCAGGACAAGGTTGTGCTCAATTGTGGTGAAGACATGGGCTGAATGGACATAACGATTCTGTGAAATAGCCTGTGATTTGATTTGATTTATTTATTGTCATGTGTAACTAGGTAAAAACTTTATTTATGAGCAGTACAGGCAGATCATTGTAAACAAGGATGTACAGGTCATGGGTGGGCCAAAAAAGACTTGGACAGAGGCATACATCACACAGGGCATGCGCTAGGCAAAATCAACACTAAAAAGATCGGTGTTATTTAAAGTTAGAGAGTCCATTCATCAGTCTGATAGTGGCCAGGAAGAAGCTGTTCCTGAACCTGCTGATGTGTTCAGGATTCTGTATCTTCTGCCTGATGGAAGAGGTTGTAGGAGATCATTACCGGGGTGCGATGGGTCTTTGAAGATGTTGGCTGCCTTTCTGCAGCAGTGAGCCTTGTAAATGGAGCCCATGGATGAAAGGGTGTCTTCTGTGATGGTCTGGGCTGTGCACAGTCAATTCATCATTGATGGTTGATGTGACTGAATTGATAAAAACCCAGTATAAGACTGTGCCTTCAGACCAGGAGGGTAATATGCTGGTGATGTCCTGCCTGACAGTGATGGGGGGCATGCACTGGGGACAGCATCACATCAAATGATCTGATTGTCCCCCAAGACTCTCATTCTTAACATCAGAGCAGATGAGGCCATTCAGCCCTTTGAAATAATTTCCCTATTCACTTTGACCAAGGCTACACTGTATCTTAGCTCCATCTGTCTACCTTGGCTCCATTATCTTTAATACTTTAAACCAATGAAATTCTTTAACCTGGCCGTTGATTCTGGCTGGTGATTGAGAGCAGGTGAAGATAACGCAAAGGATAAAGAGGTAAGCCCCACAGGCAGAGTTTTACTCTGTACATCCTCCAGATCTTCGGTGGTACTGGGGGACAACGATGTCTGTGTTTCTGATGCCTCTCCTGGATATCGGTCTTCATTTCGCTAATGGTTACAGACTGCACACATGGAGGTAGGCAGCTTTAGCCTCTTGCTCCCTGTCACTTCCATCTCTTGTGTGTGCTTCCCTGTCCCCTCCCTGACAAACACAAACCCATGTACAAAGTGTGTTTGCCATCTGCCTGCATCTCCTGTTAAAACAGCTCCTGCTCCTGAGGCAACACGTCTTTGCAATATTGAGCGATGATGATTGCAGGAGACAGCCCAGGGATACAGGTCTGGACTGGTTCCTAACAATCTGATACAAATACAGATGCAGTTAGCCAGGACCTGGTGACATTTCATACCCCGGAAACTGACAGTTTTCTTATTTATTTACAAAGGTGTTGTTTCGCCCCAGAGGCCTTCAACAAGCTTGTGATTGCAGAGGACAATCACAGCCTCCCCTTTCTCCCCCACCACCCACAAGAAAATGAGTGTACAGGGAAGAATATAGTTTTAAAATTGATGAGAACTGAAAGGGTAAAGAGTCTCAATGCAGGACAGCGCTGAGGTCCCTAACAGAAGGAAGGTGAAGCCAATCTGGGAAGCAGTAGTCACCTGATATCAAGCTTTGACTATGAGAAGTTTGAAATCCAGGGAAAAGCTGATTTGGTGTAAGGGATAACAAAACAATTTTTGATTTTATAGTGATGATGCAGGAGAGCCGTGTGTTTAGGGGATAAAGGATTCGGAGAATAAGTTCACAAGAGTTCCAATCTTTAACAGGATTGAATGAAAGACAATGCCTAAACTGTCCTCTTGTCCCAGTTCAGGGTGGGGGTGGGAGGGTAGGCTAAGATTCCCTGGGTTTGGGGAATTGTTTTAATCCCATTTTCTGAAATCGAAGCGTGATAATTGTCTTCCCATCTGCTTCCTAACAGGGAGGGAGATGCCTGCAGTGCATACACATGCGTTCATAATGATATTTGGCACAGACTGTGAATATTTATCGCCTGAATGTATCTCCCTGTAGTTTAACTCTGTCTGGTTCTTGCTGCTGTCTCATTAGGCAGTGACATTCCCCCACAGGCCAGTTTGGTATTTGATACTCTGCTGCTGGATCTCCACAACCAGAATGACACAGTCTCCATAGAGAAGCTGGTTGTCCCAGAACCCTGCACTCGGCAAATCGAGACTGGAGACTTCATCCGCTATCACTACAATGGCAGTCTGTTGGATGGAACCTTCTTCGACTCTAGGTGGGCGTCAAACATCACACTAACCTTTGATTAATGACCATTTTCTGTTGTATGTTAGAACTGGTAACCATGCAGACAAGCAGACTTACCCAATGCACCAACACACCTCCCCAACCAAATCTTCAAGAACTGACCATTCCAAGCAGTAAATACTAGACCACTCAAAACCAAGAGCAAGAGACAATCATGTTCAAATACCCATCCAATTAACTCTGGGTGGCTATAACAAGGAATCTCCATTAAGACTCATTAGGTAGCACACAGAGGGAGTGCAGCGGGGGTTCACCAGTCTGACTCCTGGGTCCGTGGGACAGTTCTGAGAGGACAGATGGAGGAGACCCAGCCCATAGTTTAGAAGAAAGAGGATGATCACCTGGAAAACCTCCAAAATCCGTAAAGGGCTGGGCAGCATGGATATGGTAAGGATGTGCCCCGTGGCTGGGGGGTGAGGGGTCTACAACTAAGTACTCAGTCTCAGAGTCAGGGGTCAGCTATTTGGGACTCAGATGAGGAGGAATTTCTTCACTCAGAGGGTAATGAATCTTTGGAATTCTGTAGAACCTCAGTCATTGATTATAGAGGTTGCTAGATTTCTAGTTACTGATGGCATTAAGGGATAGGAAATAGCATGGGAATCTGGTGTTGAGGTGGCTCATCGGCCATGGTCTCGAATGGCAGTGCAGGCTTGAGGGGCTGAATGGCCAACTCCCATTCCCACAGCACTCCCCAACGTTGGAGGCATCACCATTTCAATGAAATTTAAAATGAGGAGATATCCTCCTTCTTGGTAGATGTTCACGATCCCATGGCATTGCTTTGAAGAACAGAAGCTCTCTACGATGCTCTGCCCAATACTTATCCCTCAACCAACATCAGTTAAACTTCCATTGAGTTTCTGTGTGTGGGATCTTGCTGCATGTGAGTTGACTGCACATTCTCTTCATTCGAAAAGCACTTTATTTCGAAAAGTACTTCATGGGTTGGAAAGCACTTTTGTAGATGGCCTCAGGTCATGAAGACAGCATAGAAATGGAAGTCTTTCTTTTATGTTCTGCTACGGGTCAATGACCCCAAAATCCCTTAGCCCAAAGAAACAAACAGTGATACGCCCAGGGATTAACCCTCCTGTTGAAGCTTGTTGTAAATGTTGAGACCAGTGGTCACCTGCAGTGGGCAGCAGCGAGACAGGATGGCTGTGTGTGAGAACTCGTGTTCATTCTTCATCCTGACCTTTAAACGTGGGAAGGTCACAATTAGAGATTGACCCCTCTGAAGGTGTGTTAGTACTCTGAGTGCCCGATGTTTGCATTTTATTTGCTTCACATGAGATGTAAAAAGACATTTTATCATGTTAAAAGCACTATATCAATGCAAAGTGTTGTTGGATTGTGGAGAGCTTTTTTTAAATTCATTCGTGTGATGTGGGTGTAGATGGCTGAGCCGGCATTGCCCGTCCCTAGTTACGCCTTGAGACGGTGGGGGTGAGCTGCCTTCTATTGAACCGCTGCAGCCTATGTGCTGAGGGTAGACCCACAATGTCCTTAGAGAGGGAATTACAGGATTCTGACCCAGCAACACTGCAGGAATGGTAATATATTTCCAGTCAGGATGATGAGTGGCTTGGAGGGGAACTTGCAGGGGATATTGTTTCCATGTATCTGATGCCCTTGTCCTTCTAGTTGGAAGTAGTCTTGGATTTGGAAGGTGCTGTCTAAGGATTTTGGTGAATTTCTACAATGCATCTTGTAGATGGTACACACTGCTGCTACTGAGCGTCGGTGGTGGAGGGAGTGGATTATTGTGGATGTAGTGCCAATCAAGCGGGCTGCTTTGTCCTGGATGGTGTCAAGCTAATTGAATGGTGTTGGAGCTGTACCAATCCAAACAAATAGAGAGTATTCCATCACATTCCTGTCTTGTGTCTTGTTGATGGCGGACAGGTTTTGGGGAGTGCGGAGGTGAGTTATTCGCCACAGTATTCCATGTCTGTGACCTACTCTTGTAGCCACTGTGTTTACGTGGTGAGCCCAGTTGAGTTTCTGGTTACTGGTAACCCCCAGAATGTGGATAGTGGGGAATTCAGTGATGGTAACACCACAGAATGTCCAGGGGCGGTGGTTAGATTGTCTCTTATTGGTGATGGTCATAGCCTGGCATTTGTGTGGCGCGAATGTTACTTGCTTCTTGTCAGCCCAAGCCTTCATATTGTCCAGATCTTGTTGCACTTGAACAAGGATTGCTTCAATATCTGAGGAGTTACGAATGGTGCTGAACATTGTGCACTCATCAGTGAACACCCCGACTTTTGACCTTATGATGGAGGGAAGGTCATTGATGAAGCAGCTGTAGACGGTTGGGCCTAAGACACTACCCTGAGTAATTCCTGCAGAGATGTCTTGGAGCTGAGATGACTGACCTCCAACAACCACAGCCATCTTTTTATGTGCCAGAGAGTTTGTCCCTTCATTCTCATTCCTGTTTTGCCAGGGCTCCTTGATGCCACACTCAGTCAAATGCAGCCTTGATGTCAAGGGTTGTCACTCTCACCTCACCTCTGGAATTCAGCTCTTTTGTCCATGTTTGAACCAAACCTGCAATGAGGTCATGAGCTGAGCGACCCTGGCAGAACCTAAACTGGGCATCAGTGAGCAGGTTATTTCTGAGCAGGTACTACGTGATGGCATCATTGATGATACCTTCCATCACTTTACTGATGATTGAGAATAGGTTGATGGGGCAGTAATTGGCTGGGTTGGATTTGTCTTGCATTTTGTGTACAGAATGGTCATATTTGTGGAGCCTCCTCCTGCAGCAAGTTGTTTAATTGTCCACCACCATTCACGACTGGATGTGGCAGGACTGCAGAGCTTAGATCTGATCCATTGGTTGTGGGATCGCTTAGCTCTGTCTATCACTTGCTGCTTTTGCAAGTAGTCCTGTTTGGTGGCTTCACCAGGTTGACACCTCATCTTCAGGTATGCCTGGTGCTGCTCCTGGCATGCCCTCCTGCACTCTCCATTGAACTAGGGTTGATCCCCTGGCTTGATGGTAATGGTTGGTGGGGAGTTGCGGGAGGGGAATGCCAGCCCATGAGGTTACAGATTGTGCTGGAGTACAATTCTGCTGCTGTTGATGGCCCAGTGCCTCATGGATGCCCAGTTTTGAGTTGCTAGATCTGTGCGAAGTCTGTCCCATTTAGCACAGTGATAATAACACACAACACAATAGAGGTTATCCTCAATGTGAAGGCGGGACTTCGTCTCCACAAGGACTGTGCAATGGTCACTCTTACTGATACTGTCATGGATAGGTACATCTGCAGCTGGCAGATTGGTAAGGATGAGGTCAAGTATGCTTTTCCCTCTTCTGTTTCCCCAGCTCTGAGGAAGGGTCACTCAACCTGCAACGTTAACTCTGATTTCACTCCATAGCTGCTGCCAGACCTGCTGAGCTTTTCCAGCAATTTCTATTTTTGTGTCTGATTTACAGCATCTGCAGTTCTTTCAGTTTTTATGTTTTTCCCTCTTGTTGATTCCCTCACCACCTGCCACAGACCCAGTCTAACAGCAATGTCTTTTCGGTGGCTCAGTGGTTAGCACTGCTGCCTCACAGTGACAGGGGCCCAGTTCAATTCCACCCTCGAGTGACTGTGTGGAGTTTACACATTCTCCCCATGTCTGCGTGGGTTTCCTCCGGGTGCTCTGGTTTCCTCCCACAGTCCAAAGGTGTGCTGGTTAGGGTGGATTGGCCATGCTAAATTGCTCCTAGTGTCCAGGGATGTGCAGGCTATGTGGGTTAGCCATGGGGAATGCAGGGTTATAGGGATAGTGTAGGGACGTGGGTCTGGGTGGGACGCTCTTCGGAGGGGCAGTGTGGACTTGTTGGGGTGAATGGCATGTTTCCACACTGTAGGGTTTCTATGCATATGGATCTGACCAGCTCGATCAGTAGTACTGCTGCCAAGCCACTCTTGGTGACGAACATTGAAAGCCCTCACACAGAGTACACTTTGCACACATGCCATCCTCAATGCTTCCTCTAAGCGTTGCTCAGCATGGAGGAGTACAGATTCATCAGCTGGGGGAGGACAGTTCGTGGTAACCAGCAGGGAAGTTTCCTTGCTCATGTTTAATCTGAAGCCATGAGACTTCATGGGATCCAGCGTCAATGTTGAAGACTCCTAGAGCAACACCTTCCCAACTGTGTACCACTGTGCCGCCCCCTCTGCTGGGTCTGTCCTGTTGGTGGGACAGGACATATCCAGGGACGGTGATGGTGGTGTCTGGGATGTTGTCTGTAAGGTATGATTCTGTAAGTATGACTATGCCAGGCTGTTGCTTGACTAGTCTGTGAGGCAGCTCTCCCAACTTTGGCACTAACCCCCAGATATTAGTGAGGAGGACTTTGCAGGGTCGACAGGGCTGTTTCTGCCGTTGTCTTTTCTGGTGTTAAGGTTGATGCTGGGTGGTCTATCTGGTTTCATTTCTTTGTTGAGACTTCATAGCAATTTATGCAACTGAGTGGCTTGCTAGGCCATTTCAGAGGGCAGCTGAGAGTGAACCACATTGCTGTGGGTCTGGAGTCACATGGAGGCCAGACCAGGTAAGGATGGTAGATTTCCTTCCCTGAAGGACATTAGATGGGTTTTTCTGACAATCGACAGTGGTTTTATGGTAATCTTTAGGTTCTTAATTCCAGATATTTTTTATTGAATTCAAATTACACATGGTGGGATTTGATCCTGGGTCCCTATAACATGAGCTAAGTATCTGGATTAATATTCTAGTGATAGTGCCACTAGGCCCTGCATCCACAGAGAAAGTATCCAGTGTGTGATCAGCTTTCTCCACATTTCTCTCTGAAGGTCACTCTGACAGGATGTTGTAGAGAGAATCTAACTCCAAGAGAAGTATAAAATAATCCAGCTTTCACTGAAGGGGAAGAGGTAGCTCAGTACTTTACACCAGAGTAACCAAAAAGCCCTCTTCACCAAGGCATGAGTCAGGAGTGTGATGGAATACTCCCCACTTGCCTGGATGGGGGCAGCCCCAACAACACTCACGAAACTTGACACCATCCAGGACAAAGCAGCCCGCTTGATTGGCATCACATCCACAAGTATCCACTCCCTCCACCACCGACGCTCAGTAGCAGCAGTGTGTACTATCTACAAGATGCACTGCAGAAATTCACCAAAGATCCTCAGACAGCACCTTCCAAACCCACAACCACTTCCATCCAAAAGGACAAGGGCAGCAGATACATGGGAACATCACCACCACATGTTCTCCTCAAAGTCACTCGTGTCCCAACTTGGAAATATATCACCTCTCCATCAGTGTTGCTGGATCAAAATCCTGGAATTCCCTCTGTAGGTGCATTTTTGGTCAACCCACAGCACATGGACTGCAGCGGTACAAGAAAGTAGCTCACCACCTCCTTCTCAAGGGCATCTAGGTGGGCAATAAATGCTGGCCCAGCTGGCACTGCTTTATGCATACAAACTATATTTTACAAATACGTACGTGGTTTAGCAGCGCTTTCCAGAAAGTTTGTATCTGGAGGAAATTCTGTAGCTGTGGCAATGAACTAATCTCTCAAATTCCATCACAGCCTCTCCCCAATCAGTTTCCCTCTGCATTTTTCTGCCAGTGACTAACAACGTGAGCAAAGAAAATTGCTTGATAAGACTTGCTGCTTTTCTGTACATCTGTCCAAGGAGCAAGCCTGTACTGACATCTCTTCGAAACTTACAGATGAACCTGCATTTAGAATTGACAACCGCTGCGCAGTCTTGTAGTGATGTTTTTGTTAAAGGTGTTAAATTGCCTGAATGACTTCTCTAAATACCGTGATGTTCTCTTGAAGGTAACTTTCCAGCAACAACAACTTAGATTTCTGTAGCATCTTTATCAGAATTAAAACCTGGGTTAAAATGAAAGCTTCACAGGAGCATAATCACATGGAAATCTGACGTGAGCCAGTCAAAGAGCTTCTTTTCAAGATCCATGTTAAAGGACAACAGAGCGATGGAAGGGTTTATCAAGAGAATTTGAGAACTGGGGGCCTAGGCAGCCGAAGGCATTGGCACCAATGGCAGAGAAATTAAAATTGGAAGCACAAGAAGGTAGGATTGGCAGATCACTGAGTTCTAACAGTAGGACTAAAGAGATTTACAGGCTGAAAATTTTCAAATTGTAGTGTTGAACCACAAAGTGCTTTAACAGCCAATCATTTTTTTTTGACATGTAGTCACTGCCGTAATGTAGAAAATACAGTGGCCAATTTGTACACAGCAAGATCCCACAGCAGATGGTAAGATCATCAGTTTTCATGATGATGCGGAATGAATATTTGCAGGACTTCCTTGCTCTTCAGATATTACCCCAGGACCTTTTATGTGCAACCAGGGAGGGTAGTCTGGGCTCCCTTTCAAAGGATAACACCTATGACAGTGTAATGCTCCCTCCGAAATGGACCATATAGTTAAGTGTCTGACCCCTCAGTGGTCTGGCTTGGAGGTGAGTGTGCTACCCACTGAGCTGTGATTGGTTGCCTGTTCAGAATACGGAAGATCCCAGCACTGACCAGCAGCTCCAAAGGAAAGCAGGCATTGCTGACTTGTAGATAATTGAATCACGGTAATTGCTGTTTTACTGGGCCAGAAATAGCTTAAAGACATGGCTGTTCTCTTAGTTCAACATGCAATCACTTTGAGAACCCATGTACGCATGTACCTGAGACAGTAGGAACTACAGATGCTGGAGAATCTGAGATAACAAGGTGTAGAGCTGGATGAACATAGCAGGCCAAGCAGTATCAGAGGACCAGGAAGGCCTAGACCCTTCTTCAGAAATGGGGGAGGGGAAGGGGGTTCTGAAATAAATAGGGAGAGAGGGGGAGGCAGATAGAAGAGGGATAGAGGAGAAGATAGATGGAGAGGAGACAGACAGGTCAAAGAGGCGGGGATGGAGCCAGTAAAGGTGAATGTAGGTGGGGAGTTAGGGAGGAGATAGGTCAGTCCAGGGAGGACGGACAGGTCAAGGGGGCGGGATGAGGTTAGTAGGTAGGAGATGGGGGTGGGGCTTGAAGTGGGAGGAGGGGATAGGTGAGAGGAAGGACAGGTTAGGGAGGCGGGAACGAGCTGGACTGGTTTTGGGATGCGGTAGGGAGAGGGGAGATTTTGAAGCTTGCGAAGTCCACGTTGATACCATTGGGCTGCAGGGTTCCCAAGCGGAATATGAGTTGCTGTTCCTGTAACCTTCGGGTAGCATCGTTGTGGCACTGCAGGAGGCCCAGGATGGACATGTCGTCTGAGGAATGGGAGGGGAAGTTGAAATGGTTCGCGACTGGGAGGTGCAGTTGTTTAGTGCGAACCGAGCGTAGGTGTTCTGCAAATCAGTCCCCAAGCCTCCGCTTGGTTTCCCCGACGTAGAGGAAGCCACAACGGAAACAGCGGATGCAGTATACCACATTAACAGATGTGCAGGTGAACATCTTCTTGATGTGGAAAGTCTTCTTGGGGCCTGGGATGGGGGTGAGGGGGGAGGTGTAGGGGCAGGTGTAGCACTTCCTGCAGTTGCAGGGAAAAGAGCTGGGTGTGGTGGGACTGGAGGGGAATGTGGAGCAGACAAGGGAGTCCTGGAGAGAGTGGTCCCTCCGGAAAGCAGATAAGGGGGGAGAGGGAAAAATGCCTTTGGTGGTGGGGTCGGATTGCAGATGGTGGAAGTGTTGGAGGATGATGTGTTGGATCCGGAGGTTGGTGGGGTGGTACGTGAGGGCGAGGGGGATTCTGTTTTGGCTGTTATTGCGGGGAGGGGGTGTGAGGGATGAGTTACAGGAAATGCGGGAGACACGGTCGAGGGTGTTCTCGACCACTGAGGGGGGGAAGTTGCGGTCCGTGAAAAACGAGGACATCTGAGATGTACGGGAGTGGAATGCCTCATCCTGGGAGCAGATGCGGTGGAGGCAAAGGAATTGGGAGTAGGGGATGGCATTTTTGCAGGAAGGTGTGTGGGAGGAGGTGTATTCTAGGTATCTGTGGGAGTCGGTGGGCTTGAAATGGATATCGGTTTCTAGGTGGTTGCCAGAGACTGCAGTGCCACAACGTTGCTACCTGAAGGTTGCAGGAACAGCAACTCATATTCCGCTTGGGAACCCTGCAGCCCAATGGTATCAATGTGGACTTCGCAAGCTTCAAAATCTCCCTTCCCCCTACCGCATCCCAAAACCAGCCCAGCTCGTTCCCGCCTCCCTAACCTGTCCTTCCTCTCACCTATCCCCTCCTCCCACTTCAAGCCCCACCCCCATCTCCTACCTACTAACCTCATCCTGCCCCCTTGACCTGTCTGTCCTCCCTGGACTGACCTATCTCCTCCCTAACTCCCCACCTACACTCACCTTTACTGGCTCCATCCCTGCCTCTTTGACCTGTCTGTCTCCTCTCCACCTATCTTCTCCTCTATCCATCTTCTATCCGCCTCTCCCCTCTCCCTATTTATTTCAGAATCCCCTTCCCCTCCCCCATTTCTGAAGAAGGGTCTCGGCCTGAAACGTCAGCCTTCCTGCTCCTCCGATGCTGCTTGGCCTGCTGTGTTCATCCAGCTCTATACCTTGCTATCTACACATGTACCTGTATCTCTCACCCAGCTACTGGTCCTACTGTACCTGTGGAAGGAGTTCCTGGTCAGCGCTAGTCTCTATCCTGTCTAATCCTGGAGGAAGAGACAAACACAACAAATTGCTCTGGAAACTCAGCGGGTCTGGCAGTATCTGTGGAGAGAGAAACAGAGTTAACAGAGAAACTTTCTCACTTTCACTCTCTCTTGCTCTCTCTCTCTCTTGCTCACTCACTCTCTCATAGAAACATAGAAGAAAGGAGCAGGAGGAGGCCATTTGGCCCTTCGATCCTGCTGTGCCATTCTTCACAATCATGGCTGATCGTCCAACTCAATAGCTGAATCCTGCTTTCTCCCCATAACGTTCAATCCCATTTGCCTCAAGTGCTATACCTAGTTGCCTCTTGAATACATTCAGTGTTTTGGCATCAACTACTTCCTGTGGTAATGAATTCCACAGGCTCACCACTCTTTGGATGAAGAAATGTCTCCTCATCTCCATCCTAAATGGTCTACCCCGAATCCTCATACTGTGACCCCTGGTTCTGGACACACCCACCATCAGGAACATCCTCCCTGCATCTACATTATCCAGTCCTGTTAGAGTTTTATAAGTTTCTATGAGATCCCCCTCATTCATCTGAATTCCAGCAAAAACAATCCTAACCTAGTCAATCTCTCCTCATACAAGTTAGCCAGGAAGGACCTAAAGAGAGAGTTAAGAAGAGCCAGGAGGGGATATGAGAAGTCTTTAGCAGGTAGGATCAAGGAAAACCCTAAAGCTTTCTATAGGTATGTCAGGAATAAAAGAATGACTCGAGTAAGATTAGGGCCGGTCAAGGACAATAGTGGGAAGTTGTGCGTGGAGTCTGAAGAGATAGGAGAAGCGCTAAATGAATACTTTTCGTCAGTATTCACACAGGAAAAAGACAATGTTGTCGAGGAGAA
>NC_063361.1:36177884-36198165 GCF_021869965.1 Rhincodon typus | reverse complement strand
CCTGCTGTGTTCATCCAGCTCTACACCTTGTTATCTCAGATTCTCCAGCATCTGCAGTTCCTACTGTCTCTTTCATCACCTAGTCTGCCTGCAACTCCACTTTCAAGGAACCATGCACCCGCACCCACAGGTCCCTTTGTTCAGATTCTCCAGGGCCCTACAATTTACTTTTAATAGCCTACTCCTATTATCTATGTTTCTATTTATCTTGTTGCTGTCTGTGGAAGCTTGCTGTGCACAAATTGGCTGCTGTTTTCTTTCACTACAACGGTGACTACACTTTTAAAAAGGACTTCACTGGCTGCAATGTGTTTTGGAATATCTCCCACCTCCCAAGTGGCTTTCTTTCTCAGAGAAGTCCTGCCCTGGTTTGCCTTAGCAAAATACAACACCTCACATTTATCTAAATTAAATTCCATCTGCCACTCCTGTGGTCCATCTGATCAATTTCTAACAGGAGTAGACAGGGTAAATGCAGGAAAGATGTTTCCCATGACCAGGGGGTCACAGTCTGAGGATATGGGTTGGCCCTTTAGGACTGAGATAAGGAAAAACTGTCTTCACCCAGAGAGAGGTGAGCCTGTGGAATTCTCTGCCACTGAAAGCCATTAAGGCCAAAACGTTGAACGTTCTCAAGGAGCAGTTAGACATAGTTCTTGGGGCTAAAGGGATCAAAAGGTATGAGGAGAAAGTGGGAACAGGGGACAGAGTTGAATGAAAAGCCATGATTATAGAATATAGAACAGTACAGCACAGTACAGGCCCTTTGGCCCATGATGTTGTGCCGACATATTATCCTACTAAGATCAAACTACCCTGCATACCCTACATTTTACTATCCTCCATGTGCCTATCCAAGAGTCGCTTAAAAGTCTCTAAAGTATCTGACTCCACTACCACTGCTGGCAGCGCATTCCACACACCCACCACTCTCTGTGTGAAGAGCCTACCTCTGACATCTTCCCTATACCTTCCTCCAATCACCTTAAAATTATGCCCCCTCGTAATAGTCATTTCAGCCCTGGGAAAAATTCTCTGACTATCCACTCTATCTATGCCTCTCATCATCTTGTACACCTCTATCATGTCACCTTTCATCCTTCTTCACTCCAATGAGAAAAGCCCTAGTTCCCTCAACCTTTCCTCATAAGGCCTGCCCTCCAGTCCAGGCAGCATCCTGGTAAATTTCCTCTGCACCCTCTCTAAAGCTTCCACATCTTTCCTATAATGAGGTGACCAGAATTGAACACAATATTCCAAGTGTGGTCTAACCAGAGTTTTATAGAGCTGCAGCAATGTTGAATGGTGAGGTAGGCTTGAAGGGATTAATAGCCTACTCCTATTATCTATGTTTCTATTTATCTTGTTGCTGTCTGTGGAAGCTTGCTGTGCACAAATTGGCTGCTGTTTTCTTTCACTACAACGGTGACTACACTTTTAAAAAGGACTTCACTGGCTGCAATGTGTTTTGGAATATCTCCCACCTCCCAAGTGGCTTTCTTTCTCAGATCTGAAATCCTTCCTGTCTCAGTGCTAGAACTGGGTACATTTGTTGCTCCTGTTTGTACAATGCTTTCAAGTCACTGCAGATTGACTGTGTCTGGATTTTTGTCTGCAGCCAATAAGATTCCACCCTCCGCTGTGCTGGTCTTTGATGTTCACATCATCGATTTCCACAATCCAAAGGATAAAGTGCAAATCCAACCTTACTTCAAGCCAGATGCCTGTAACAGGACATCACAGATCAATGACTATGTGACTTATCACTACAATGCTTCTCTCATGGATGGTACCCAACTCTACACCTCGTACGTTATTCAGTTTTTTTTTTACCAAAGTAGGTCTCATTGTCCATCATGCTATTGAGATTGGGATGAACATTCCAATCCAGGGGACAACTTGTGCTAATCTAAGGTAGAACACTAGAAGAGTACAGATGATGCATATTCCTGCCATAGTCTTTGGAAATTGGATGCTCACTAGAATCCTTGACCATAGTGGGAGCCTGAAGGTCCTGGATTCAAGCCCCAGGCACCGAATATAGGCTGCCAGCCCAGTGCAGTAGGGATTGCTGCACTGCCAGAAGTGTTCTTTTGGATGGGATGTTATACTGAGGCCTCATTTGTCTCACACAATGCCAATCTCACATTTGAGAGAGCACAGAAACTATTTGGAAGAGTAGAGGAGGTCTCCTTGGTGGCCTGCTCAGTATCTATCCCTTCAAAATCATCAAAAATAGACTGACTGAAACTGCTATCTTATTGGATCTTGTATATGAGTTATTTGCCACATTTCTTTTTACAAAACGATATTGGCTACACCTAAAAAGAATTTCATTTATTGCAACGTCTTGAAGGCACTTGAAGGTGCTAAAGAAACATATAAATGTATAAATATAAATGTTTCTTTCCTCTTCCCAACTGAAGGGAAAAGTATCCGATGACTTTCCAAATTATTTAGTGCAAACCATAATGCACTGGCTCTGGAATGATCCCTCTGTGCTGTAACAGTGCCAGGCACCAGAATTTAGGCTTCACATTCACTGGGTTTGGGATGATAACAATGGGACAGGGCGCACATCCATTTTCTATTTACTGTGGGATGTGGGCATTGCCGGTTGGTCCGGCATTTATTTCCCGTCCATAGTTGCCCTTGAGAAGGTGGTGGTGAGCTGCTTTCTTGACCCTTAGGGAGGGAATTCCAGGATTTTGACCCAGCAACATTGAAGGAACAGTGATATATTTCCAAGTCAGGATGGTGAATGGCTTCATGTCACATACAATCTATAGGAAAGTATGAGGTTGTGTATTTTGGATGGGAATGGGATTAAACTTTGACTGGAATGGGACCCAGGGTAGAGGTCAAACCACCTGTGGCTCCTCACTGTCTGCCAATGCTCACAGTCACTGCCAGGGTAAGGGGTGTATTCTAGTAAGCCTGTGTGGTTTCCTTAGTAAATATCAGGGTTAACAAAAGAAGAGGAAAATACTGATAAGATTGTATTTGAATATTATGGTCCAGTGCCCCTGGATGGGGCCATTACTGCACAATAGGGGGTGGGCAGGGCCAGGGTTGATTATCTACATTCCATAGCTCCTGGTAGTTTCTCATAAACAAGTAATCGCTAAGGTTTTGACTGAGTGCAACAATTTCTCTTTCTGTTTGTTTTGTTGTCGTCCTTTAGCCGTGAGCTTGACACTCCTCCAACTTTAATCCTGGGCTCCTCGAAAACAATTGAAGGGTTGAGTCAAGGCTTGCTTGACATGTGTATCGGAGAGAAACGGATTTTGACAGTACCGCCGCATCTTGGTCATGGAGAGAAGGGAGGTAAGGAAGTTTCTTCAATATTGTGAGGCTTGCTTAAACCCTATATTAAAAAAATACGAAAGAACTGCAGATGCTGTAAATCAGGAACAAAGACAGAAGTTGCTGGAAAAGCTCAGCAGGTCTGGCAGCATCTGTGAAGAAAATATCAGAGATAATGTTTCAAGTCCAATGACTCTTTCTCAGAACTTGTTTTTGCTTAAACTCTAAACCTGACTTGTTCCCATATTTAATCTAGTCGGGGTAGTAATGTGTCATTGCTGTGGGATTGTATAAGCAGCATTGTGGGTTTAGACCAGCCAATTCGATTTGAATACATTTTTCCTATCTGAACACCACCTCTTGATGTTGGATTGACAACAAATGATCGATATCCTTTGGGGAAAGAAACCAACTTGGCTGCTCTGACACCTGGCACCTTGCCCGTCCAGCACAGAGGGCTCCAATGAGCTTACATTTGTATCTAACCTTCTGCCATATGCTCATCGCACCCAGCTTGGGGCACCTAGGGATGAGCAATAAATACCCATCGAGCCTGTGATACCCACATCTTGTGAGTGAATATTGTTCCTCATATTCTTCCTCACCATAATTCCCCTGCTCAATGTTTTAATTGTCCAGCCCTTACTTTTTTCTGCTGTTTGCTGTGACTACTTTAAATGCATTCACAGGAACTGGCCATCACTGGCTGGACCAACATTTATTGCCCATCCCCAGAGGGCAGTTGAGACTCAACCACATTGCTGTGGGTCTGGAGTCACATGTAGGCCAGAACGGGTGAGAACAGCAGTTTCCTTCCCTAAAGGACATTAGTGAACCAGATGGGTTTTACCCTGACAATGGATTCGTGGTCATCATTAGACTCTTAATTCCAGATTTTTATTGAATTCAAATTCCACCGTCTGCTGCGACAGGATTTGAACCCGGGACCCCAAAACAATACTTGGGTCTCTGGATTAATAGGCCAGTGATAGTACCATAGGCCATCGCCTCCCCACACTGCATTGGTCAAAGCATTAAGTCCAACTTGCTAGTTTCCCTTGAACCCCTGTCACACGTGACTTCAAATGACACAACGCTTGGCCATGTTGAGAATTCCCTTCAGCCTCTCTACCCACTCAACATAAAGAAGAACAGAAAGAGGCTAAGCAGCCCCAAGCTGGGTGCGATGAGCATATGGCAGAAGGTTAGATACAAACGTATGCTCATTGGAGCCCTCTGTGCTGGACGGGCAAGGTGCCAGGTGTCAGAGCAGCCAAGTTGGTTTCTTTCCCCAAAGGATATCGATCATTTTGCCATTTGGTTAGAACCTTGCTGATCTCCACCTTAACTCCATTAACTCATTTTCATTCCATACTCCGTAATAGCCTTACCCAACAAAATCGTCCAATCCAGCTCTTTTTGTCTTAACTCCCCTCACCCCCAACCAGTGTCCTGGTTTCTTTGAATATATGATTTAAACCAATGTACCTCACTATCTGGGTTCTTAGTTTGTGATATCTGTCCATTCCAGTGTCTGTCCTGGTACTGATATTAAAGTGATTTCTAAAGACTGTGTTTCTTCCCTCCCACACCCCACACCGCCTCCAGCTGGAGATGTACCAGGCAGTGCAGTGCTGATGTTTGATGTTGAACTGCTCGACATGAAGCCAGGGGTCCCAGAGGGTTATCTGTTTGTTTGGACTGATAAACCTCCAGCCAAACTCCACGAGGAGCTTGATAGCAACCAGGACGGAGAGATCTTACTTGAAGAGGTAACGTGCAGATAGTCTCTCTCCAGCAGCTCATTCCCCAGTAGTGGGATTTTTTGTTTTTTATATACGTTCATGGGATGTGGGTGTCTCTGGCTAGATCAGCATTTATTGCCCATCCCTAATTGCCCCAGAGGTCAATTAAGTGCAACCACATTGCTTTGGGTCTGGAGTCACATGTAGGCCAGACGAGGTAAGGACACCACTCATGTCACGTGAGTGAACCAGGTGAGATTTTCCTGACTCTTAATTCCAGATATTTTATTGAATTCCAACATCACCATCTGTCATGGTGGGATTCGAAGTTACCTCCTCAGAACATTACTTGGATCTTTGAATTGATAGTCTAGTGATAATACCACTAGGCCATCACCACTTGTCCAGATCAAAACTGTCTATATAAAATGTGACTCAGCACATCTAGCCCAGTCCTTGCACAGTGCAGTCAGATACTCATAAGCATTGCAAGATGAAAGAAATCAGAGATGTTTGAAACTAGAATTGAAATTCTTCCTGTATGGCACAGGAGGAGAGTTCAGAGATAGAGAGGGTTGACTTATAGACCAGGATAAGGATTTTAAAACTGATGCATCACTGGAATGGGAGTCAATGAAACTCAACAAGGCCATGGTGATGTCTGACTACTTTATGTATTAATTAATGCAATTAACTGACTGCTCTGTAAACCTGTTAAAAAAAAATCTAGATTCCCTCAGGTTTACATGCCTTCTCCAGTGGATTAGACTGCTAACCTTCACCTGATCTGACCAGTTCAATATTCTAAAGAACCTAGACTAGGTCAGTCTCCAATCTCCAGTCAAAATGGGGTCAGTCACCTTGAGTGTAGTTTCAGCTGAGAAGGGAGAAAGAATTTCAGATCAAATGCACTTTGTGCAAGTTTTAAAACAAAATGTAAAGTAAAAGAATTGAAACTGGACTGAGTCCTTTGAGACTGGCCAAAAGTGACCTGGAGCATGTTAGAATAATCTGCTGTGGTAATCCATAATCTGATTTAATTTACTTTAAGATTTCTTTCTCTTCTCTGTAAATACATTGGAGATGTTTCAGAGAAAGTTTGCTAAATTGATCCCTGGAATGAGCAGGTTGTTTTATGAGGAAAGTACAGACAGACTGGGCTTGTTTCCACTGAAGTTTAGAACAGTGAGGGGAAACTTGATTGAAGTATACAAGATCCTGAATGGTCTTGATAAAGTGATTGAGGAAAAGACGTTTCCTCTTGTGGGTCAGTCCTGAACTGGGTTGGGGAGTTCTGTATTAAAATTAGGGCTCGCCCTTTTAGGGCAAAGAGAAGGAAAAATGATGGCTCTGTGACTTTGGGACTGGGTTATCTGAAAAGGAAGAATGTACAGGGTTCCAGGAGAAGGCTGGGGGGTGGGGATAGTGAGGTGCTCCATCAGCAAGCCAGCACAGTGACGATGGGCCAAATGGTTACAGCCCAGAAGCCATTCTGCTCAGTTTGTGAGAAAACCCTGACCTGGGATACTGTTGGGTTTTAACTCAAACTTATGCTTTTTTGTCGACAGTTTACTCGTTATATCATGGCACAGGTTGATCAAGGCACAGGTCGTCTCTCACCAATCGACGATCCTGACAAACTAATCAATGACATGTTTAAAAATCAAGACCGCAACCAGGATGGGAAGATCACTCCAGATGAGCTCAAACTGAAGACTGATGAGGACAATGAACAGATTGTGAAAGATGAGCTCTGAATATCTTACATATTAAAAAAATTTCCAAAATTTCCCAAAGCAAGCACCCTGTAAATATAACATTGGAAGAAAAGGTTTTCAATTCTCTATTCTGTTTACTAGTTTAGTTTAATGGCCCCATTTGCATTTTTTTCCTTGTCGCTCCTTTCTGTTGCTTGTTTTGACTTTCTCCTTGTGAGGTTGTCCCCTCCGCATAGTTGCTCAGGATCAATGATGCTAGGATTGATTGTCCTGCTTTCTAGGTGAGGTCTGGGGACACTAATCAATGATTACACCTGCATTAATAACACTGCGTTGTGTGGGTGTGCACCTGTGTGTCAAGTACTTAGAAATAAGTTCAAGGGGAAAATTGCCAAAAACTGACCCTGCAGCTCTCTGTAAATCTCAAATTCTCAATGGAAAGGTCCAACAAACATCCACAACAAACTGTAGAAAGAGTTCTTAATACTGTGTTTGGAAACAGTGATTTTGAGAAAGTTACTCTTTCCAATCCCCCCATCCCATCAGCTGTGACTCCCTAAAGTTTTCACAGCGGTAATCACAAAACTGCTCAAATTCAGGGAATGAGCCACACATGGGGGTGCCTTTAATGCTTTGGGAGAACTGTCTCTCTATTCAGGACACACAGGGTCTTGGTTGAGGGCTCTTGTTCCCTCAATCCTGTCCTGACTGAGTTCAGTGCCTTTCACTGGCTGTGTCTGTTGTATGGAGATAGTTGCTTGAGGCTACGCCTGGACTTATACCCGTTCTTGACTTCAGTTGTTATTAAGTTCCAGGTCTCCTGTTCAGGATATTTCTCATCCTTTTTTTAAATATGCATTGAGTGGATTTTGTGAAGAGTGTTTGTGGAGTGAAGCTGTGGTCCCTGATCTCCAATGGATGCCTTGATATTTGATGCTGTAAGGAAGTGGAGAATTTCCACACCATTTGGAAAAGGATAACTAAATGGATTTCTTGTATAAAATCTTATAAACTTTTGTCATCATTTTGTTTGATTTAGATACTATATTCTCATGGTTAGGGCCATTATTGGCAATTATTGTTGAAAATGTGCTGGCAGGGGGTTTGACATGACGACTTCAGAGGGTAATTAGTAATCAAGCAGTTTGTTGTGGAACTGAAGTTACTTACAGGCACCGAGCAGGTAAAAAAGGCACACTACCTCTCCTCTTTACTAATGAGCTCATGTCAGGACCACTAGTTCAGTAACAACCCTATCCTCCTTATAATTGGCAAATGTGTGATTGTAATCAAAAGTGACGGTCTAGGGATCTGCCAACAACCCCGTAACTGAGAAAGAGTAATTTTTTTCAGAGGTTAGTTTATCAGAAGGGATTAAAATGGCAGAGACCAAAATAATTCTTTACAGATTATCAGGGAAATTGGCATTCACTAAATCTGTACATTTTTTTCTCCAATTACCAAATATGACTGACCCCTCACTAAGAAATAACCACAAATACTGTTTTTTAAAATGGAATTTTTATTTAAAATCTGAATTGGTAAATGTTTGACTGTGACAGAAGTGTAGGGGAGGTAGCAAGTTAAGATTTCTTCAATCATGCAAGTGAATGTTTTAAGAACACAATTTATCTACGAAGGAACAGAATACTAAATAAAATAGACTCTCTTTAGGTTAATTATTTTTATTCATTCATTTGATGTGGGTGACACTAGCTAGACCAGCATTTATTATCCATCCCTAATTTCCCAGACAGCAGTTGAGTCAACCACATTGCTGCGGGTCTGAAGTCACACGTAGGTCAGACAAGGCAAGGATGGCAGTTTCCTTTCCTAAAGGGCATTAGTGAACCAGATGGGTTTTTACAACAATCGGCAATAGATCATCATCAAACTCTTCATTCTAGATTTTTTTAAAAATTGATTTCAAATTCCACCATCTGCTGTGGCAGGATTCCAACCCAGGTTCCCAGGACATTACCTGGGTCTCTGGATTAACAGTATAATGATAATACCACTGGGCCATTGCCTCCTCTTGACCTTTTGACATAAAGGGCTGCAGTGTCCCCACATAATTTTTAAAATATTATGAACAGAGTGGGTCCAGTTGTACAGTCCCTGCTTCCTCTGTGCGTCACAGACCACATTAAACAAACTCGCAGCCAGCCTTGAAACCTGGCCCAGAGTTGGGGCATAGAGATGATTCTGACAATTGCAGACTAACTGTCCTATCAGCAATCTAACAAATGTTTGGGATTGAGAATGTATTTCAAGATTCCATTCGCTACATCCAATGTTTCATCATTCACGAGAACAATGTCATACGAGGCCAGGTATTTGTTCAGGAGCTGATCGACCTGCAGGAGAAAGACAGGATACTGAGGTGGGAAGACTGCATGGGAATGGAGAAAGTTTTGATTAGAATCTACAACAAACCAGATAAACACACTACCCAATGCTCCTGAGCCATGCAGATTAGAAATATTCAGTTCCAAGCTGAATTAAGGGATTTCAGCCACAGCAGAACTAGCAACCTGTTAACCTGGAATATACTGACACTTGGGCTTCAGGTGATAAAGCAGCCTGTGTTCTAGATGTGAGTGCACATTTCATTCTGAGTGAGAACAAGATTGGACATTACATGTGTTGCCTTCCTTAGTTAAATATATACTGTCATGAGGAATGCTTCTTGGGCAAGACCCTGCACCCATGGGTATAACTCTATCTCAGAATAGTTTAGAAAAACAGACTTTGGATTGACTGAGGTTTTTCAGACACGTAAAACAGCCTAGAAGTTAGAAACTTTTTCCGCTGGCTGGAAAGATTAGAAAGGAGGCAGCCATAACATGAATCAGTCAGGCCATTCAAGAGAAAATGAGAAAACATTGCAAAGAGTAACTGTGTGGAACTCACTGCCACATAAAGGAAACAGTGTTAGCTCAATGAATAATTTAAAATCTGAGAATGATAGAGTGCTGCTTGCTGATATGGATATTACGCAGAGTTTGATTAACATGACACTAAATGCTACAGAAGACTTGAATGAACTTCTCCAGTTCTTAACCTGGTGCCTGTGTTAATCACTTGTGATTCTGGAATGTCTTTTGATTGAATGCTCAAGAAGGTGCATTGGGCTGCTGCAGATCTCCCCTCACCTTGTCATTCAGGAATCCAATTTTCAGGATGTTCTCCTGTTTCTGGACTCCGTCGGCCATGTTGAGATCCCCCAGCGAGTCTCCCAGGAGAATGATGTTGCTGTAGCTTTCCAGCTGTTCAAAGTGTTTGGAGTTGTGCAGGGCCCCCTCGCGCTTGTTGTAAACATGGATTATTTCACCTTTAAATCCTTTCAGAACCCCCTGAGGGGAAAAAACATGCACAGCAAGCTTTTAACATGAAGCATCACTGGCCCTGAATTTAAAGTTGCCCTAGTCACCAACACTTGCATTAATATAGCACCTTTCACAACTCCCATATCCTTAAGTGTTTCACAGCATTATTTGCAGTATTTTTGAGTGCACCACCTAATGAAAGAAACATGGCAGCCAATATGCACACAGCAATGGCATTTTATGGCATTTTACATTCTGACACATGGACGCAAACTGCTTCCCAGTCTATGTTGAGTGATTTTATTTAAATACAAAAAACAATAGACAAATCCAAACTTATGGAACTAACCACACTATAAAGGAGAATGATAAAACCAGTGAGCACACTGTGTTTAAACTGTGATGTTCACTATTAGCCTTTATAATAGGTTTTACCTGGAAGGAATTCAAATTGCCTTCACCTCCAGTGACAGTCATTGTACAATCTTTCCCACAATCATTAATTTTTCTTCTCCTTTCAGAGTGACAGTAGATCCTGACCATACCCTAATCTGACTGCAGGCAATTACAGAACTCAGCAACCCCATTACCTAAGCTTTATGTTAACCCTCCCCAGTAACAACTCTGAAAGCAGAGGCTTGAATACTTCATCCCCATCATGCCCAGCCCCATAACCCCGATACAAGCCTCAGTCATTCACTCACATTCTCATCAAAGTCCATGAAGTTTGACACCACTGTGATGTTTTGGTGATAGACATCAAACTGCTGAATGATTTCCTCCAGAACATCACCTATGCCAGCCGAAAATATCAAGACAGGAACGTTGTGTTTGTGAAGTTCATCAAAGAAAACCCTGAATCCATCCCTGAGAGAGGAAAATGCACATTGGACAGGTGAATGATTGCTGAACAGAGAGCTGGGTTCACTCAGGATTAGACAGCTGAAAGAAATGGTGGGAGAAAGAAAACTAACTTGTATTTAAATAGCACCTTTCACAGCTTTTGGATATCATTCATCACCAATGAAGTACTTTTTGAAGTGAGTCACTGTTGTAATGTGGGGAGCAGAATTTATGCACAGCAAGCTTCCACAAACAATAATGTGATAATGATGAGAGATTATTTGACATTTGGTGAAATTGGTTGAGGGACACATCTTAGTTAGAACAGCAGGGAGAACACCCCATGGGATCTTTTATGTTCACCCCAAGGGTGCAGATGGGGCCTCAGTTTATTGTCTTACCCAAAAGACAGTACCTCTGACTCTGCTCCAAGCATCTGAAGTGACAGTTGTCTGACTCACTGTAACAGCACTGTCCTCTGCTCACTATAATAGCACTGTCCCCTGACTCACTGTAAACAGCACTGTCCTCTGACTCACTGTAACAGCGCTGTCCTCTGACTCACTGTAACAGCGCTGTCCTCTGACTCACTGTAACAGCACTGTCCTCTGACTCACTGTAAACAGCGCTGTCCATTGTGCCCCAGCTGGGAGTTAAAACACACAACACATGACAGATCATTCCTACCTCAGCTCAATGTCCGATTCCCTCACGGTTTTGGCCAGTTTGCTCTTTTCAATCTTCTCCCCAACAAGGAGCTCGTGTACTTTTGTCCACCTACCAAGAGAGCAGAGAGTCCAGGGTCAGAGCTCAATCATTTCCAGTTAATCTACACCTGAAAATAGACTTGAGGCTTCCCACTTCATTAGCATTCACCACCGACGCACAGTAGAAGCCGTGTGCACCATCCACAAGATGCCCTGCAGAAATTCAACAAGACTCCTTAGACAGCATCTTCCAAACCCACGACCACTTCCATCTAGAAGGACAAGGGCAGCAGATACATGGGAACACCACCCCCCCATATCACCACACCCCCCCCACCAAGCCACTCACTATCCCGACTTGGAAAAATATCGCCATTCCTTCAGTGTCGCTGGATTAGAATCCTGGAATTCCCTCCCTAAGGGCATTGTGGGTGACCTAAATAATAAAGACAGCAGCTGTTCAAGAAAGCAACTCAACACCACCTTCACAAGGGCAACTAGGGATGGGGTAAATTATTATCAAGTCCAAATAACCAGAATTAACTCGAAGAAAAACCTACCTAAATTAGGATAGGCTTTTATTCCTGAAGTTTAGAAGAATAAGCAGTGATCTTACTGAGACATATAATCTTGAGAGATCTTGACAGGGTGAATGTGGACAGAATAATTCCTGTTCTGGGAGAATCCAGAACTAGAGGTCACTGTTTAAAAATCGCAGGCCACCCATTTAAAACCAACAGAGGGGCCAAGGGGCCATGTCCCTGAGCAGCAGAGGAGCCACGTTCTCGGAGCGACGGAGGGCTGTGTACCCAGAGCGACGGTGAGGCCGCACACCAGGGCATCGTGGGGGCCGAGTCTCGGGGCAATGGATTGCCAAGAGAGCTCTTCAGCGAGAAGCGGTTTCGATGGGCTCTGGAGCGGCAGCTGAGTCGGTCTGTCAGCCTGTGAGACCTGGAGAGGGGTTCTCGTTTTCCACATGGAGTAGGCCCCCAACAGCAGCATGGTGTGGACTGGTATAGCCAGGAGCAGGACACTCTCGGCAGCATAGTGCAGGCTGGTGAACCCAGAGTGGGACTCTGACGGTGGTATAGCAGCGAAGAAGGAAAGTTGGACTCTCTTTAAGCTATCTTTCCTTATTTTATTCTGTGAATGGCGCTTATGTATGAGTCACGGTGCACACTTTTCACTGCATTTTATTTTGAATGTACGTGACAATAAAGGATATTCAAACAGGATCAGGCCTAACTTTTCCTCTTGTGCATCTTTGGAATGCTCTGAAGAAGTGCTAGAAGGCCCTTGAATGTTTTCAAGTGAAAGGGAGATAGATTCCTATTAAGAAAGGATCTCAGGGGAGCGGAAGAACGTGGAGTTGAGGTTATAATCAGGTTAGCCATGATCTTGTTAAATGGTGTAGGAGGATGGAGGGGCTGAATGGCCTTCTCCTGAATTGTATGTTTGTACAGTATGAATAACTAAATAAAAAGAAAATCACAAATGTTCTGCAAGTTTATTTAAACTCAAGCTCTACAAAATCCACATCAGCCTAGTAAAGGGGAATAGGGCAGACCAGAAATAAAAGAGGATGGATTACTCAACTCAATGAAAGGATGGACAGAAGGCAGGAGGCAAGGAGATCCCTCAGTGATGGAGAAATTTGGTAACCAGAAACCTCTTGTCTCATCTGTTTCTGTGGAGCTCACTGTCCTCACTATCTATTGGGACCCCAACCCCGCTACCTCCACCCCCAAACCGAGCAGGGAACAGTGGAACCCGATCACCTTTCCAGATCCCCTACTCTGTGTGGCTGGATGTCAGGAATGGAGACAGTAACAATAAAACTGGATCAAAAGTCCGAGCACTGTGACCTACCACTCAATCATCAAGGGAAGCTTCTCTTCAGTGCTGCGTGAGGGGTCGATTTCAATGGGATAGTAAAAGTTGAGAAGGTCCCTCAGCTGTAACGAGAGAGGGAGAACTGTTATTGTAGCAATGTGGTGTCAATCCTGTTTAATTACTACTCCCATCTCTTCAGGGGGCATGGGGTGCACCTTTTGGACTCTACAATTGAAGCCATTCATACACCATGGGAGAGAGAGAGGGACAGGAAACGCGCAGAAGGTTAAAGGCTGATCTAATCACAATATCTGAAATAATAAAGAGAGTTGACAGGGAGAAAAGAACAATTTTTCCGCGAGGCAAAGAGGCAGGATATGAGACAAGGTTAAAGGTGAGCCTTGGAAAAACACTTAATATACCCCTTCCTCCAGCACGGAATTGGTCAGAGCAGACAGAGGCTAGCTGTGGTGGAGTGCTTTTCACACTGGAGATCTGTGACCAGTGGTGTTCCACAAGGATCAGTGTTGGGAGCTGTTGTTTTGTAATTTATATATAAATGATTTGGACAAAAATGTAGGTGATCTAATTAGTAAGTTTGCAGACAATATGAAAATTGGTAGAGTTGTGGATCATGAGGAAGGGTGTCAAAAGATAAAGCAGGATATAGATCAGCTGGAAAGTTAGGCAGAAAAATGGCAGATGGAGTTTAATCCAGACAAGTGTGAGGTGATGCATTTGGGAGGTCAAATGCAAAAGGAAACTATACAGTAAGTGGCAGGACCCTGGGGAGCATTGATATACAGAGGGATCTTGGGGTGCAAGTCCATAGCTCCCTGACAGTGACAACACAAGTGGGTGAGGTGGTAAAGAAGGCGTACAGCATGCTTGCCTTCATCAATCGGTGCACTGAGTACAAGGGTTCACCAGTCATGTTGCAGCTGTATAAAACTTTAGTTAGGCCATATTTGGAGTATTGTGTGCAGTTCTAATCACCACATTATAGGAAGAACGTGGAGACTTTGGAGAAGGTGCAAAAGAGGTTTATAAGGATGTTGCCTGGATTGGAGTGTCCAATATAAGGGGGAGAGGCTAAGGGGTGACCTGAGAGCAGTATGTACATTTTTGAGGGGCATCACAGGGTTGAAGTCTTTTTCCCAGGGTGGAAAGGTCAAGTACTAGGGGGCATAGGTTTATGAGAGGGGTAAAGTTTAAAGGAGATGCATGAGGCAGGTTTTTTACACAGAGATACCTGAAATATACTGCCAGGGGAGGTGGTAGAAGCAATGTTCATGAGGCATTTGAACAGATACATGACAGGCAGGAATAGAGAGATATGCACCATGCGCAGGCAGATGGGATTAGTTTAGAATGGTATCATGACTGGCACAGATATGGTGGGCTGAAGGGTCTGCTCCTGTGCTGTACTGTTCTATGTCTATGTTCATTATGTGGAGGTGCCGGTGTTGGACTGGGGTGGATAAAGTCAGAAGTCACACAACACCAGGTTATAGTCCAACAGGTTTATTTAAAAACACAAACTTTCGGAGTGCTGCCCCTTCATCAGCTGAAATGAAGGAAAGCATACAGGCACAGAGTTTATAGGCAGTGAGGTCAAAAGATCATACAAATGGTGTGAGTGCAGTGTCGAATAATAAGTCTCTGCAAGTGACCAAAAGTGTCAGATGGTGTGAGTAAAGTGTCAACAGCTGAATAGTAAGTGAGGGGGGTGATCTATAATCCAATTAATGGAGGCACAGAGACAATTACAAAAAATTAAAAATAAGGTGGGAATAAACCAAACGGCTGGAATAACATCAAAGTAACAAATGATCCAAAACTGTACAAACTAAGTAAGGTAGAAAGATCATAACAAGTATTTCAGCCATTTGGTTTGTTTCCAGAACCATATTATTTTTAATTTTTTGTAATTATTTTTCTGCCTCAATTATAGATCATCACCTTCAGCTGTTGACACTTTTGATCACTTGCAGAGACTTATTATTCCAAACTCCACTCACACCATTTGTATGATCTTTTGATCTCTCTGCCCATTGATCTCTTTGCCTATATATTATGTGCATGTATGCTTTTCCTCACTTCACCTGATGAAAGGGCAGCACTCCAAAAGCTTGTACTTTCAAATAAACCTGTTAGACTATAACCTGGTGTTATGTGTCTTTTGACTATGTTCATTGTGATTCAGAACACAGAGATAAAGTCAAGTCGCCATCGTCTTACTAGACCATAGGGCTGCTATCTCATTACAGAGAGATGACTGGTAGTGGTTTAACCTGAGGGTCAACATACCTCAGGCGAGGGGAGAGGTTAAGAAGGAGGGCCCTCAGCCAGTGGGGGAACTGAACCTACACTGTTAGCATCACACTGCTTCACAAACCAACCGTCCAGCCAACTGAACTAAACCAACCCTTAAACAGAGATATTTAACAGGCAAGGAGATATTTACCTGGGAAACAGGATATGGAGAGTGTAGAGGGAATTGAGAGAAGTAATGTGAGAGCAAATGGGGAGCATACGATGGACCATCACTCCTGGCCCATGCAATTGTGGAAATGTACAATGTACAAAGATGCAATTTGCATGTTAATGTCACTGCCAGCAATTCCCTTCTGCAGATCATTGCCCCATGTTTTCAAATGTGAACTAAGCTGTATCTTACTTATATCTGTAAAGTGTAGGCACCAGTTACCTTGATCTTGCATTCATCGCTAATTAATGTGCTCTCATTAATAATATCTGTGGAAATCCAAAGTACATAGGTAATATTAGTACAGATCAAACTCTAATTTAAAATTCAGTTCATTTACAATCTTCCTTTTGCAAATTTCCTGAAAATTCTGGAAAATTATACGCTCACTGAAATGATACCAATTTTGGCAACAGAAGTTTGTAAATATTGTCATGGCATTAGAGCCAAACACTCCCAGGACAGGTGCAGCACAGGGTTAGACACACAGTAAAGCTCTCTCTACTCTTTTAAACTGAAAATAAAGCTCTTTTTACCCTATGCCCACCAAACATTCCCAGGGTTAGATACAAAGCAAAATTGCCTCTACTCGTTTAAATATGGAAGAGTTCCCTCTTTCCCCAGTACTAGTGCCAATATCCCATTAATTCGAATCATTTCTCCTACACTAATCTCTGAGCCACACGTTTATCTCTTTAATCTTGTTGACCCTGTGCCAACTTGCTCGTGGCTCAGGTAGTTATCTGGAGTTTACTTCTTTTTTAGTTCTGCTTTTTAATTTCACCCCTAGCTCAGCAGAACCTCTTTCCTCTTTCTCCCAATATCGTTGGTACCTACATAGACCACGACAACTGGATCTTTCCCCTCACACTCCAAGTTCCTATGCAGCCCAGATGAGAGATCCTGAACCTGGTCACCAGGCAGACAACACAGCCTTTGGGATTCTTGATCCTGGCCACAGAGAACAGTCTCTATTCCCCTGGCTATACTATCCCCAATAACTACCTCATTTCTCTTTTCTCCCTGCCTCCCGAATGGCTCCCTGTACCACGGTGCTATGGTCAGTTTGTTCATCCTCCGTACAGCCCCCACTCCCATCCACACAGGGAGCAAGAATCTCAAACCTATTAAACACGCTCCAGCTCCTTCAGCACTACCTCCCGGATCCCTCTACCTGTCTCACTCGTAGTCACACCCTCCTGTCCCTGACCACTGACCAAATTCAAGGAAGTTAACTGAATTAGTGTGACTGCCTCCTGAAACTCAGCATCCAGGTAACTCTCCCCTGTCGCGGTGTTCGAAGCTCAGAGTCCAGCTCATCAACTCTGAGCCAGAGTTCCTCAAGCAACCAACACTTGCTACAGATTCAATCACTACAAATCACAATGGGGTCCACCAGCTCCCATATCATGCAGTTACAACACATTGCCTGGCCCTGCATTTCTAGGTTAATTAGTTCTTAATTTGATTTTGAAAAATTTCATACTGGTCTTTTAATTTGTAACTATTTCCCCTACTTACCTTTAATTGTATAATAGATAGTCAAATTTATAGCTATAGCTAACCAATGAATTTATGGTTTTCCTGCAATGGCATTCTTGTGTGCTGGGCCCTGATCCTGTTTAAAAAAAAACATTACAAACTATGATCCAAAAAAAGCAAGTAAAAAACACCTCTTCCCCTCTGAACCTAATTCACACACTGCTCCAAATTCCCCATACTGCAGACTCACTTGGGCTGTGTCTCACTCTCGATGTGCCCTCTTCTTCTGGATCATGCGGAGCCTACTAAACTTAATGCACAGCACAGGATAGATAGAGAGTAAAGCTCCTTCTTCTTTTTTAAACTGAAAGCAAAACCTCCTCTACTGTTTTAAACTGAATTTAAAGCTCCCTCGACATTATCCTCTTCAAAACACTTCCAGGATAGGGACAGCACAGGATTAAGTACAGAGTAAAACTCCCTCTACACAGTTGCCATTAAACTCCCAGGACAGGGACAGTATGGGTTTAAATACAAGGTAAAGCTCTCTCAGCTTCTTAAAACTGAACTTAAAGTTCCTTCTACACTGTCTACATCAATGCACTCTGGGGACAGGTACAACACAATGTTAAACACAGAGCAAAGATCCCTCTATATTTTTAAACTTAAAGTTTCTTTTACACTATCACCATCAAACACTCCAAGTCAGGTACAACACAGCGTTAGATATAGAGTGAAGCTGCCTCTACATTGTCCCCATCCAAAACTCCCAGAACATGGACAGTTTAGGGATAGATGCAGAGTAAAGCTCCTGCTGCTCGTTTAAACTGAAAGTAAAGCTCCCTCTTAGTGTCCCCATGAAACATTCTCTCCAGTTGGTGTCGCAAAGTGACTTTTTCCAAATGACCCCCACAGTAGGAGAAGATAGTACTTACTGTAACAGGTTGTCCTTTTCTTGCTGTTTTTAGCAAATCGAGTTAAAGTCATATCAAAATCTGTAATAATCTGGAACAGAAACATTGACCTATTAATGGAGTAGATCACATGATTTCTCACTCCAGCATTCCCTTAACACAGAATAGTAGCATCTTTGACCCTGCGTAATGAATCAAACCCTACACTTCCTTAATGGGAGCTGGTAGTGTCATGGTACTGTCACTGGGGTGGTAAACCCACAGGCCCAGCTATAATGTGCTGGGGACATGGGTTCAAATGGCAACTGGTAGAATTTAAGTTCAATAATGAGGCTAAAGGCTAATAAATCCCCTGGACCTGATGGGCTGCATCCTAGGATATTAAAGAAAGCAACTTCAGAGAGTAATCTTCTTAGAATGCTCAAATTCAGGAAAAGTCCCAGAGGAACAGAAAATTGTCTGTACTTTCCTGTCCACTCCCATACTTCAATTCTTGACAGACAGGTAGTCAATTTAACTCAGTTTTAAAAGGTTCAATGAGCCCAACTCCATCACCCCCTGGGAAAGTGAATTCCACAGACTCTGAGACAAAGCAAATTCCTAGTCTCCATCACATACAGGAGACACTCTATTTTTAGTGGCCGCTTTCTGCTTTCAATCATGGTAAAGCTAGCTGGGGATAGCTATGATCTGGCTCCACTACAAACCTACCTGAAGTTTGGAGGCTCCCCCGCCACAGAGGGCAGAGATAATTTTTTCCACACGAGCTGGTTCCTGGATATGGACAGTACTTTTTCCTAATTCTGGTATCTGCAGGAAATGAAACCAGTTAGAATCAGACAGTCTGAATAACAACAGGTGTAACATATCGTCAAATCTACAGGAAGCTTGATAAACCTGCAGTATACCTCTGATCCATTAAATTAAATACAGCGAGCGTTCAGTAGTTTTAGATGGTGTTGAAAGTAAGAAGCAAGTGATTATAATAGGACTGCAGAGATAGTAGGAACTGCAGATGCTGGAAAATCCGAGACAATAAGGTGCACGGCTGGATGAACACAGCAGGCCAAGCAGCATCATAGGAGCAGAAAGGCTCTGCTACCATAATAGGACTGCAGCTTATTTATGAAACAGACTGTGATCCAGCAAACAGAAACTATGGTCATCAAACAAAACCACCACCAAGCATTCACCTCCCCTCACCCTGGTTAAACGCTGATCCCTGACCCATACAAAGACCTAGGGTACAATAATCACTGACCCCATGTCTCAAAACTAACTGCCTGGCCTCCCTCTCTGTTCCAAAACCCCGACATCAACCACTGAGCTTCATTGTACCCCCAGGGTAGGGTATGAGATTGCACACAGACCGCAGCATTCAGATGTCCACTCATAACACCATCCTGCTGCTGAAGCAGCTTTGGGCCTGTCCACCTTGCTGACCCATGCACCCTTGTACAATGAAAAATTTCAGCATGACACCAAATCCCACCAATATACAGGTCAATGATTGTCAAACATTGCCACAAATGAGCATGGCTTCAATCATGTCTCCTTGGTCCCCCACACACACATTCCCTATTTCAATCACCTCCCATTTGCTCCCTGTTCCTTATTTCAATCATGTTCCCTTGCCCCATTCCCTATTCCAATCCACCCACTGGTCACCAATTCCCTGATTTGTGCCTCATTCCAAACATGAGACATGGGCACTGGGGCAGTGGGCACTGGGTAGGACAGGGCAGTGGGCAGGACGGGCAGTGGGCACTGGGTGGGGGGCACTGGGCAGGACAGAGCAGTGGGCACTGGCCAGGACGGGGCACTGGGCAAAATGGGGCACAGGGCAGGACGGGGCACAGGGCAGGACAGGGCAGTGGGCAGGACGGGGCAGTGGGCAGTGGGCAGGACGGGGCAGT
>NC_063361.1:36177685-36177874 GCF_021869965.1 Rhincodon typus | reverse complement strand
GGGCAGTGGGCAGGAGGAGGCAGTGGGCAGGACGGGGCAGTGGGCAGGACGGACCAGGCGGGTTAATGGCAAGTGACAGTCAGAGTAATTTTTTATTGAATTTAGATTTCACCCCCTGCCCTGGAACATTTCAAACAGGATAACTACCCAACACAACACTGCAGTAGGCCATTCAGCCCATCCATACCG
>NC_063361.1:36177527-36177675 GCF_021869965.1 Rhincodon typus | reverse complement strand
GCCCCGGCCCCGGCTCAGGCCCGGGTTCAGTCCCCGGCCCCGGCCCCGGCTCAGGCCCGGGTTCAGTCCCCGGCCCCGGCCCCCGGGTTCAGTCCCCGGCCCGGCCCCCGGGTTCAGTCCCCGGCCCCGGCCCCGGCTCAGGCCCGGG
>NC_063361.1:36157879-36172527 GCF_021869965.1 Rhincodon typus | reverse complement strand
CACACACACACAATCCCCAACCCTCACATACAGACATGCACCCCCAAAACACAACAAACCTTATTATCCCAAATCACAAACTCCACCAAACCCAACAACCCCTACCTCCAAACTCAACCAAAACCTTACCTCCAAACGTGACAAGCAGAACCCTCAAACCCTACTCCAAACTAAAGACCTAAACTTTACCCCAAACCTATTCCAAATAAACACAAACTCTGTCCAAAAAAACCATGCTAAAATCATCCAAACTCTGTCCTAATATTACCTGGCACAAAATACCCAAACTCTACTAAAAACTGCTTCCCAAACCCACCCAAAACTCACATCCAAGGCCGAACTTCATAACCCCAAAACCTACACCACAACCTATCCCTCATGCCCTATTCCACAACACTAACTCAGCAAGATTGAAATGCCATCTATTCTGGGCAACACCCCATATTCTGCCTCATACAATAACATAATTTGCATCCAATCACATAGCTAAAACCTTACACTACAAAACTTACCCAATCCCAACCCAAACCTCTCACTATCTATCTGAATCTTAGTTCCTCCTGTGCACCCCAACCCTTCTCCCCATCCATTACTCTTTTCCCCAATCTTTCCTATCCTCTGCCCCCTTCCTTAAGTGCACCCTAACCCTGGTGCTCCATTTGCACTGCACCCTTAACCAATTCTCTGGGCCTACACTGTCTGCTCTTCATCTAGAACACTCCCCATGCATTGACTTGATCAATGTCTTATTCCAAGCATTGCTCCTAGCTCACACCTTGCTCCAACTCTGTCCTTGAATTTTAAAGATGGAACTGCCTGAGGCTTATACCGAGTTGTAGGTAAATAAAGACTTGCATTTCTGTAGCACCTAACACAGCTACTTAGGGTCATACAGCACAGGACCACCCTTTGGTCTAACCCTAATCCTAGTCCCATTTGCCAGCATCTGGTCCATATCCATCTAAACCTTTCCTATTCATATCTCCATCCAGACGCCTTTTAAATGTTGTAATGTACCCACCTCAACCACTTCCTCTGGCAGCTCAATCCATACATGCACCACCCTCTGTGTGAAAAAGGTACCCCTCAGGTTCTTTCCAAAACTTTTCCCTCTCACCTTAAATCTATGCCCGGTAGATTTGGACTCCTGGAGAAAAGACCTTGGCTATTCACCCTATCTATGCCCCTTATGGTTTTATGAACCTCTACAAGGTCACCCCTCAGCCTCCAACACTCCAGGGGAAAAAACCCTATTCAGCGTCTTCCTATTGCCCATACCCTCCCACCCTGGCAACATCCTTGTAAATCTTTTCTGAACCCTCTCAAGTTTAACAACATCCTTCCTATAGCAGGGAGACCAGATTGTATTTAGGATTCTAAAAGTGGCCTCACCAATGCCCTGTACAGCAGCAACATGACGTCCTGACTCCTATACTCAATATTGTGACCAATGAAGGCAAGCATGCCAAACGCCTTCTTCACCACCCTTTCAACCTGCGGCTCCACTTTCAAGGAACTAAGAACCTGCACTCCTAGGTCTCTTTGTTCAGCAACAGTCCCCAGGACCCTATTATTAACTGTGTAAGTCTTGCTCTGATTTGCCTTACCAAAATGCACCACCTCACATTTATCTCAATTAAACTCATCTGCCAATTGTCTTCTTAAAGCACATTTCAGCCAATATGAAATAAGTTTGAAGTTCAGTGTCGGAAATGAGGGACACAATGCACACAGTGAGAGTTCGGGACAAGGATTATCCCAGAATTACAACACTGAAGCAAGGGCTGACCTGGTTGGGGGGGGTTGGGGTTTCTGTATCAAAATTTGCCCCAATTCCACCAGAAATAACCAGCTGATCTCTTTTTTAAATTATATTGGTTGAGGGACAAGTTTAGGTCCCAAGAGACCTCAGGGTTCTAAGGGTCACTCGACCTGAAACGTTAACTCTGATTCTCTCCACAGATGCTGCCAGACCTGCTTGGCTTTTCCAGCAATTTCTATTTTTGTCTCTGATTTACAACATCCCAGTATTTTTTTATAGGTCCCAAAATACTGGAATTAGTACCTTCACTGGGAGAGCAGCCTTGGTTTGACATTTCAAAGCTAGCACCCTCTGACAGTGACACATTCCCTCAGTACTGCATTTGGAGTATCAGCCTGAGTTATGACCTCAAGTTTTGGATTAGGTCTCAAACTCGTAAGTATCCGACCCTGAGGCAATACTGGGCATTAGTTTGAATCTTGCACTCTGCTCTTCATCTCAAAGCTTGCACCCTGTTACACCCAAACCCCATCCTGGCCTCTGAACTACAGCTGACAATTACTGTTTATAACAACTGCTTAATGCTGAATGGAAGACAAATCAATTTTTAACACATCTTTGCATGCTTAAGAGGAAGAAACTCATGGAATAACCCTCAGATGGAGCATTAAACTCAAACACAGTTTGCAAGGGTTTGAACGTGAGATGACTGATAGGTATTTTGAGTCTTCAGTGTTATTATAAAGGCAAGTGTCACTATCTCTACCGTTGTCTCTGTCTCACTTCTATTTTCATTTTTCACAAAAGTTATCAAGTGAAACATTCTCAGATTCTGGGAAGATTGAGATTCAAAAAAGAGCAAACTGTTTGCCCAATGTTCCAGACAACATTCATGCTTCATAGTTTATTTTCTGATTTAGTTTGGCAATATTTGGTTGGCTTTTGATTCTTGCCTAATCCTCTGGTTTACCACTAATCTTTGCCACGTTGTATGTTCTTTCTTTCAATTTGATATCATCCTCTTCTTCTTTGGTTGGTTTATCGCCTTCCTGGAATCCTACTTCCTCACTGGGATATATCTTTGCTGTGAATGATTAACTATTTTCTTCAACATTGAGTCAAAATCCTGGAACTCCCTCCCCAACAGCATTGTGGATCAACCTACAGCACACAGACTGCAGCAGTTCAAGAAGGCAGCTCATCACCAGCTTCTCCAGAACAATTAGAGATGGGTAATAAATGTTGACCCAGTCAGCAACACCTACATCCTAAAAATGAATTTTAAAACATGCCTGCCATTGTTCCTCAACAATGTTTTCTGCTGAACTGCTTCCCAGTCCACTCCAGCCACCTCACCCCCATATAATTAGTGTTCTTAGCGCTGGGGGTGTACCTAATCTATCAGACTGCTCACCACCACCTTCTTGAAGATAACTAGGGTCACACAGTCACTGCTGGTCTTGTCACTGACGCTCATAGGCTGGGAATAAATTGGAAATAGGATGATGCACCATGTAGACCTCCTTCATGTAGAGTCCAATGGAAATAATTCATAACATCCAGGAGGTATCATTGTTTGTTGTTTCCTTTTTGTTGCCGCAAATTTGGGATGATAAAGGGAATTCTGAATGCCATGAATGATCACATCTCAGTATCCCTGGGGGTGAGGGTGGGAGAGTTTTTGGTTGCCCAAGGAATATCATATCTACATAAAAAATAGATGCTGAATTTTATGTCTTTGCATTTTTGTCACGGGTCGTGGTTGTTGCTGGTAAGGGCCAGCATTTACTGCCCATCTCTAATTACCCCTGGACTGAGGGGCTTACGTGGGCATTTCAGAGGGAAATTAAGAGTCAGCCACAATGCTGAAAGTCTGGAGTCACATATAGGCCAGACCAGGTAAGGAAAACAGATCTCATAAATGAGCAGATGTGTTTTTGTGACAAGTGATGAGAGTTTCATGCGCAACATTACTGTGATTAGAGAATTTAACTTCCACCAGCTGCTGTTTGAACCTGTGTCCACATGGCAATATAGCTGAGTGTGTGATTACTACCCCAGTGGCATTAGCATCCCCCCTCCCCCATATGACTTAGAAGCAAGACTAGGCCACTCGGCCCTCAAGCTCCTCCACTCAATAAGATCATGGCTGATCTGATGCTGCCAGATTCCCAATGTTGTGATTGCAGGGTTTTGATTATTTATTTAAGTGTAGAGTATGCAAGGAAAGTGCATTCAAGGGTTAACCTGTATAACTCAAGTCTACAGGAAAAGGCAATATCTTTATGTAAATTTTTGCCACGTGGACATTGCATCATCCATTATTCCAATTTTTCTTCATAAAATTATAGGAAACAAATGTCTGTTCTAAGTCATATACTAATGTCGCTAATGGCTTCTCTTTCACCACAGTCAAGAATCATTTAACACCCACCCTGTCCCCTGCTCTAAATCTCGTCCAGCTCCAAGACCTCTTTAGAATGTTTTGAAAGCACTGATTGTTGTTTAGAGATTACTGTTGACACTATCCTTAAGGATGCATAAGGTTCAGCTATTACATGGTTTATTAATTGAAGCCTGCTTTTTACTTTTCCATAGTTAACCCTTACAGCCTAATTAACTCTAACAATGCCTAACCCCAATAACCTTCCACCCACTTTTTATCAAAAATATCCACTTCTGACTTAAAAATATTACAGACTCTGCTTCCAGTACATTTTGAGAAAGAAAGTTTCAAAAACTCATGATTCTCTGTAACAATAAATTTCTCTTCATCTCTGTCTTAAATGGGTGGCCCCTGATTTTCAAACAGTGTCCAGGAGTTCTGGATTTTCCTACAAGAAGAATCATAGCTTTTACATGCATCTTATAAAACCCTTCGGGATCTAATATGTTTCAACCAAGTTGCCGCTTATTCTTCTAAACTTCTTCAGCCTTACCTGTCCACCACTTCTTCATAAGACAACCAACCCATTTAGGTATTAGTCTGGTAAACCTTCTCGGAGCTGCTTCCAACACATTTGCAGCCATCTTCAAATAAGGAACCTAGTACTGTACTGTACACAGTACTGCAGATGTTGTCTCATCAATGCCATGTATTATTGAAGAAATAACCTCCCAACTTTTGTATTCAATTGCTCTCACATTAAACATTACCATTGTATTAGCTTTCCTAATTACTTGCTGCAACTGCATGCTAACCTTTGTGATTCAGGTTACTAGGACAACGAGAACTCACACTGCATCTCAGAGCTCTGCAATCTTTCACTATTTTGATACTTTGTTTTGTTTTATTCTTCTGGCCAAAATGGACAACTTTACAACAAACTTTGCCTCCCTATCTTTGTGCCATCAACATATTTATCAATCATATGTCAGTTCCTGAATCCAAGTCATTAAGGTACATTGTAGGAAGTTGAGTCCCCAGCACTGATCGCTGTGGCACCACACTGTTACATCTTGCCAACTGGAAAATGACCCCATTTTCTGTTGGCCAGCCAATCCTCTGTCCAAACCAGTATTAACCCCGAACCACAAGTTTTCATTTCCTTTGCCTTTGATGAATGACCTTATTAAATGCCTACAGAGGATCCAAGTACAGTACACGTCATTTTTTTCCCTCAAGTTCAATTCTTTTAAGATCCATTTCCCTTTCCATTTCAAACTCCTTTACCTGCAATTGAAATTTCATTTACTCACATGACTCATCACTTGGTGTACCTAGTCCCTCTTGTATCTCCACCAATCCCAAATGCTGTGCTAATATGTTAATTATCTCTGCTTCCTAACTTTTGCAGGAATTTCCACCTTTATTCCTTTTGCCAATTCTCTGGCCTTAGCTTTAGTCAGGACTTGTAAACCAGTCAGCGATACCTCCTTCATGTGCAGGACAGTTTGAGCTGTTTCAGTGCCACTTCATTTTACATTGCAAGAAACCTGGTTTCTGTCCTCGATGAATTAATCACAGGATCCCTATAAAAACTGTTCAGCCCATCGAGTCCACACCAACTTTACAAAGAGCATCCCACACAGACCCACACCCCTACTCTATCCCTATAACCTTGCATTTCCCAGGGCTAACCCATCTATCCCTTGACAATATGGGAAATTTAGCATGGCCAATCCACCTAACCTGCATATCTTTGGACTGTGGAAGGAAACCAGAGCACACAGAGGAAACCCGCGCAGACACAGGGAGAATGTGTAAACTCCACACAGACAGTTGCCTGAGGGTGGAATCAAACCTGGGTCCCTGGCACTGTGAGGCAGCAGTGCCAACCACTGAGCCAACATGATGCGCTACCAATCCTACACATCAAAACTGGTTCAAAGATCCTGCATCCAAACCTCTGAAACTTTCTCACGATCCTGATGGGAACAGCTTGCTGGACATCAAGCCCCACTATTCAGTGAGACATCGAAAATGTATAAATGACCACTTGGATCATGAAGACGGTTAATTTATCTGATATTCATTGTGACAAAAGAACCCTACACTAGGCAAAAACAAACCCAAAAGAACAGCAGATGCTGGAAATCACAAACAAAAACATAAATTGCTGGAAAAACTCAGCAGGTCTGACAGCATCTGTGGAGAGAAACCAGAGTTAACATTTCAGATCCAGTGTGTCCTGAAGGGTCACTGGACCTAAAACATTAACTCTAATTTCTCTCCACAGATGATACCAGACCTCCTGAGCTTTCCCGGCATTTTCTGTTTTTGTTTCTGAAACCCACACTAGGTTTCATTAATAAACAAAACAAAAATTATCTAAACATTCTGTTTCTGTTAACTGGTGGCCAACGTGTCACTAGGCAACTTAAACTATATTTCATGCAAAAGGCAGTAGAGAGGGCTTTAAATGAATTAATGAAGAGAGGTTGAGTAGGTAGAGCTGGTACACATTGGGATTTAGGAGAATGAGAGGAGATCTCACTGAAGTCCATAAGAAACTTAGGCGAGGTGACAGGGTAGATGTGGAGAGGTTGTTTCTCCCTGTGGGAGAGTCCAGGATCAGAGGACATCATCTCAGAATGAGGGACCACACATTTAAGACAGAGATGAGCAGGTATTTCTTCTCTCTGACCATAGTGAATCTGTGGAATTCTTTACCACAGAGGGGTGTCGAGGCTGGGTCATTCAGGATATTCAAGGCTGAGATAGAAAGATTTTTAAACAGTAAGGGAATCAAGGGTTATAAGGAAAAAGCAGGAAAGTGGAGTTGAGGATTATCGGATCAGTCATGATCCCATTAAATAGTGGAGTAGACTCGATGGGCTGAATGGCCGACTTCTGTTCCTATGCCTAACGGTCTTAACCAGATTAATCTATGCTGGGGTTGTCTATTTTTATCTCATTCCACTTGTAAATGTTAATAAACCAGAGGCAACAACCTGAGGGTCAGGGCCTATGGCACAGCTGGTAGTAAGCCTCCCTGGAACTGTGTGTCCCTCCAGGACCTCCAGATCTTAGAAGGTGGGTCCATTATTGTGTCCATTATAGTTTGGATATCTATCTGTAAATGCTTCCAGTGAGACAGGGAGGCGCACCGGGTGGATATGGAGAGTGGTGGCCCTTGAAACTACAGCTCCCGGAGATCCGCTCCCAGGAAAATCCAGCGCCAGGGACAGGCACTACACGCTTTCAGAAAAAGCACAGAAAGTGCTGGAGACACTCAGTAGGTCTGGCGGCAGCCGTAGAGAGAGTGAGAGAAAGAAAGAAACAAGATGGTTCTTCCTGGGAACATTTCTCCTGCGCCATAAAGGTGGGAAATGAACAGAATTTCAGGAATATGCCGGGAATAGCATAGAATATTCATCACGGGAGAACTCCCGGTCTGAACAGATCCGTGATAACATGGTGTAGAGCTGGGTGAACACAACAGATCTGTGCCTTGTTTTTGGACGATTTGAAGTTACCTACAGCCCGTAAACTTACCAGTACTGTCTTTTGTTATGTCATTTTGAAACGCACACCGTCAATTTTTACGTTATGAGAACAGTCAATAAGTAGGTGACATACAAACCAAAGGCAGTCACAAATCCATCATGTGAGTTGACAGGAGCAGGGAGTAAGTCGGCGGGATCTGACAGAGAATGTAAGCGGGTGCTAGCACTGACTCTGCGGCCCAGTGGATGCTGAATGACCTCTCACTAAACTGAGGCGAGGACCTTGCATTGTCCATGTCACCAAATGGAAGTCCACCAGATCTGCTGGGGACCTTCCCCTTAGTGATGTTACAATTGGCTGGGTTCTGGAACCCTGAGCGGCGCCGCTGAAAACACAAATCGTGACAACCGCAATTACACACTGAGCACATCCACCAAGCTCACTGGGAAAAAAAAAGTTCTGTAGTTGCTTCTAGTTTGAACGTTTCACTATGGAGGAGCCCTCAACCTCGACCCGGCAGCTAAGGCAGAGCACCATGGAGAGGAAGATGAGCGCCATGGCATGTACCATCTTCAATGAGCTTCGACTTGAGGGAAAACTCTGCGACGTGCTCATCAGAGTGAACGGCATTGACTTCAACGCCCACAAGAATATCCTATGCAGCTGTAGCTCCTACTTTCGGTCAGTAACTGCAGCAAAGAGACTCCTTCCTCAGCCCAGGCCACCTCGTGTGTGCTCTAGTCCCTGTGGGAACCACGCTGATAGAAAGGCTGGCAAAATAATTCACCCCCAAAATGTCAAGTGAAATTCAAAATGTAAAGTGAAATTCAGAATTAATCCACAGGGTAAGGTGCAATATTTTAAATGCAACACGATTGCAGGAGGGAGCTCTATGACAGGGTATTAATCGGAATACATAACTTTGTAACCTTCACAGACACGCTATGGCATTCCTTCCTAAGCCAATGAGAGTGGGATATCGCTAAAACTCTCTGCAACATTGCGGCTAGCTGGTCTTAACCAGAGAATTCCCTGTTATGTTTTCTACTCGATGCTACACTGCCACCTCTCTTATCCTGAAAAGCATCGATCCTTGGCGACACGCTATTTCTTTACCCTGGCCATATCCTCCAAAACTACGCCAGAATATCGACTATCCCTGGCCAGCAGCCCGCTCAGCGCCAATTGATAACCCGGCATTTACCCAGTATCCAATAATCGCTGCCCCATACTCGGTTTGAAATTGGAATCTTTCTATTCACACCTTTCCAACGGGCCTTGCCATCCCTTATCCCCAGAAGGTATTGCCACCCTACAGCCAGCGGAGTAGTCTGCATTCCTCCCATTCTGGCCTCTCCCGCACCCTGTCTTCTTTCAACCCGCGAAGAGAATTGCAAAAACACTGCAGCTGTTGGAAATCTGAAATAAAAGACAGAACGTTCTGAAAGTGTTCAGAAGCTCAGGCAACATATGCAGGGAAATGTCCAGTTAACATTTCAGGTTCATGATCTTTAATCAAAATCTGAAACATTAATTCTGTCTTTCTCTCCATTGATGCTGCCCCTTATTTTGTTTTAATTTCTTTAGACTACCATTAGTGGTCGTGCCTTCAGCTGCCCAGGTACTATGTTCTGGAATTCCCTGTCAAAACCTCTCTTTGTTCCTTTATGATCTTCCTCAAAAATTACCAGCCATGATCTCATTGAATGGACACAGTAGACTCAATGGGCTGAATAGCCTGTTTCTGCATTTGTGGCCTCCCTCATTGATCCAGCTTTAATATTTTCATGGGTCTTCATAACAATGTTGTATCATCATAGAATCCCTACAGTGCAGAAACAGGCCATGTGGCCCATTGAGTCTGCACCAACCCTCTGAAGAATACAAACCCATCCCCCTTCCCTATTCCCTAACCCTGCCTTTCCCGCAGCTAACTTGATCATCTCTGGACACTATAGGCAATTTAGCATGACCAACCCACCTAAACTGCACATCCCACACAGACAACTACCCAGGGGTGGAATCAAACCTGTGTTCCTGGTGCTGTGAGGCAGCGGTGTTAACCATTAAGCCATTGTGCCACACACTTGACAATGGCCCTCTAAAGGGCTTTTGGACACCACTAAATGCAACTTGTTCTTTTCTATTAATACATGTGACATGACACTCTCAGCTGGGCCAATATTTATTGCCCATCTTAATTTCCTTGCCCTGGTGATGAGCTGCCTTTCTGAACCACTGCAATCCTTGGGATGTATGGACACCCACAATACTGTTAGGGAGGGAGTTCTACGATTTTGACTGAGAAATACTAAAGGAACAGCAATATGTTTCCATGTCAGGATGGTGTGGAGGGGAACTTGTAGGGGGTGGTGTTCCCACATATCTGCTGCCATTGTCCTTTTCAGCAGGAGAGGTCATAGACTCAGAAGATACTTATCCAAGGAGTTTTGATGAGTTACTGCAGTGCATCTTGTAGATGCAGTAATGCAGTTGTAGTGACAAAGAACAGTTGATGCTGATAAAACTATGCACCATCAAGAAAATGGGAGAAAATGGAATAACAACTGAAGTTATTCATTAAAAGAAAGGATCGCAAACAAATGATGCCTGAGCAGAGTACAACATTTGAAGTTTATTTTGGAATTAAATCATCTTGTAGGATTAAGTTTATATCTCAGCCTTTTTTTATTTCAAATGTACTTAGCCAAAGTGCCCTCAGTTGGATTACTAGAGAGCAGGTGCAAGATGAGACAGATAGAATAGTTAGGTAGAAGTGCGCTCTTATTTTCCTAAGCTTTCTGTGTCCTTTGCTGTGCAGGGCTCTATTTACTAGCGGTTGGAACAGCATAGAAAAGAAGGTGTACAACATTCCAGGGGTATCCCCCGACATGATGAAGCTCATCATAGAATATGCATATACTCGGACAGTCCCAGTCACTGTGGAAAATGTTGAGAGACTCCTGGCTGCTGCAGACCAGTTCAATGTCCTGGGAATTGTCAGAGCTTGTTGTGAATTCCTTGAATCTCAGTTATGCCTTGAAAACTGCATCGGGATCTGCAAATTTGCAGACTACTACTTCTGCCCAGAGCTCCGACACAAAGCCTACATGTATATCCTGCACCATTTTGAGGAGATAGTGAAGGTGAGTGAGGAGTTCCTAGAGCTGTCAGCCTTTGAGCTCAGAGACATCATTGAGAAGGATGAGTTGAATGTGAAACAAGAAGATGTAGTATTTGATGCCATTCTCAAGTGGATTGCCCAAGACCCAGACATCAGGAAAAAGTGCATTGTCATACTGCTGCCCAAGGTACATTAGGAGCTAGATGTATCTTTCATTTGTATCAGTTAAATATTTTTGTTGTTAAAGAGAGACTGGTGGGAACTATGGATTAGCATGTTGTCCCTTCACCCTACACCTGAGCTTGAGACGTATCACAACTGGGAGTATCCCTGTTCTCTTTCATTGGTCCTATCAGCCTTATAATGGGACCAATTGGGTAAACACTGGTCCACTACAGAAAGCTGCCATCAACTTGGCAATAAATGGGAAAGCATTTGGCTGAAATACATGGGTAATAAACAACACAAAATTAACATTTAACTTCAAGATTTTGTGGTGTTTAAAAACAAAAGATTGTTATTTTATGTTTGCTATCTTGGCCTTCCCTTATAAAGGCACAGTACAAGTCATTCCCCATTGGAGAAGGTTAAAGGAGTCCTCTTTCTGGGATATATTACTGTCTTCCTCATGAGGAAGTACCTGGTGCTGAGTGGATGAAGAATTCACCAATGGGAGCAATCTATTCTTAAGTGGTGATTATTGGAGCTGGAGCCTATTGACGACTTCATAGCATTTTGTGACTCCAAGTCTTTGAATTAAATCTCTGCAGATTGATGATAAATGGGTAGAAGAATCTTCTTATCATACATTTTTCTCAACATATGTTTTACTGATAAAATTTTACAGAAGTAACATCAGTCAATTTTGACATCACTTAAAAGTGCAAGACAGTTCAGTTTTATTTTGGTCCAGTCTGTGACAGTGAGTTGCCTCAGGCACTACTGCTATAATTGTAGGTTATATCACAATGGATTCTGTGTAAAATGTTCCTTGTTACACACAGACTGCTGGCTCATGCAAGGATTCCAACTACTCAGTGTTCTTTGGTGGAAGTACCTGAGAGTGTGGTCTTTTCCCATTGAGCCTTTGTGGTAACTGTCCCTCATTATCCAGGATGTTCCAGTCTCATTAACTGTATTTCCAGTAAGCTTCTCCAGGAACCCATCAATTCCACTCCTGTGAACACAAGCAACAGCTGTGATTTCACATTTATTGTTTAAATCTCCATCCCATACATGAACTGACCTAAGCTTGAGTCTGCCTTGCCGCTTATTTTATTGTCACCCCCCACACATTCCACAATGGTGCCAGGCTTGTTTCCACTACCCCTGCACCCATCCCCCACACATGGTCATTCCTTAGGGCTGAGCCTATAGGCAAGGAACAGGAGCAGGCCATTCGGCCCTTCGAGCCTACTCCACTGTTCAATAAGATCATGGTTGTTCTGATTTTAACCTCAACTTTACATTGATGCATATCCCTGATAATCTTTCATCCCCTTGGTCATCAAGAATCTATCTACCTTGACCTTAAAAAAATAAAAAATTCTGCATCCACTTCCTTTTGAAGAAGGTAATTCCAAAGACTCACAATTCTCTGGATGGGTAAATGTTTGGGGGAAGCTGAGCAGGTTATCTCAACCCCCTCACCACCACACCCACACCCACCCCCGCTCCCCGCGCCCCCGCCAGGCCTGAGATGTACTTTCCTACAGGGACCATTGAGAAATGAGCAGGAACTGGTTTTAGCCCCCCCTTTTTGGGAACAGTTCAGGGACAATGAGGTCTATTACATGGTTCAAACTAACATCGCCCACTCCCCCTCCGCCGGCCGGGGTGTGGGATCAGCAAAAAAGCCCAAGATTAAAGGCTTTGGTCCAGGCTGACTGGTACGTGTGCCTCCGGGAGCCATCTCAGTTCATTTATGTGGCACTAAAAACAAAAGAACCACCGATGCTGAAACACACACAAAGTGCTGGAAAAACTTGGCAGGTCTGGCAGCATCTACGAAGACAGAAACAGAGTTGATGAAACCATCATTGATTGTTGGAAAAACCCATCTGGTTCACTAGTGCCCTTCAGGGAAGGAAGTTTGCTGTCCTCACCTAGTGTAGCCTACATGTGACTCCAGGCCCACAGCAATGGTGTTGCCTCTTAACTGCCCCATGGGCAACAAATGATACCCTAGCCAACAAAGCCCACATCCTTTATTCATTCATGGGATTGGGGCATTGCTGGCCAGGCTGCATTTATTGCCCATCCCTAAGTACCCAGAGGGCAGTTAAGAGTTAACCACATTGCTGTGGTTCTGGAGTCACAAGGATGGCAGTTTCCTTCCCTAAAGGGCATTAGCGAACCAGATGGGTTTTCCCCAACAATTGACAATGGTCACCATTAGATTCTTAACTACAGATTTTTTTTATTGACTTCGAATTTCACCATCTACCATGGTGGATATGTGAACTCAGGTCCCCAGAACATTATCTGGGTCTTTAGATTAACAGTTCAGCGATAATACCACTAGGCCATCACCTACGATCCTGTGAATGAATAAAAAACAGTTAATGTTTTGAGCTTAAAGAGCAGTCCGCTCAGTTCTGAAGAAGGGTCATCAGACTCATAGAACATAGAACAGTGCAGCACAGGAACGGGCCCTTCAGCCCACAATGTTGTGCTGAACATGATGCCAAATGAAACTAATTGCCTTTTGCCTGCCCTTGATCCATGACTCTCCATTCCTTGCGTATTCATGTGCTTATCTCAAAGCCGCTTAAACACCCTTAACGTGTCTGCCTGCATCACCACAGAGTGTTCCACACTCCTCCCAAAAATCACTTACCCCTTACATCTCCTTTGAACTTCCCCGAAACGTTAACTGTGTTTCTCTTCCCGCAGACGCTGCGGGAAATTAGGAAAATAAAGCAGAAATTGCGGAAGGCAACACAGCAGGTCTGGGAGCGGGGCTGCCAGACCTGCTGAAGTTTGTCCAGCAATTTCTGTTTGCGTGCATTTGTGTGGCGCCGTTCATGACCAAAAGGGCTGTGCTGCAAGGGGTGCGGAGGGTTGAGAAGGGTGAACGGTCGCGGTTCTGATCATTTCTGACCACCCGTCCCTCCCTGGCAGGTCAGACTGGCTCTGATGAACGCCGAATATTTCATGAATAACGTGAAGAACAATGATTATGTGAAGGATAACGATGACTGTAAGCCCATCATCATTAACGCGCTAAAGGCCATGTACGACCTGAACATGAACGGACCGTCCAACTCGGATTTCCGTAACCCGCTGACCAGACCCCGGCTGCCGTACTCCATCCTGTTTGCGATCGGCGGCTGGAGCGGGGGCAGTCCCACGAACGCTATCGAGGCTTACGATGCCCGGGCGGACCGCTGGGTCAATGTAACGTGTGAGGAGGAGAGCCCCCGGGCATATCACGGAGCCGCCTACCTGAACGGCTTCGTCTACATCATCGGCGGCTTCGACAGCGTCGACTATTTCAACAGCGTCAAGCGCTTCGACCCGGTTAAAAAGACGTGGCAGCAGGTGGCCCCCATGCATTCCCGCCGCTGCTATGTCAGTGTCACGGTGCTCGACAGCTTCATCTACGCCATGGGCGGCTTCGATGGCTACGTCCGCCTCAACACCGCCGAGCGGTACGAGCCCGAGACTAACCAGTGGACGCTCATCGCCCCCATGCACGAACAGCGGAGCGACGCCAGCGCTACCACCCTCCACGGCAAGGTACCACCGGGCACGGCATGGGCAAGGCCGCGGGGGGGGGGATGGGGAACAGCTGGAGGTGGGGGGGGGGGGGGGGGGGTGAGCATCCGGGGGGTGGGCTGGGGCTCGTACCGCTCGGCGGTGTTGAGGCG
>NC_063361.1:36139970-36157479 GCF_021869965.1 Rhincodon typus | reverse complement strand
CTGGGGTTGGCGGGGGGGCCAGGGAACCGCTGGGGTTGGGGGGTGCCGGGGGACAGGGAACCGCTAGGGTTGGGGTGGGGGGGGCACCCAGGGGGATAGGGAACCGCTGGGAACATGGAGATGGGGCTGGGATTGGAGATGGGCATGGGGACAGGGACGGGATGGGGATGGGGATAAGGGGTTTGGGATGGGGTTGCAGTTGGGGCTGGGATGAGGGTCGGGGGGCATAGAGGGTGTTGGGGCAGGAATGATGATGGCAATGTGGGCAGAGATGTGGCTAATGGCTCGGGCTGGGGATAAGGATGGGACTGGTGGATGGGGATGCACATAGGGTTGAGGGCCAGGGATGGGACTGGAGATGGGAGTGGGGGATGGGTGCAGGGATGGAGCTGGCAGATGGGAATGGGGCTAGGAGCCCGGGATGACGATGCGGTGAGTGGGGGTGCTGAGGGCTGCGGGACAGCTCACACCGCCTGGGGCACAGAAAAGGAAAGGGCCCTCCGTTACATTCCCACCCAATGAATACCAAGGTGCTGCTTGTTCGATGACATAGCTCAAACCTGGGAGCCTCTGGTTTCAGGGTCTTGGGCAGCACCAGGGAATGGGTCAAAATACATTGTCCCTCCCAGTTTATATATTCTTTTTAATTCAGCCTGTTGTGACACACCTCTGGAGCAGATAGGACCTGAACCCGGGCCTCTCCTGGCCCAGAGGTAAGGACACTACTACCGTTCTGCAAAATAACCAAAATCTGAAACTAAAACGGAGATTGCTGGAGAAACTCTGCAGGTCTGGCAGCATCTGTGGACAGAGAATTAGAGTTAACGTTTCACGTCCAATGACCCACCTTCAAAACCAAAGTCCTATATGTGGGGAGTCAACTAAACAGTGATTTGAAAGGGCCAGCATAGTCACAATGGACTGAGTGGCCTCCTGCACTGGATGCTGAATCAACCCTGAATTGACACATTTTTGGCACAGGTCCTGCCACAGAACCTGGACCTTCCGACTCAAAGGTAGGGACACTACTAATGTGGCATGTGAGCCCCTTTTCCTGGTCCTAAAATTGTTCTTCAACCTGTCAGGATAAGCTAGCACACAACACCGGGGCTGGTGGGGTTGAACTTCTAGCCCAGAGGTAGGGACATTATCACACATATCCTTCAATGTGGATGACTTTTCAATCTGCAGCACTTACCAATGTTGGCTGAATATTATTTTTAACCACCTAGTCGGTTATAAATTATTGCCAGGATAAAGTTTCGTTCCTGCCGCAGCTTCTGTATTGGCAGAAAGTCAGGAATATGGACATAAACCATCTGCAATTGGCCATCCCTGCCACAATCTGATATTTTCCTGAAATATCCCAGGTCTCACTATCATTCACATCAGAAGGATATTCCATCCCTATTCTGTCCTGATCTCAGGGGAACATTATCTAGTTTCAGGATTCTGGTCCTTGTATGTGAAAATGGCTTGGTGACAGAAGTCTATATCAGACACTGACTCTCTCCAGGACAGGGCCTAAAATTTCTTCTCCAGATGGTGTTGCAAAACTGGATCATCTGCCTCTTAGCTATCTCCTCTTTATTTCCATTGACAATGCAATGAGCAGCCGATTTGATATTGCCCACTTTGTGCCACTCTCCAAGATATCCTCGCTGGGTTTGTGTATGGTCACTGAGGTGCGATACCTGAGGATAGCTGACATAATGGAATGAGACCCTTTCGGGAGTCAAAAGTTTTTAGGGTACTAATGGACTGGGAAAATAGCATTCTGTTCAAGTCAAACAGTTTATCTTCTCTGCCAGCTCAAGAATCATAAACAAGGTCAGAGGTGGTGAGGTTCAGCTTGTATTTCATGAATGGCAGTTTTGTTTTGTACTCAGACAGATGATAACATTAGAGCTGAGAAGTGAAACACCCCTCTTCAGGCATTCTGGCAGTTTATAAACCCACCCAGGCTAAGCAGGATACAGTTCCCTGTGTTTTTCACTGTCATTGACATTATCCATGCATCATCGTATCCAGATATAATCTCGTGGCCAATGGAATTAGTTCGAGATGGCTAAAACTCATTTCATACAAGCCTGGGGCTCAACAAACTAAGATGTCTTTGGTCCTTTGGCTGGGTGTGAACCCAGATCCGAGATTTAGCCAAGAATGTCACCCTTTTCCTGTTTCAATTCCTGGCATAAGGCTACAATTATCCCCAGTATAATATTAATTAAAATCACATAGCCATGTTCCCACAAAGTGTGTCATTTGTATGACTGACATCCTGACCCTATCACCAGACTTCACTCTGCAAATATTAGGGATTATTTAGAGAAACAATGATCCAAAAGTACTCCCAACAATTGTGACCTATCCCTATTCACTTGCTGCCTGATTTTTCAGGCTGATAATTTTGATTTTTCATCAGGAAATGGTAGCATGGTAGCTTAGTGGTTAGCAATGCTGCCACACAGCACCAAGGACTCAGGTTCAATTCCAGCCTCAGGCGACTGTCTGTGTGGAGTTTGCACATTCTCCCCATGTCTGTGTGGGTTTCCACTGGGTGCTCCGGTTTCCTCTCACAGTCCAAAGATGTGCAGGTTAGGTGGGTTGGCCATGTTAAATGTGGGGTTATGGGGATTGGATGGGATGATCTTCAGAGGGTCAGCAAAGATTCAATGGGCTGAATTGCCTCTCCCTGCACTGTAGGGAGTCTTCTCTATGAAAGGTGGGGGTTAAAGTCATTCCACTACAAACAAGCGCCCATGTTGCCAACATACCTGCAGTAGTTAGCTGTCAACTGAGCAGCAGCCATACTCAATGGCCCGTTCAGTCTTCATATGTAACAGTCATACAGCATGGAAACAGACCCTTTGGTCGAACTCATCCATGCCGCCTGGACATCCCAATCTGACCTAGTTCCATTTTCCAGAATTTGGCCCATATCCCTCTCAAATCTTTTTATTCATATACCCATCCAGATGCCTTTTAAATGTTTAATTGTACCCACCTCCACCACCTTTTCTAGCAGCTCGTTCCATACAAGCACCGCCCTCTGTGTGAAAAATTTACCCTTACGTTCTTTTCAAATCTTTCCCCTTAAACTTATGCCCTCTAGTTTTGGACTTACCCCCTAGGAAAAAAGACCTTGGCTATTCAACCTATCCATGCACGTCATGATTTTATAAACATCTACAGGGTCACTCCTCAGCCTCTGAGATTCCAGGGAAAAATAGCTCCAGCCTATTCAGCCTCTCCTTATAGCTGAAACCCTCCAGTACCAGCAACATCCTTGTATATCTTTCCTACACCCTCTCAAGTTTAACAATATCCTTCCTAAGAATGGTGACCAGAATTGTGCGCAGTATTCTAAAAGTGGCTTCACCAATGTCCTGCACAGCCACAACATGCCATTCCAACTCCTAAACCCAATGCACTGACCAATGAAGGCATACATACCAAATGCCTTCTTCACCACCCTGACTCCACTTTCAAGGAACTATGCACCTGCACCCATAGGTCTCTTTGTTCAGCAACACTCCCAGGGCTCTACCATTAACCTAATAAGTCCTGTCCTGGTTTGCCTTACCAAAATGCAATGCGCACATTTACTTAAATTAAACTCCATCTACCACTCCTCGGTCCATTGGATCAAGATCCCGTTATACTCTGAGATAATCTTCTTCACTGTCCACTACACCACCTACTTTGGTGTCATCTGCAAACTTACAACTATACCTCCTATATTCACATTCAAATCATTTACATAAGTGACAAAAAGCAGTGGACCCAGCACTGATCCTCGTGGCACACCGCTGGTCACAGGGCTCTAGTCAGAAAAACAACCCTCTACCACCACCCTCCGCCTCCTACCTTCAAGCCAATTTTGTATCAAAATGGCTAGCTCCTCCTGGATCCCATGTGATCTAACCTTACTAACCAGTCTACCATTTGGAACCTCGTCAAATGCTTTGAAGTCCATATAGACAACATCTACCACTCTTCCTTCATTCATCTTCTTTGTTTGCTCTACCAAAAACTCAATCAAGTTAGTGAGACACGGTTTCCCATGCACAATGCTATGTTGCCAATCCCGAATCAGTCCTTGCCTTTCCAAATGCATGTAAATCTTGTCCCTAAGAATCCCCTCCAACAACTAACCAGCACTGAAGTAAGGCTCATCAGTCTATAGTTCCCTAGCTTTTTCTTACACCTTTCTTAAATAATCAACCAACTTCCAGTCTTCTGGCACCTCATCAGAGTTGTCGATGCTACAAATATCTCAGCAAGGGGCCCAGCCATCCCTTCTCTAACTTCTCACAAACTTCTGGGAACTTGATCCTGATCAGGTCCCTGGGATTTACTTGTACCTTTTTGCATTTTAAGACCGCCAGCACCCCTCTTCTAGAATACAAACTCTTTTCAAGACATCACTATTTATTTCTCCAAGTTCCCTCACTTCCACGTCCTTCTCCACAGTAAATACTGACACAAAATATTTGTTTAGTACCTCACCCATCTCCTGTGGTTCCACACATGGTTGGCCACATTGATCTTTCGGGGGCCCTATTCTGTCCCTTGCTGCTCATTTGTCCTTAATGTATACTTATAGAATCCCTTTGCATTCTCCTTAACCCCATCTGTCAAAGCTTTCTCATGACCCCTTTTTGCCCTCCTGATTTCCCTGTTAAGTATACTCCTACTGCCCCTCTACTTTTCAAGGGGTTAACTTGATCCCAGCTGTGTATACCTCATAAATGCCTCCTTTCTCTTGACCAGAGCCTAAATTTCTCTAATTATCCAGCATTCCCTACATCTACCAGCCTTGCCCTTCACACTAACAGGAACACATTGTCTCTGACCTCTCATTTTCTCATTTTTAAAGGCCTCCCACTTTACCTGCCAATAGCCTCCCCCAATCCTGTCTAATACTGTCAAAATTGGCCTCACTCCAATTTAGAACTTTAACTTTTTGATCAGGTCTATCCCTTTCATAACTATTTTAAATATAGTAGAATTATGATCACTTGCCCTTAAGTGCTCCCCCACTGATACCTCAGTCACTTGCTATGCCTTATTTCCCAACAGAAGGTCAAATATTGCTCCTTCTCTAGTAGGTACATCCACATACTGAATAAGAAAAATATTCTTACACACACTGAACTATTCTTCCCTATCCAAGCCCTTAACACTATGACTGTCCCAGTCTATGTTTGGGAAGTTAAAATCCCCTACCATTACAATCCTATTATTCTTACAGATATCTGAGATCTCCTTACGTATTTGCTTCTCAATTTCCTGCTGACTATTGTGGGGGCCTATAGTACAATCTAACAAGGTGATCATTTCTTTCTTATTTCTCAGTCCCACCCACATAACTTCAATGGACGATCTCTCAGGAATATCCGCCCTCCCAGGATTATCCTCCCTAAGTACAGCTGTAATGTTATCCCTAACCAAAAACTCCACTCCCCGCTCCTCTCTTTTCTCCCTTTCTATTCTTCCTATAGCCTCTATACCCTGCAACATTAAGCTGCCAGCTCTGTCTATCCCTGATATTGGATATTTGTCCCCTTCCAATGCAGGTGGAACCCATCCCTCTTATACAGGTCATTTCTACCCCTGAAGAGATTCCAGTGGCACAAAGATGTGAACCTTTGCGACACATTCATCTGCTCTATCCTCCTATTCCTATTCTCACTAGCTTTTGGCACTGGTAGTAGTCCAGAGATGAGTACTCTCGAGAACCTACTTTTTAACCTCCTACCTAGTTTCATATATTCTAACTGCAGAACTTCATCCGTTTCCTTACCTACGTCAGTGGTACCAACATGCACAACAAACTCCTGCTGGTCATTCTCCCCTTTCAGCATATTCTTTACCCTCTCAGAAACATCCCTGACCCTGGCCCCAGGGAGCCAGTACATCATCCTGTTATCTCGCTCATGACCACATAAATGTCTGTCTGTGCTCCAGACTAGAGAGTCCCCTATTACAATCAATTGCTTGGAACCTGATATACTACTCATTACAATTGAGCCGGTGACATTATCAGAAACTTGGCTGTCAGTACTATACTCCCCTGAGAGGCCATTCCCCCTACAGTATTGAAAATGGTATAACTGTTTGAGATGGGAATAGCCACAGGAGAGTCCGGCACTACTTGACTACCTCGCCCATTCCTGGCAGTCAACCATTTACCTGACTGTATCTGCAGTGTATCCACCTTCCTGAAACTGCCATCTATCACACCGCCTTGCTCTTGTAAACTCCTCATTGCCTCTAGCTGCCACTCCAACTGATCCATGTGGTCCCATAGGATTCACAAGCAGACACACTTTCTGCAGACATAGTCTCCAGGAGCATTCAAATTTGGAGGTTATAGATATGCTCGCCAAAGCCAGTTGGTTTGGTTGTAAACGTTTTGTCACCCTGCTCGGTAACATTGTCAGTGCACCTCCAGTGAAGCGTCGGTGTTCTGTCCCGCCTGTTATTTATATGCTTCAGTTTGTTGGGATGTTTGGTAACACTTCTGGCTCTGTTTCTCAGTGGTTTGTACACAGGGTCTAATTCAATGTGTTTGTTGATGGAGTTCTGGTTAGAATACCAGGCCTCCAGGAATTCCCTGGCGTGTCTCTGTTTGGCTTGTGCAATTATGGATGTATTGTCCCAGTCAAATTTGTGTCCCTCTTTGTCCGTGTGTATGAGACAAGTGAGAATTGATCGTGTCTCTTGGTGGTTAGTTGGTGTTCGTGTATCTGTATTGTCAGTTTTCTTCCAGTCTGGCCTATGTAATGTTTCTAACAGTCCTTGCATGGTATTTTGTATATTATACTGGTTTTGCTGGTTCTGGGTATGGGATCCTTTATGTTCGTCATTAGCTATCATAGGGTGGTTGTTGGTTTGTGGGCTACCCTGATACCTAGGGGTCTGAGTAGTCTTGTGGTCATCTCTGAAATGTCTCTGATGTACAGTAGGGTGATTAATGAGTCTGGTCGTGTTGTGTCTTCCCGTTGTGGTCTGTCTCGGAGGTAACAGCGGATTGTGCTTTCCGGGTATCCATTTCTTTTGAAGACCATCTGAGGCATATAAATAACAAGCGGGACAGAACACCGATGCTTCACCGGAGGCACACTGATGATGTTACCTAGCAGGGTGACAAAATATTTGCAACCAAACCCACCGGCTCAGCAAGCATGTCTACAACATAATCCACAACCTGAGCTACAAACCTTCTCAAAAACTTTAAACATTCAAATTCTCCCTCATCTCCCACATCTGACAGGAAGAACACACACCCTACAAAAAGCCATATCTGTTCCTGTCGCAATCTACAGACCCAGAAATTACCTAAAAACGAACACAGTGTTGGACTGTAACCAACCAAAACCCGCTCTACATTCTGAACCTTTCCCCGATATAATATTAACCATCTCCAGAGATGGGATTAGAAAAGTTTTAGCTGAGATTCTCTACCTTTCCCACCGTTGAACAAATATCGAATAACATGATAGGCTGGAAAGGATGTTTCCTCTTGGGAGTGAGTCTAGAACCAGGGACACAGAAAATAATTCTTTTTCTTGCTGAGGTTGACTTTGGAAATTGCTGCCTCACAAGGTGATGGCATGGAGTCATTGAATATTTTTGAGATCAAGGTAGATACATTTTTGTTAGGCAGGGAATCAGAGGTTCCAAGGTAGATGGAAATATGGGATTCAAAATACAAACAGATTAGTCATGGTCTTATTGAATGGCAGATCAGGCTTGAGGGGCTCCATGGCCTACTTTTCCTAATGCGTATGTTTGTAACACCATTGCCTTTAGTATAAATAACCTGTCCAGCACTGCCTGCCCTGCAGGGACAACCACACCACCCCCACAACGTTGTCTCAGAGTTGAGTAGAAATTTAAGGTAAGTACCAAGAATAATAGGTACTTTAGGTACTTACTGGTAGATAGAATGAATGTAGGAATACAGTAATGGGGCTTCGGAGATGAATCCTCAATAAGCCAAATTCTATACTTGCTGCTTAAATAAAGCTTCAGTTCTCATTCTGAACCTACAGTAGCATCCATTTTTATTTATTTTAAAAGTTTTCTAAAAACACAAGTTGGAAATCCTTCAGTGGTAAATGCAGTGCCTGGTGTGACACTGTGCCTTATATAATTACAGAGTCCCAAACCTTGTCTTATCTTCAGTTTGATATTGGTCAGGATATCTGTGTCATTTTACAATTAATTTTGGCATAAGTGGACTGCGAAAATGAGGGAAATACTGGTCCAGGTTCTTCCTGACACTTGCTACAGTATGTGTGTGTGAGTGTGCATGAGAATATGGTGGGACAATGAAATTAGAAACTGTTGTGATGTCAGCCATCTGACACTTCCTAGATCCAAACCTAAAGGATGGGAACTCGGGCAAGGTGTGTTGGGGACTTTGATATCCGATGTAAGATGTGCCTTAATGTAAGTTACAGCCTGCAGAAGAAGGGAAAAGGGAATAAATGCAGAATAGATGGTAGATGACAAACTGGACATTAAATTATTAAAGCAGCAACCAATTCAAAACATATTCTCAAATAAATAACCAGAAATTCTTAACAAATACCTTCAAAGTCTGACTAAAGTTAGTGACCACACAATCCTGTGATGATGTAGCAGAGGCAGCCATTCAGCCCATCATGTATATTCTGGCTGTTTGAAAGAAAAACTAAGTCATCGCACCCTCCTACTGTTACCCACACCCCTGGTCCAGCTAATTTTCCTCCTTCAATATAACATTTCAGTGAAGCCAGAATACAGAGAAATAGAGCACATTGTAGATCCAGAAATCCAAGTGGGAGTTCCAAAATTTTATCACTGTGGGCTCAGTTTAAGCTCAATGCTTTCTAGCACTCTGAGACTTAAACTGATTGAATTGAGGCGTTTAAGAAAATTAAACAGTTTGATAGCAAGGACAGAGAGAAACTTCCCTCTAGTGGGAGAGTCCAGGACAAAAGGCTTAAGAACATAACTGGGCTGTCAAGGAGTAATGTTTGGAAATACTTCTTCACACAAAGGGAATGGAAATAATACTGAGCCAAGTGGTAGATTGCATTTAGGTACAGACCAGTCTTAACCTAACTTTTAATAAGGGATTTGACAAGATTTCACATGGCAGACTAGTCAAAATAAAAAAAACCCATGGGATACGGGGTAACGGGTTGAAAGTTGGCTTAGTAACAGGAAACAAAGGGTCGTGGTCGATGGCTGCCCTTGCAAATGGAAAGCTGTTTCAAGTGGTGTTCCTCAGGGCTCAGTGTTGGGACCCCTGCTGTTTGTTTTATACGTTGACGATTTGGACTTGAATTGGTTGCAGGGTGGTGGTGGGGGAGAACAACGGTGGAATTTGCAGATGACACAAAAATTGGCTGTGCAGTGGATAGTGTAGATGATAGCTGTAAGCTCCAAAATGATACAGATGTGTTGGTGGAGTAGGTAGGAAAGTGGCAGATGGAGTTCATCTCTGATAAGTGTGAGGTTATGCATTTAGGGAGGTCAAACAGTAAATGGGAATAGACAATAAATGGGAATAGACAATAAATGGGAATATAATGAGAGAGGCAGAGGAAGTGAGAGATCTTAGTGTGAGAGGTTGTTGTTGTTTTCCCTAGAAAAGTGAAAACTGAGGGGTGACATGATTGAGGTAAAATTGTAGGGGTAGAGACAGACAGGAGGAACCTGTTTCCTTTAGCAGAGAATTCAAAAACTAGGGGTCATAGATTCAAGCTAAATTGCAGAAGGATTAGAGGGGACATGAGGAAAACATTTTTTACACAGAGAGTAGTGGGTGTCTGGAATTCACTGCCTGAGTTGGTAGTGGAGGCAGAGACCCTAAACTCTTTCAAAAATTACCTGGATCTGCACCTTTAGCACTATAAGCTGTGGAGCTGTGAGCCATGTGCATTACGATGGAATTAGGAACGGCATATGGGTGTCTTTGGGTCAGCATGGTGGGGGTTGCAGAATGGCTTCCTCTTGTTCCAAAAATTTTCAACAGGAGGAATCAGCGAGAGATTAGGAGATGGACCCCGGCTATACTTTCCCCCTAATCTTGGGATGGAAATTCATTGTTAACTGAACTGGGTTGGGGCAGGGGAATATACTTGGGAGCTTTCTAATCAGCAAGGTTGACTGCTACAGTAGTTACCCATCAAGCTATTTTCTCTATTAACTTGAAGAGTTTGAATTCTTTCCATCGGGTATCAACTGGAATGTCAACTGTCCACCTGACGCACTGTCAGTAATGCAGTATGTTAAGGATTGGAGATAACCATGAGTTCATCCATCAGTAAGTTCTCTCAGTAAACTGGCCCCCACTGGTAGTTCTGTACTGCAAGTTTCATCAATGCACAAGTCTCCAGTAAACAGGTAAATTTCTGCAGCTAAAGTTCAGCTTTTACTGTGAGTAGATCGGCTAAAGGGTGCTCCTAAAGGGACAAGAACTTAAGATAGAATGGAATGAGAAAATACCAATCAACCACTCTCCACAAACTCTACAATTCCCCATTTCAGAGAATCTGCTCCAGAATGAATCATCTGCCAGAGCGCATGCATCTATCCTGAGACTCTACCCTCACCTATTTAAGGATCTGAGGGAAAGGCGTATCAACATTCACTGATCCCTCCCCTCAAAAAAAAAGAGCTGATTAGAACTCCTGTATAGTCACAACTCGACTATTTAACTGCAGCCTGCTGAAGTCTTGACACAGCCAACCACCTAGGAATTAGCACAGATGCTGAGGATGACTGTAGTGGGGTCTATAACAAAATAGTTTTAATCATTACTGGTCATATTTAATCACCCCAATATTTTTAAGTAACTATAAATATCAGTTACGATAATTAATGGTTTATACCTGGGTTCTATGGAAATATGCTACTGCATACAGATAGCTCTTCTGTTTTCCCTACCCTGTTTTTTAAATGAAAATCATTGAGTCCCTACATTATTATAAAAGTTTTTACTATGTGCCCTTAACCTTCAGCTTTCAACGATGAGCTCTAATTAAAAGTGTGGCACACCAAGGTTCAATCTAGCTTCACCATCTCCTGTTTAAACAATGCCTGGTGTGCCACATCTCTCTTTAAGACAATCCTTCCCGCTCACGGCTATCTAGCTGTGCTTTCCTCTTCACCTCAGGTTTACATTTGCGGAGGATTCAATGGTAATGAGTGCTTGTTCACAGCCGAATTCTACACTCCTGAAACTAACCAATGGACGACCATAGCACCCATGAGGAGCAGGCGTAGCGGCGTTGGCGTTATAGCTTATGGTGAATGCGTATACGCAGTAAGTGATACAGCTTGCAATTATAGAACACCTTTAATATTGCAAAACATCCCAAGGAGTTTCTCAGCTCGCTGTTAGAAGTTGAGGGAACGTTAGTTTGATGAAGTAGGTTTAAAGGAGACATCTGATGTGGCGTAAACGTGGCTAGGGGAAAGACTAATTTCGAGATTTAGAGTGGCAAGATGATTGAGGACACAGCCATCAGCAACATAAAGAAATGTGCACCATCCCAGAGACTCATTATAGAGTTGCAGAGGTTGAGAAAGTGGAGCCATTTATTGGAGGAGAATGGGAGTTTGAAGTGGACACTGGGGAATAGGATAAAGCCAGTGTAGGACATTGAGTTGTAGACCACCTCATCTTGCTCCTAGGAACTTCCGTACACCCAGACTTCAGTCCAAGAGACAGTGCCTCTAGCACTGCCTTCAGAGAGGATAAGTCAGCAGTTCCTTCAGTTTCCTTCTTGCCAAGTCATGTAAATCTTGGGTTTAAACACCCTCACCATTCAGTCAAATACCACTGCAGAGTCTCAGGAAACCAAAGGGAGGTGAACAAGGACATGAGAATAAATAGGTGAGCAGCATTTCATACAGAATAAACATTCCAATAACATAAATTAATTAGAAAAACAAAATTGGTGGAATTACTTGGAAACTTATTCAAATGCCTTGTTTATTCTTTAATCCAATTTGTTCTGTCTTCTCCACATTTCACCAGAGGCACTCCTTAGTAAAGGAATTTTCAGGCAAAAGGAACCTCAGACACTTGTCTTGTAAATTTCCTCAAGAACAGATGCTAATGTTCACTCCTTGTCCCTAGCGTCCAAGCAGATGGGTGTAACAAAAAATACTGGCAGCATTGAAGACACATGATGAAGGCTAAAAACCTGGATGTTGTAGTGATACAATAGGAGTGCTGACTGTGCTTTCTAAAATACTTCTGGCATGGCCTGGGCATTAAGCTGAATTTAACAGAAGAACTGTCTAAAGAACAGTTCAAAAAGCTGGTTTGAGAAGGTTTCAATGGCAAGAGAGTAGTTTAAAGGAAGGAATGTAGGATGAAGTTTACAGATTAAGACCAACAGCCAAAGGCAGAAGAGGGAAGCAGGGATGGATGTACTTGTGGCCAGAGACAGAGACAGCTCCCTGACCCCAAATTTCTAATCTTGCTCTCAGGCATGGGGACATGGCAAGTGAAGACTACATGAATTAACATTTGAATTAAGTTGAATTCTGAGGGCCAACTCTCTATATTCTATTAAACCCCACCGTTAGATGTTCACCAGTTCAGCAAGGACAGCAGGATGGAATGAGAGAGAGCAAGAAAGAGAGAGAGACTTTTTTTTCTAGTGAAGAGTAGAGCTATTTTTAAAAATAAGCTATCAGCATTAACCAAACCAGAATTCGACAGTCTGGAATGAACCTTTAGCCCAACTAACCATGAAGAACACCAAAGGGGTAAATGCACAGAACCTTCTGTATATTCCTCATTATTCATGCTTTCATGCACAACTGAATGGCTTTTTTCCCCCATCACCAAATCACCCGTGGTACTTTTCAACTATTACCCACCATCACTAAGTCATCCATGCTTCCAATTGATCAATTTATACTGTTCATTCCAGAATACCATCTGGTAACCCATCTGATTCACTGATGTCCTTTAGGGAAGCTAACTGCTGTCCTTAACCTGATCTATATCTGACTGCAAACCCATAGCAATGTGGTTAACACTTAACCCAATGACGGATGAGCAATAAATGCTGGCCTAGCCAGCAATGCCCATGTCTTCTGAATGAATGAAAAAGAATACATGTAATTCTAAATACAATGATTCACTTTAAAAGTACTGATAACAAGTGGACACAACGTCAGCTGAACAAGCCACATCTTTTTTGATTGATCTTGACTCTGCCTACCCATCTTTGCATATCACAGAAATAGAAATTACAACATAGGACATTAAACCCACCCTACCGCTAGCCCTTCAAGAGCAGCTATCTAGTTTAATCAGATTTCCCAGCCCTTTCCTCCTGTCCTTGCATCCTCTTACTTTTCAGCTGTCAGCCTTTTCTCAGGAGGTAGCACTCAAATCAGAAGATTGTGGGTTCAAACCCCACTCCAGACACTTGAGCAATGATACTTTATATAGTCATAGCCATACAGCACAGAAGAGGCCCTTTGGCCCATCAAGTCTATGCCAACCTATCTATCAATCCCACATTTTTCAGTACTTGGTCCAAAGCCTTGAATGTTATGACAGTAAGTGCTCATCCATATCCTTCTTAAAAATTGAGGTTTCCAGCCTTTACTCCCGTCCCAGGCAATGCATTCCAAATTCCAGAAAACGTTTTTCTTCAAATCCTCTCTAAACTTTAGTACTGCACCAAGAGTGCCGTACTATCAGCACTGCTAGCTTTCACATGAAAGAACGAAGGGAGTCACCCGTCATCTGCCGAATAAAAACCGAAAGAACTGCGGATGCTGTAAATCAGGAACAGAGACAAAGTTGCTGGAAAAGCTCAGCAGGTCTGGCAGCATCTGTGAAGGAAAAAACAAGAGTTAACGTTTCAGGTTCGGTGACCCTTCCTCAGAACCGGACCCGAAACGTTAACTCTGTTTTTTCCTCCACAGATGCTGCCAGACCTGCTGAGCTTTTCCAGCAACTTCTGTTCTTGTTCCCCCTCATCTGCCCCCTTATTATCTAAAATATAAAAGATCCCATGGCACTATGTTGAAGAGAAGAATTCTCCTGAAACAATACTATTAGGACAGATGATCTGGTTGAGTAACTTCAAAAGGTATTTAAATAGTTGTGAAATGTTGTGAGCTATGCTCAAATTGTAACGGGCAGCACTGTGGATGTGTTTTCTTTCTCCTTTCAAAGAGTTATTAAATGTTTCGGAGAAATATGGTAAGAAAGTGAACTTTTTGAAAAGACACAGAAATTTTGAACTTTTCTCTATCTCTTCATAATCTTAAATGCTGCACCGGTCACCTCAGAACCAGACGTGCCCCAAACAGATTCTAATTATTCTCATTCCATCCTCTTTCAGCGCACTCATTTTATATTACTCATACAAGAGAGTGAACTGTTATCGTACTAGTGAACAGCTGTTTTTTCCGTTTCCCCATAGGTTGGAGGCTTTGATGGGGCCAACCGTCTCCGGAGTGCTGAAGCTTACAGCCCACTCACCAACACCTGGCGCACTTTACCCACTATGTTTAATCCGCGGAGTAATTTTGGAATTGAGGTGGTGGACGATCTCTTGTTTGTTGTGGGCGGTTTCAATGGTTTCACGACGACGTTCAACGTAGAGTGTTATGATGAGAAGACAGATGAATGGTACGATGCCCATGACATGAGCATCTACCGCAGTGCCCTGAGTTGTTGTGTTGTGCCAGGACTACCTAACGTTAGAGAATATGCAGCGCCCAGAGACAGTCTGCTGGGATTACTGTCCCGTGAGGAACAAATAAAATACTCTGCCTCTACCAGTCTCTTAGCGGTATGATCTCTGCACTAAAAACCCGATTACTCTTTTGCTGTTACCAATAAAATATTTTCCTGAAGAATCAACAGTGTAATAACCATAAAGAAAACTTATTTTTAAATAAAATTTTAAGCAGTGTGAAGATTAGTCTGCATATGTTCATTGGTTATTGTGACAACGAAGCTCAAAAGACCCTTGTGACACAGTGGGAAGAACATCATTTCGAAAAAAAAGAGGCACCTTTGTTCCAGGGGTTAAGCAACAATCAGCAAATTATCTTTAATGTCGCATATACACCAGGAAAAGCGGACCCATCTCTTGGCTACTCCACCTGACACAGAAGAGTCAAGAAAGTGATCCCCAAGGACAATGGCCTAAGCTGCGAGGGAAGACCGGTGGAATTTGGCTCTTGCATTGTGAAAGTTATCGGAGAAGTGATCTCGCTTGAAATTTTGAAGATGGGTAAAGAAATAGAATGTACATTTTAAATTAAAGTTCAGGAACAAAACATCAGGACAGCAATCAGCAGTTCTTCATAAAGAGTGATAACGCCTGAAATGAATAATAACGAAAGAAGTCCAGCATTTTGTAATATCTTCCCAGGACACTGGAATATATTGATGGGAGCAAATTGAGTTGATGGATTATTATCATAAGCATACTGGTAAAAAAAAAATGAAATGTGTTAGTGGACTACAAATGTTGAAAATTCCTAGAAGACAGTCCCAAAGAGCTTGCAACAGCTAAATGCACCAATCTGAGTTGAGCTTGAGTAATTTTGGGAAATCCACAAAACCTATCAATAGCCAGGAAAAAAAAATTTCAACTGAAGAAGCCAAAGGATGGCTGGTACAGGAAAGAGATATACATGGCAGAAACTTCTGCTTCGAGATTGTGAGCTGGAAGCAAAAGGGCATTTAATCAGTCAGGGTAATGCCATACTTAAATCACATTTCCCATCTTCTCACATCCACCAGAATTAGTTCTGAGTGGGAAAGCTTATTGTTGACCTGTCTGTCTGTACGCCCATTCAGGCCCTCAAATGGGCATCCAGGACTACTGAATGGCCTTGGCTTGTCATTGATGGGATTAACCTGGCGGATCCGAGTGGTGACCCAAGTGGATCTTTCACTATTTTGGGTGGAATTGCAGGGGTATGTATATTGTTGCGCAGTCACCTAGGTGGGATGGTTTGGAAGGTCTCTCAATCAAAGGCAGTGTCTGGGAGCTCTCTGAGAGTTCTTCTGTTAGCAGTCACTGCATCCTCCATGGTCTTGCTTTGTGGAAGAGCTGCTGTCCCTCTGATTGGCCAGCAACTCTTGTGTAGGACATCCAATCCCAGTGTTCCATAAGCAGCTGCCTTGCCAATGTCCAATTGATGTATATATTGACAGACCTGGCCTAGAAGCAGCGGCACATGTCTCTCATCTGCTTTGCAGCAGCATGATAGTTTAAAAGAGAGCTTATGAAGATTAGAAGTCATGCAAAGAAATTTTCAGGTTCATTTCTAGAGGTGTGAAGCTACCCACTTTGACAAGAGTAGACAAGCAGAATATGATTTAAATTGAGACCACGAATGCTGCAGTTTGTGGGATGTGGGTGTCCTTGTACGATACACAAAAACGTATCGGTCAAATAATTCGGAACAGAAATGGCATATTGGCCTTTATTGCAAGGGGAATCAAGTTTAAAAGTAGGTAAGTTTTACCATGAGAGACTTGTACAGTTTTGGTCTTCTTAAGGAGAGTATTACTTGCATTTAAAGCATTTCACAGAAGGTTGACTAGGCTAATTCTAGGAATGAAGAGATTGTTTCATTAGGAAATGGTAAGCAGGTTGGGCATATACTCATTATGCAGTTTAGAAGCAGTAGAGTTGACCCTACTGAAACAATGAATTCTGAGGGGACTTGAGATAATGAATGCTGAGAGGGTGTTTCCTCCTGTGGGAAAGTCTAGAATTATGGGATATAGTTTAAAAATAAGAGCTGTCCCATTTATGCCAGAGTTGAGGAAGAATTTCATCTCTAGTAGAATCATTAGTCTTTTAAATTATCTTCTATACAGAAGTGTGAACACTAGGTATACTGAATATATTCAAGACTGAGATACAGAATGGTGATCTATAAGTGTTACAGGAGCAAGCAGAAAAGTGAACCTGCACCATTAGTAGTGCAGGTTCAATGAGCCAAATTACATACTCCTATTTTTTATGATCTTACAACTGATGGTTTGAGCTGAACTTAAAATTAACTGAAATTTCATGATTTACTTTTGTTTTTGCACTATTATTCCAGTCTGAAAAGTGATTTGTAGTCCTCAAAGGTTAGAAGGCAAAATAAAACCAAAACAGGCTACGATGACAGTAATCAGGTTCTTGGACTAGTCACCAAAAGGCAGGCAGGCTCAAATCCCACCATGGCATCTGGGGAATTTTAAAAAAGTATCAGCAATAGTAACCATATAGCTACTCTGTTGGGTTTAAAATAAATAAGGTTCACTAATGCTCTTTAGGGCAGCACAGTGGCTCATTGAATCAGAGATAATAGGAACTGCAGATGCTGGAGAATCCGAGACAACAAGGTGCAGAGCTGGATGAACACAGCAGGCCAAGCAGCATCATAGGAGCAGAAAGGCTGACGTTTCGGGCCTAGACCCTTCATCAGAAAATTTTCTGATGAAGGGTCT
>NC_063361.1:36119236-36139570 GCF_021869965.1 Rhincodon typus | reverse complement strand
TTTGCACATTCTCCCTGTGTCTGTGTGGGTTTCCTCCGGGTGCTCAGTTTTCCTCCCACAGTCCAAAGATACGGGCTAGGTGGATTGGCCATGAGAAACGCGGGGTTACAGAAATGGGGTGGGTCTGGGTGGGATGTTCTTCAGGGGGTCAGTGTGGACTCGATGGGCCAAATAGCTTGCTTTCATGGTGTAGGGATTCTAGTCTGCTATCAGCATGGCTTGTGTGTGGCTCCAGAACTACAGCAACATTGCTGAGTTTTAACTGCCCTTTGAGTTTGGTCTTGCAGTTCATCCCACTGAATTCAAGAAGGCAATTCAGTACAAGTTCTCAAAGGCAACAAGGATGAGCATGAAAAGCTGGTCTTACCAGCAACTTCCAAAAGGATCATCACAATTAAGGAGAGGATTGAGAGTTGGGGGAAATAGCGGTCCCATTGTATAGATCTTGCAACTCTGTATAAACGTGTGTGTTTCACACTCTTGTTCTTGCACAAACATGGCCCAACTTGCAACAAGTTGATAATCTGACCTATATTAATCATATTGCAGCTACGATGGTGACTCAGATAGCTGGAATTTATTCTATTATATCAACTGTGCATACCACACTGCCAGTACCCCATCCCTATAGAAAGCAAACACACATATTTGTGGTAAACTTAAACTCTTCTTTTATTAACAAGCTACTGTATTATATTTTAGAAAAACAAGAGTGGGTGAGTATCACATTGCTACACATGCATACACACATTACACCAAATTAAGTCCTGACAACCTTGCTGGTTAGTATTCCAACTGATGTCAGGCAGGCAAATGCATACTCTGCTATCACCATCTCCTCTTCAATGCAAGTCACAATCACACTATGCCCAGCTAGCTGCACAAGTGCAATCAAAGTGTTGGGGGAAAACAAATCCTATTTATTTAGGCAAAACTTTTTTTTTAAAAAAAAGGCAACAGGAACAATACTGATGGTAAAGTGGAATGGACTTATGCCCGAATACTAGACAGCACACTGCTCTTCGTTCAAACTACAACATGCGTCAGAATTCAAACTCTTTCCTTACCTCAGTCTTCTCTCACTACAAAACACTCCTTATCCTTAGGGAGAGGGAGAAAAAATCCTAGACAGCTTGCTCATTCATAAACACATACACAAACATAGGTAGTGATATCAGAGCTGCTTGAAATTATGTGCATCTTGGCTCATTCTCGAACACGTTTTTGACAAATGATGGGGGTTAAATAAGCAAGAAAGGGTTGAGTAACAAAAACCATTTTTAAGAAAGTACAGATCTGCAAAGGAAAAAGAAAATCAATAAACTAATGAAAGAAATTGGTTTCTGCTGGAGATTGCAGTCAGCCAAACATAACTGGTAGCCATCACACTGTCCCCTCTCCCAGCATACATACTAAGTACTGGCTCTGGTAATTGTGCACTTCAGAACAGCAAAATGGGAAATACTAGCAGCATGCATATCCATATTAAGTATTTTGTTGCTTATTAATAAATTTAAAAGCACATTAAACAAAAACTGTCCAGAGAGGCAGCCCATAGAGCACCAAATTATGTCATTGTTAAAATATCCAAAGATTCAATAGTAATATGCATATTAACGGGGGTAAATTATTTAGGAATTTAAAAAGGGTCATTCTAATATTCTCACTAGCTCAGGCCAGGTTCAGTACATCTCATTATTTTGTGTGTGAGAAGAGTGGATCTACCCCTGCTGGGTTAACTTGCACACAAGATCACAGGAATGTACAAAATACCAAATACCAAGAGTGTTCACAATTTGGTGCCATTAGCATACTTTATTGATGTTAACCATCAAAGACATTGGAGGAGCATCTGGAGCGTACCTAGAGTTGCATCAAATCAGCACAGCTAACAATTTATGCAATGCTCACTCCTAATAAGGTGATACCCAAGGTTTCCAACACCAAAGGGCATTAAAATCAAGGACAGCATGGTTTTGATCACCAATGAACTGGCCTTTCAACTGATGCTTGTTATTGGGATCTTGCAGTATACTCCATGACAGCACCTTTTCAACAAAACAATTAAAATTCTTTCCAAATTTGAACATGAAATGCTTTGAGGCATTTCTGAGATGTGAAAGACATTAAAAATCAAGATTTTTTTCAAATCTATGTCACAATACAATGTGAGTGTAATAAATGGCAAAGGCCACCACACTGGACTGTTTGCAGGCAGCGAAGTTTCATGCTGAAGGTCACACCTGAGGAAAACATATTCTTACTACAGCTTGAACTTCATTTGGGATTATAAAGTGAGGTACATCACAACATGTCCATTGTGTTTAGTGCCCCATGCTTAATCAGGCAAAACACCTCTCCTGTTAAACCATGCAGATGTATCACTTACCGTTGCTTGTGACACTGCATGTATTGAATCTAAAAATAAAACATCTGATTAGCACAGAGAATTTCAGTAAAACAATGATACCACAGCCTCATACCACACAAAACAATGATAACTGAGGTTGGGCAAATGCAGTTGGTGTCTTTCTCCTTTGCCTCACAACCTTACCTTTGCACAGCACAAGTCCGGTTGACGGAGTCAGAACATTTGACTTTAATCAGTTGTGTGGACAATGCTCTTGTATTTCTAAGGGCAGAAATTTACCATCCAACAGGCCACATTTCAGTGAGTGAAACCATCTGAATTACCCGCCCTCAACTATATCACCAGCATTACCTCTGGATGGCTTTATGTATCTGATGATATGAACGTGTTACTGCAAGAAGGAAGAGATCCAAGTTCAGGATCTCTCAAATTAAAACTGTGCATAAAACTGCCAAAGAGATCTAGGTTTTCAGTTAAGTATAAGGTATGGCACATGAATTTTTTTAATATTGTCTGTGCAATTGCTTATTGGCTGAGCAGTGTAATTACAGAACCTGTCCTTTCAAACTGATCCATAAATGTGGAGAGCATTCTATGGATACAGGCAAGCCACTAGCAGTGAAGGGCAAACAAAAATAGTTCAGATTTCCAGTATCAGACAAACCAAATATATCACAATGCTAAAGTCTAGTCTTACCCTAAAACAGGCACATGGGCTGATCATGTCTCGGGTTGTGACTACTGGAGAATACGGATGGTCCTTATTCAATTTATAATTGGAACATTGAAATACTAGCAGCATGAAACCTGGTTGCTTGGTGTCAGCCCACTTTTAGTGTTCAAACAAAAAACCAAAAAGAATTGCAGATTCTGGAAATGAGAAACAAAATCAGGAACTGCTGGAAAAACTCGGCAAGTCTGGCGACACCTGTGGACAGAAAGCAGAGTTAATGTCTCAAGTCCAGTGATCCTTCTTTAGAACACTTGTTCTGAATAAGGGTCACTAGACTCGAAACATTAACTCTGCTTTCTCTTCACAGTTGCTGTCAGACCTGCTGAGCTTTTCCAGCAAATTCTGATTTTGTTTCGCTTTCAGTGATACATTGCTACGAAAGGCCCAAGGCTCTCATTAAAAAGGATGAGTGGTGCAGCACAAAAAACCTTCAGTTTTGAAAACCAGTTGCTATGAACAAACATTACGTCATCACCAATCACATACTGCAATGAGTTTGTAACAGATTCACTTAGGAAAATAGGGAAATGAGCAAGCAGTGTGCCACCAGCAGGACGTACTCCCCTGAAACATCAGCCAGACTGGTGAAAGAATGGCCCATGTCCACAAAACAAAGGCACATTAACACTTCTTTGCCAAGTCACCTTATAAATACGTTTACAAAATACGAATTAATTCTACTTGAACCATTTACATTTAAAATAAACTGACTTCTGATACAGAAATTATGCTGGCTAGTTTAAATTTAAGACTTTCCTTCCTTTGAGGATAGTTTCACAAAAAGATTTGAAAACATATAAACTATACAGGGAAACACATCTCAGAACCCAATGGTTGTGCAAATCAGTACGTTGATACACAGCACACACACACATACAAAACACAAAGTGACAGCACCAAGTTAGAGACTGCAACTAAAGCTATACTCCATACACTGGTTCTCATTATGCCTTAGAAACTAAATGATATGATAAGGAACTATTTAAAATCCTTGTATTTCAATAGCTTCTAGATGATTAACTACAGTAACTGTTCAGAGCAAGGTACTTAAAAAGGGTGCACATCAGTTGGTCGGACAGGCAGTTTCTCCTCGTCCATCATACAGAGCAAGGAAAAGCATGGAGAATAAAGTTTCATCTTCAACAGCTCATGAGTTCAGATGTCTGCACAGAGTTTTGATCAGTTAGAAAAGGATACAAGAGCTGAATGAAATGTAACACACGAATACTACTGAATCCTAAATAATATATATATAAACTGATTGGACCATAACTCAAAACTGTGATGCACTGTAGGAAGTAACGAGAAACAGAAAAGACACAAGGGTCCATAAATAATCATTCATGGGCAATCACTCAGGTAGCCTGTCCAAGCAAAAACTATTTGAGTGTAATTCTGCTAGGCCCTTTAATAGAAAGCCAAGCTCGTTCCTGTACAGCCCAATTTGTAAACCAAAAATGAGGTGTAATCAAACCCCAGAAAGCCAGGTAGCAGATTCCTGGAGCAGTGAATCAGTAGTGACTGATCTGTCGCACACAAATAAAAAGCACAGCTTGACATAACGGTAAGTACTTTTAAATGGTTGTTTAAAATGGAAATTACCTCTAGGAGGTTTAATGGTAATGTAGTATGAAAGCATGGTGCTCACTATGTGCATCAAATTAACAAACATCAGTTTAAAGTGCTTTCTGCGACAACCAAAGTGCTTAGGGAATCCTATGCTGGTTGGTACCTAGCTTAAGTTTTCCAATTATTGAGCATTCTGTTTAATAGGTCATGATTGGAAAATTCGGGGCAAATTGTCAGTTCTGCTATTTGAATTAAGTTTAGTCCAGCAAATTTTCTCTTACTGTTCCCCATGCAAGTTTTAGGTTCCTCCATGGATTGGTGCTATGTGCTCCCAGGCATCATGCACTAGACTGGCCCCCTAGTCCTCTATAATTGTAGTTTTTGACCAAAACAGATATAAGCTGTTGCAACCACAGAGGAGTTAACAGTAATGGGGATGTCCACATGATCAAGTGGCACCTGGAAATTAATATGGCTCAACAGAACAACTTCCCTCCCATTCCCTAACAAAGACATTTGATTATTTTTGCAAACTTAAGTAAATATCAGGTTAAAGGAATAAGTAGTAAAATTTGGTCCCAACAAGGGATGGAGGAGAAATTAAAAAAAAAGGAAGGTTACATATACAATAAGACAAGACATTATTTTGAAATACATGGTACTCAATCCACCACTTGGCTGGGGACTGAGTGTGACGTAAAAGAGGCAACATCTCTGAAAGAGAAATCCAGGAACTTGGATGCAGTGCACCAGCCTGCAAATGGTTTAACTCCATAGCTCTCAGAACATTTCTCTTGTTGCACAGTATCACCCAGAGATAGATGGTTGGAGAAAGAAAGTGAGATCATGCAAAAGAAAAATGTAACAAGCTCAAGTTTCATTTGATGACTGAGTCTACCCGTTTGGGTGCGACACCAAAGCTTATTTCCATTATTGATCAGTGGAGTGTGAAGATTATGATCTGCCCTAGTAAATTGGTTCCACTTTCAACTGCATTACAATTTGTATTGTTATAGCAGATTAATTTTTGGAGGGCCAGGATTTCTAGTAAGCACTGTCCTCCAAATTATATTTAGTTGTGGAGTTGGACTTGGAATGTTCATTGGGAGGAGGTTTGAGAGGGTTCCTCAGCCAACCCTCACCTCCAGAAGTGCTTCTGGTTAACATTCGACTTGAGGTTGCAGCTGCCGCCTGAGGCTTAGCGATCGTCGATGTAACTGCTGCATCTGCTGCAGCCGCTCTCGCTGTCTGGCTAGGTTCTGTGGCATTGGGTATCTCTGAACTCCATACAGGTACCTGTAAGGTATCCTCACGTGGCAAGCAGTTGCCCGGCATCGTGGTTGGGGCATGGGAGGCAGCAGCATCCAGCGTTTCCTCTCTGAGCAATAACGGTACGCCTCCTTCCGATACTGTTTGTCCATGTCATCACTGTTCTTCCAGCCGCCAATTATGAATACATCATCACGGAAATAGCAAATCGCCGCCCCCTCAATACTCAACACTTCGGGGGGCAAGCTCTCCAAGATTTCATCAGCTGTCATGTTAGAGATTTTCTGCTTTGCTTCACTATCTGTCACAGGGTAACATTTGGGGCAGCAGGAAGCTGTGTGGTAAAAATTTGTTGTTGCAATAGCCATCTGGAAGGCACAGTAGTTATCAAGCAGTGGCAGAGATTCCACATCTTGCCACTGCCTTGTGTCAGTATCATACTTTGCATTTATAGTCTCCAATCCATCTTCGTTATCGGTGTCCACAGGGGTGCGAGCAGTGATGTACACAAAACGATCTTCCACACTGATAGCTTTAACGTCACGTAATATTTTGGGAGCTGATTCCAGGTGGTGCCATCTATCCTGATCAGGTTCATATACGTCAACATCTTTGAACCCTGGGCTAAAGTTCCCATGTCCCCCAATACTGTACAAATTCTGCTTAACTGCTGACAGCCCAAAGGAATGCTTTCTTGTGATCAGGTTGCTAACCTGCTCCCAGCTGTTTCTGTTTGGGCTGTATCTCTCCACTGTCTTTGCAAATCCAGGTTCCATGGAGCCGGCCACATACACGTGAGAATCCGTGATGGCCATAGCATGGCCGTCCAGGTGGTTGTGAATGTGGGGAAGATTCACCCATCGATCTTCATCAATGAAATACCCTACACACTCACTCAGATAATCTCCACCCTCCGACACACCACCCACTACCATGATGATGTCCATGTTCTGTCCAAAACGAGGCTGGAATGACACAACCTGGGATGCCCAGTTCTCCAGGTTGGCAGGCTGAAGATTTTCCGACCTTAATGCATGACCTTCAACTGCTTCTGAAACAAGTCTGAGGCAGCTGGCATTATCAGCCACAAGCCGCTCAGATTTGATGATTCGGGTTAGGTATGTGGGCTTCATCTGAGGCAACCGCAATAGCTGAAATAGCTCCTCAAAGTGCTTTTCCCTCTCCTCTGGATTCCGTTGCACCCACTTCACCACAGCCTCAAAAAGAACTTCCTCAGAGTCCACTGTGATTTCAGAGTCTGACAGCCAGTCCCTGACCAGGTGAAAAGGCAGTGTGTAGAACTCATCATCCTGTACCACCTTGGAGAAGTCCCTGCGGATCATGTCTGCGGCCTTCAAAGCCAGCTGGTCCAGGGAGTACATGTGGGCCAAACTGTGAACTGCCACACAGTTGGTGAGATTCAGCTTTTTCTTTAGAAACTCCCCACAGAATTCCTTCAGCTGCAGCAAGAGGAACCTGAAACAAGGAAATGGCACTTTTGGAAAATCATGTACTCTCTATTAGTGGCAGTTACATTTGAAAACTAAAATGCACTACATGTTTTACATTTTTAAATTAAAAAGTTACCACAAAAACTCCATATTGCATGAATATGAGTCAATTAACCAAAGCAGTTTCATTCCATATCTTCTGAAACAGGACCAGAAATATAACAAGAAATTAGTGCCAAGTAAACTGGACGGCTTGGAAAAGAGAGTGGTGAGTGTTGGCTACCTAATACTAAGATGTGTTTAGCTTCTGCATAGATGCTACTGTTCAATTCTGGCAGTGATTCGTTTACAGCCAGTGTGCAAAATGTAGCCTGTACAGATCTTTCCATAGCATCCAAGCTGAGGCACACACTCACTCTTTAATCCCAATTTTGGAAAAAAACAAACATCAACATTACACCACAGAATCACTTCCATCAAAAATAAAACTGCCTCAAATTTGCAGAGCAGTACAAATGTCCTATATGATGACTGATTCCTTGTCTGGTGCCTTTGATATTCCATGCTCCTCAAATGCTTCTGTCACAATATTCCTATGCACTATCCCCTCTTGCCCTAACAATTATATAACAAACCTCTCAACTCAAATAGCTTCCCAATCTACACCCACATAGGCACAGGGGTGCTCATCCTTGGTCCTGTACAGCTTAACTTTAAACAATGCTACCCAGATTAATACAGTCAACCTGAGGACATTCGGCTGTACCTCATCTGCTATTGTACTCATCCTGCAAAGTGTTTTACCATCTTCAATTGCTTGTTCTAATGAAATCCACAGAGTTAGATCACATTGTTTGGAAAAGGCATCTAGGTTATATACCAACAGTGAAGGCTAATGAAAAGACTATAATAGATGTCTCTTTGGTTTTGTAAGGAGGTATTTGGCAAAATGCCACAAAGAAGACAGTTTAACAAAACTTACTCATGAAGTAGGAAGACACAATGGATATTGCACAAGTGGTGTGAAATCGTTACATTTCAGACTGTCTCTCCATCCCACACTAGTGAATGAGTCTGGAGTTTAGAAGAATGACAGGTGATTTGATTGAAGTATACAATATCCTGAATGATCTTGACGAGGTGGATGTGAAAAGTATGTCTCCTCGCAAATGAGTACAGAACTAGTGACATCATATTAAAATTAGGGGCCACCTTTAGAACAAAAAATAAGGAACTTTTTCTGTCAGAGAGTTGTGTGACTTTGTAACTCTCCATCCTGGAAGATGGAGGTAGTAAGTTCATTGAATATTTTTAAGGTAGAACAAGATGGATTTTTGTTATGCAGGGGATCAATGGTTATCAGGGGTAGATGAAAATATGGAATTCAAAACACAAACAGATTGGCCATGATCTTAGTGACTCACAGAGCAAGCGCGACGGGTTAACTGCTCCTAGTTTATACGCTTCCCACCCCACCCCCTACCAGCCAACAGATGTCAAATGACCCCTCTTTCTGATCAATGGGTGTGAACCAACCTTTCCCCAATGGGAGTAGATTCCCAATGATTGTGGATCACCCAACCGATAGAAGTGAATTCCCTCAATAAGTTCGTCCCCCTACCAATTGGAGTGGGTGTTGCCCTTCTCTGGCCAATGGGAGTGAATGCCTCCCAAATGCACACCCCTTGGCTAATAGGTGCGGATCTACCACCCTAGGCAATGGTTGTAGATCTCCACCCTCAAGAGTGCACCAATCATTCCAATGGCAACGGGGGGTGGGGGGGAATCCCCTCATCCTGATAATTGGGTGTGGATTATCCTGTCTGATTCCTAGATGATTGAGGCAGAATCTTCCCAGCAAGGGGATGAGTGTTAACCTCCCCAGCCAAACGCAAGTGTATCCATCTCCTCAACCAGTGGGAATAGATAAACCCTCATCAAAACCCATGTCAGTTGATACGCATCACCCCTCACCCAACTAAATGGAACGGATTACTCCCTTTTCCCGGGCCAATGGGAGTGGATCACTCTGCACCCTGGGCCGATGGGAGTGGATCCCCACCACCAACAGGAGTGGATCCCCTTCCCCCACCAACAGGAGTGGATCCCCCCACTACCACCAAAGGGCGTGGACTCCCTGCCAATAGGAGTGGATCCCCCATCGCCAATGTAAGTGGATCACACCCTTGCCGCCAATGGGAGTGGACCATCCACCTTCCCCACCGCCACTGGAGGTGGATCACTCCTCTCCCCCTGCCAATGGGAGTGGATCACCACCACCGCTGCCAATGGGGGTGGATCACCCCTCCCCCATTGCCAACGGGAGTGGATTTCACCCTTGCCGCCAATGTGGGTGGATCACCACTTCCCCTACTGCCAACATGGGTAGATCACCCCCATCGCCATTATCAATGGAAGTGGATCCCCTGTTCCCTTCACGAGTGGATCACCACCTTCCCCACCAAGTGCGGATCACCCACTCCCCCACCACCGCCAACGGGCGTTGATTTCCCCCCACTGCCAATGGGAGTGGACCACACTCTCCCCGCCACGACTAATGGGAGTGGGTCACTCTTCCCCCTTCGGCCAATGGAAGTGGATCACTCCTCTCCCGGGCCAATGGCAGTGGATCACTCCTACCACCGGACCAATTGGAGTGCAGCTCCGCCCTCACCTGTCGGCCAGCTCCAAGACCTCATGGACGGTGCCGGTGCACACGCGGATGGAGCCGGTGTACATAAACTGGAGGACGGCTTCAACGGTGTCGGGGTCAGGCCCGGGCTCCGTGCTCCACTTGCGCATCTCCACCCGCTCGGAGCGGGATTCCTCGAAGTTGCCGCCCAGCAGCGGCTCGAAGTACTCGGTGGCGGCGGCCAGCACCGAGCGGTGGGCGCGGAACTCGCGGCCTCCCACCGACAGAGTTAGGTCACAGAACAAGCCGCGCTTTCTCTGCTCGTTCTGGCGGCGCGACAGCTCCAGGCAATGGGTCCTCGACTCGAACACATCGGCCTCGCCATCGCCGTCGTCCCCTCCCGGGCCCGGGGCCGCCGCCATCACGCTGCCCAACCGCCAACGGCCCCGGACCTCCCCTCTGTACGCGTTACCGGAATCTGCGCTCCAACGTCATCAATTTTGGTGTTCTGTACCTCCGCTTATGTTAACGTCATAGGAATCTGCGTTCCTGCGTCATCACTTTTGGTACCCTGTGCTCCCGCCCTAATTCTATTAGCCTTTTCGTTTGCACAGCGTCATCGGATGCTGCGGTCTTACGTTAATCATTTTGGAGGCGTGTGGCCCCGCCCCGCCATAGCGTAATCAGACTCTGCGTCCATGTGTCAGTCATTTCCGCGCACTCTTTCCCGACCGCGCTCGAAGCTTCGTGGATCCAGTGGCAACTCCTTCAGTCAACGGGCCTCAAACTGGCTCGAACTTGGCTGGTTGCCCTTGTAGCTGAGGGGTGACACGTTGTTGAGATGTTTAAAACTGAGGGGCATAAACAGGAGAAAGTTGGTGGAGAGATCAAAGGGGGGGGCATTGCATGAAACTAAGAGGCAGGAGGTCTATAAGGGGGTGTGAGGTGACATTGGTTCACTCAGAGGGCAGTAGGAATCTGCAACTCAGTGCCTGTAAGGGAGAAACACTCGTAACATTTAAGAAATGTCAGGGCCTACAAAGCTATGCGCCAAGTGCTGGAAAATGGAATCAGAATAGTTAGCTGGTTAGTTTTGTCCAGCATGGACTCAATGGGCTGAAGGGCCTTTTTTTGTGTAGAAGACTTCTCTGACTAACGCCCATTTAACCTTTTGATAAGACACTATTTAGACGTTAGCTAGAGTGTTATGACCAGTTCTAGATGCCATACTTTGTTAATGATGTGAAGGCATTCGAGAGAGTGGAGAAGATATTTGCAAGTAAAACTGAAATACTGGAAATCTGAAACAAACACAAAGTCCTGGAGCGACACAGCAAGCCTGGCAGCATCTGCAGAGAGAAACGGGTCATGCCGACTCATGGCTGCTGCCGCAGAGGTGAGTTTGGGTCCAGTACAAGACCCAGTGGCAGCGGCTGCATCGGTGAGGTGGGCCTGAAGGACTCATAGCAGCGGTGGAGACGAGCTTGAGACGATGTGGTATCTGGTGGCATTGGTGGTGTCTGCATTGGCAAAATCCAGCGAGGGCAACAGTGGAGGTGAGATGAAGAGGACTCGTGCCTGGCTACTGGGTCCATGGTCCATGACAGAACACTCAACAAGAAAGACTATAAAGTTGAACACTGTATTTTTCTGCCTTTATATTCAGGTTTATTTTTGTGTCTTTAAGATGACACTATACAACACTTTTCACTATATTTTGTAACAAAAAACACATGACAACAAATAAAATCAAATCAACATTAACGTTTTAAGTCCAGTATGACTTGATGGAATTATTTCGCATGCAGAGGGAAGCCATGCGGCTCATCATACCTGCACTGGTTCTGTTATCTAGTGCCAGTCTCCAGCCTTTTCCCTAAATCCCATCATTACAGTTCAAAAACCAAATCGAAAGCCATCTTGAAAGGCTCAGTTGAACCTGCCTCCTTCACGTTTCCCAGTAATGCTTCTTCAGAACCTGATTTCGGACAATGGTTACAGGGATTAGGTACAAGTTACGAGGATAGATTGGAGAATTGTAGGAAAAGAAATAGTCAGCCATGGATGTCTAAGGAAATAAAGCAAAGTATCAGATTTTTAAAAAACACATACGAAAAAGCAAAGAGTAGTGGGAAACTAGTAGCCTGGGAAATCTTTAAAGGCCAACAGAAAGCCAAAAAAAAAAAGTTATAAAGAAAAGTAAGTTAGATTATGAGCGTAAACTGGCTCAAAATATAAAAACAGGCAGCAAAAGTTTCTATAAATATGTAAATCATAAAAGTGTGGCGAAGGTAAACACTGGTCATTTAGAGAATGAGAAGGCCAATTTAATAACTGGGAATGAGGAAATAGCTGAGGCATTAAACAGTTATTTTGTGTCGGTCTTCACAGTGGAAGACACAAATAAGATGCCAAAAACTGATGGCAAGAAGATTATAGCAGGTGAGGACCTAGAAACGATCATTATCACAACGGGGCTAAAGGTAGACAAGTCTCCTGGCCCTGATCAAATGCATCCTAGGGTACTAAAAGAGGTGATGGGGAAATAGCAAATGCACTGGTAATTATGTACCAAAATTCACTGGACTCTGGGGTGGTTCCCGCAGATTGGCTGTTTTCCAATGTGATGCCACTGTTTAAAAAAGGAAGTAGACAAATAGCAGGTAACTATAGGCCAGTTAGCTTAACTTTGGTAGCGGGGAAAATGCTTGAATCTATCATTAAGGAAGAAATAGCAAGACATCTGGATATAAATTCTCCCATTGGGAAGACCCAGCATGGATTCATGAAGGGTAGGTCATGTTTAACTAATTTGGTGGAATTCTTTGAGGACATTACTTGCATGGTGGACAATGGGGAACCTGTGGATGTAGTGTATCTGGATTTCCAGAAGGCATTTGACATGCCACACCAAAGGTTGATACACAAGATAAAGTTGCACGGTATTACAGGTAATGTATTGGCATGGATAGAGGATTGGTTGACTAGTAGAAAGCAAAGACTAGGGGTAAATGGGTGTTTTCTGGTTGGCGGTCAGTGGCTAGTGTTGTGCCTCAGGGATCAGTGTTGGGACCACAATTGTTTACAATTCACATAGATGATTTGGAGTTGGGGACTAAATGTGGTGTGTCAAAATTTGCAGATGACACTAAGTTGAGTGGTAGAGCAAAATGTGCAGAAGACACTGAAAGTCTACAGAGGGATATTGATAGTCTAAGTGAGGGGGCAAAGGTCTGGCAGATGGAGTACAATGTTGATAAGTGTGAGGTCATCCATTTTGGTAGGAATAACACCAAAATGGACTATGTTTTAAATGGTAAAAAATTGCAGCACACTGCTGTGCAGAGGGACTTAGGTGTCCTTGTGCATGAATCGCTAAAAGTAGGATTGCAGGTGCAGCAGGTAATTAAAAAGGCAAATGGAATTTTGTCTGTCATTGCTAGAGGGATGGAGTTTAAAAACAGGGAGGCTATGCTGCAGCTGTATAGGGTCCTGGAGAGGCCACACCTGGAGTACTGTGTGCAGTTTTGGTCTCCTTACTTAAGAAGGGATATACTAGCACTGGAGGGGGTGCAGAGGAGATTCACTCAGTTGATTCCAGAGTTGAGATGTTTGGATTATGAAGAGAGACTGAGTAGGCTGGGATTATACTCACTGGCATTCAGAAGAATAAGGGGAGATCTTATAGAAACATATAAGATTATGAAGGGAATAGATAAGGTGGAGGCAGGGAGGTTGTTTCCACTAGCAGGGGAAACTAGGACTAGGGGGCATAGCCTCAAAATAAAGAGAAGCAGATGTAGGACTGAGGTCAGGAGGAACTTCTTCACCCAAAGGGTTGTGAATCTGTGGAATTCCCTGCCCAGTGAAGCGGTTGAAGCTACCTCGCTGAACGTGTTTAAGGCAAGGCTAGATAAATTTTTGAACAGTAAAGGATTTAAGGGTTATGGGTAAGTGGAGCTGAGCCTCGAGGGGCCGGATGGCCTACTCCTGCTCCTAGTTCTTATGTTTTTATGTTCTTAAACTCTTGCCTTGTTTTCCACACCAGTGACTGCATTTTAAAACGTAGAAGGGAGAACAAGTGCATGGATATTGGAATTGAAAAGAATTTGCACTTACATGCATCTTTGAGCGCACCTTTTTACTCTTTATTCTAGTTTATTACAATGCTGCTAACAATGCAGTGTCCTTTTACAGTGGCGAGACAACATACACTGGATGACCACTTTGTGGAACATCTCCATTCTGTTCTACTGAGACGGAAGCTGAACCAAGAATCCCAAGGCTTCTGCCGCTGGCACTAGATCAGTGATTGACACTACTATCATAGACAGGAGAGGAGAAAGAAATTTAAACTTCCAAATCTCTTTCCTTACTTGCCACAGTGTTGCTGTTTTGGAAATATAGATGTTTATTTGTAAGTTCCCTTTAACGTGTGATCAATTTAAAGAACGTGCAGCAGACTTTCAGGGGTTTAAGATAAAAATGATTATTCTCACACCCAGAGTCACACGTCACACGTCACACACCACACACCCAAAACAGATATAAGTTAAAGAAAATAGTACATTGGTTTAACACTAGTACAAAAGGCGTTAAACCACTTCTACATGTTAAAATAGTTAGCTATTCAAGTGTTTGACTTTTTGTGGGCTCAGAAGAGAAAAAGTCATCCATTTGTATCCTAACATATTTAAAAAAAGTCTGATAATCAGACTGTTCTGGAGTCCTATAATGAAATGAATATTAAGCAGGTCGGCAAACTGCACAATTGAGACTTTGTAGAAGGTTGTCATATTTCTGTATAGATACACTTGGAGTTTGGAATCAGACCAGGGGGTTTGTAAAGGCCTTTACAGCATCCTTGCTCTTAAAAGGCAAACATGGCAGTGTCTTCATATTCTGGCAGTCTACCTAATTCTTTTCTGGTTTTTGAGAAAAATGACTAGAGTATCAGAAGCAAGGAATCCAGAACAGTCTGATTATCAGACTTTTTTTTAAAATATATATTAGGATACAAATGGATGACTTTCTCTTCTGAGCCCACAAAAAGTCAAACACTTGAATAACTAACTATTTTAACATGTAGAAGTGGGCATCACTGGCTGGTCAGCATTTATTGTCCATTCCAATTTGCCCTTGAGAATGTGATGAGCTGTCTTCTTCAACCGCTGCAGTCCATCTGCTGTGGGTTGACTCACAATGCCATTAAGGAGAGAATTCCAGGATTTTGACCCAGCGACAATGAAGGAATAGTGATATGTCTGAAAGACAGAATGGTGAATAGCTCAGAGGAGAATTGAAGGTGGCAGTATTTCCATGTATCTGCTGCCCATGTCCTTCTAGATAGGAGGCGCTGTTTGAGGAACTTTAGTGAATTTCTGCAGTGAAGCTTGTAGATGACATACATCGTTTGCTACTGAGTGTCGGTGGAAGGAGTGAATGCTTGTGGATATAGTGCCAATCAAGCAGGTTGCTTTGTCCTGGATGGTATCAAGCTTCTTGTTGGAGCTGCACTCATCCAGGCAAGTGGGGAGTATTCTATCATGCTCCTCACTTGTGCTTTGTAAATGGTGAATAGCCTATGGGGGATCATGTAGCCATTGTATTCGTGTGGTGAGTCCAGTTGACTTTCTGCTCAATGATAACACCCAGGATGTGAGGGATTCAGTGATGGTAACAATATTGAATGTCAAGGGTCAGTAGTTAGACTGTCGCTTAGTGGTGATGGTTGGCATTTGCATAGCACAAACATTCTTGCTATTTGTCAGCTCAAGCCTGGATATTGTCTAGATCGTGTAGTATTTGAACATAGACTGCTTCAGTATCTGAGTTGTCGAAATAGTGCTGAACATTATGCAATCATCAGTGTCCATCACATGATCTGTCATGTTTCTATCACCTATTAAAAGTCTACTGCTCACGAGAAGGGCCTAAAGCTAAAAGGCCATTGGTATTCAACAGGAGTGTTTCCTATTTCAGTGGTTAAACAATCTAAGCTTTTGTGAAGGATTGATCTTACGTAAAATCAATCAACCTCTAGATGACTCAAGTTGTGGTTAAATCAGACTATAGTGAATATAAATCCCTCAGATAACATTGAGTTTGATGTGAACCTTCAGAATATCAACTAGAATGTTAATTCTTGTTTTTCTCTCAAAAAAATGCTGCAATGATGTTTCTTCAGAACTTCATTTTCATAACATTCATCTTGGTTTGTTCATTTCAAAGGGAGGACTCCACCAAAGTGATTAAATTAGAACACTCTAGAAGGCAGACAGTTTGCAGAAGGACACCTGATACTTGACAACAATCTATGAATGTTTGTTTTAAGGTTAAAGTGACAATTCCAGAAGCTTTCCCAGCACAACAGTCCTTGTTCCATCTAATGATTTGACATTTCATCACTGGGTATATCACCACTAAAAAGGACGCAGCTTTTCGTGTTTACACTTTACAAAATGTTGAAGCAGCTTTATCCTTAAAGTTGCTATAAGGACAAATGTCCAAGAACAGCGAGGAAAAAAATACACCTGAAGCTACAGATTTGCTGCATATTTAGTAAAAATGTATGATGGATTAAAACTATGACCACCTCAAGTGTAGTCAATGCAAAAATAAGTTCATTGTGGGATGAGTCAAATGCCTCTGGGCAGTAATTGATAATTTAACCAAATAAGTGCGCATTATAGATTTGAAGCTGTTCAAAGCAGCCTCAACAATTTACTAACTCAGGACATACTCACCATTTAAGAATGTCTTTTGCTGTCAGCAATAGGAACATCACGGGAACTGAATAATCAAGGATATTTGTCACTTAGGAAATGATAGGTAAAGGGAAAAGGAGACTGGGCAACTTTCTTAACAAGGGACAAGAATTAATACATTAGTAAGAGAGAATAATCTTGTACCTTTAATCGGAGTGTGTCAGTTTGGGTACAGCTAAGAATCAGCAAGGGGCAGCAACATTGATGGGATTTATTTAGTTCCACTGTTAGGTGACTCTAATATTGGACAAAGGAGAAATTAGAAAATTATAAAGTGCATGTAACATGGGCAATATATAGACTGGACAAATCCAGTGGTTCAAGGCAGCTCACCACCATCTTCTCAAGGACAATTAGGTGTAGGCAATAATTGCTGACCCAGCCATTAATACTCTCACATCCTGAATAAAACGAAACTTGAGCTACATCTGGGCCGATCCAAAGGTTGCCTTTAGAATTTTTAATTAACTCAAAAAGGTGCCACTCCCTCAATATGTACCCCACTCCTTCAAAAAGCAACAGAATCTGGTGCTGCTAGAACGTACATCACAGTCCCACTTGTTCTTCAGTTTGCAAAAACACTCCTGGTACTTTTACCAAAACAGCAGTTTGACTTGCACGTTCCAGTTTATAAACCTAGAGGGAAAAAGTGCGGTCCTTTGCATGCTATACAAGACACAGGTTAGGCCACAGCTGGAGTTGTGTTCAGTTCTAGTCACCTTTTTCTAGACAGTACAAAGAAAACTTGCAGGAATGTTGGCACAGCTCAAGAATTACAGGCATAAAGGAAAGATTGGACAGGCTAGAGTTATATTTCTTAGAACAGAGGCAGCTGAGGGGTGACTTTATTAAGGTATAGAAAATAATGAGTGTTTGGATAGAGTGGACAAGCAAAACTTGCTTCCCAAGCAGAGGAACACAAATTCAAGGTCATGAGTAGAAAGACTAGATATTTTCCACCTAGAGGGTGGTGGGTGTCTGGAATCTGCTGCCCAGTTTTGTTGTCAAGGCAGAAGCCATCTACTCATTTGGAAGGAACTTGATCTAAATCTGAAGCGTTGTAAAGGGTGCGACTCAACAGATGTGGCTTCAATGTTTCCTGGCTTTGGTTTAGGGAGGGCGTGTTTGTCTAAAACTAGGAGACAGTCAGAATAATGAACAAGTTGTTTCAGGCTGAGATGAGGAGAACCATCTTCGCTTAGCAAGTGGTGAATCACTGGAACTTTGTGTCACAGGCTGGTGGGGGCTCAGTCACTGTGCAAGTTCAAAATACAAACCGGTAGATTTCTAAATGCAAATGACAATCAAGGAACGTGCAGGAAAGTGACATTGAGCTAGATGATCAGCTACAATCTAATTAAATGCTGGGCTCGATGGCCTGAATCGACTTTCTGATCTGATGTTCCTTAGGAAGGAGTGAAGAGAGCAGCAGTAAAAAAGAGAAGCAGAATGAAATCAGCTCCCTATGTCAGACTCCCAGCAACATATGATATGAAAAGTTCACCTAATGAACAAGAACAATATTCAATACAAATCCCTTTGTTAATAATGAAGCACTGGTAGATAACTGCCAGTGTTTCACGTATGTGTCTTCATAGTCCTGTTGATGCACCCTTTTGAGCCTCCTATAACCTTTAAATTCACATTGCCCCCACTCTCAGATATATGAAATATCTGATGATTCATCATGGATAAATCAGAACATGTAACAGCACCATCCTTTCCAAATCATTAGAGTCACAGAGTCAGAGACATACAGCACAGAAACAAACTCCTCGGTCCAATTTGTCCATGCCAACCAGGTTTCCCAAACTAAATTAGTCCCATTTGCCTGTATTTGGCCCAAATCCCTCTAAACCTTTCCTATTCATGTACCTGTCCAAATATCTTTTAAATGTTGCAACTGTACCTGCTTCTAGCACTTCCTCTAGCAGTGCATTCCACATATGCACCACCCTCTGAAAAAACTACCCCTCAGGTCCCTTCTAAATGATTCCCCTCTCACCATAAACTTATGCCCTCTAGTTTTGAAACTCCTCTAATTCAAAATGGGCAACAAGCAGCCTTTGAGAAATAAGCACAAACAGTTGACTGAGTTTTAAGGCTGTTTGATGAGGATTTGGGAACACAAAGCCTACTGGGTGAACAATTATGTTAAAAAGAGAATTTTCACTGAATGCAAAAACTCCGGACGTGACAAAACCAGCCAATGTGTACGTGATCACAAACCTTCTCCCAAATATTTATGGAAAACATGGAGCTACATGGTGCTATTGCAAGTAACAGGCATGACAGACTGAATATTTCATTTGCAAAATGATTGATATATATTACAGCATATTGAAGCATTACCCATGCCACTCAAAAGTAAACAAAAAATGACATCAGTCATTGCCATTACATCTCCAGCCTCTGTCAAATGGGAGTAGAGACCAATGCCTAATCACGGTCTCAGGACCTGGACATGCTTGGAGCTGAATTCACTTTTCGGGTACAATTTCTCTCAGTTCTTTTGAGTTCAGCTTCAGGTAAATCATAATCTGTTAATTAGCCAGTGAAATGGTTTAGGATGTGTTGGGTGAAGATACTTTTTTGGGACACTTGATGACATTTCAACCTATCGTCCGTCGATAATGTCAACAGGCACAGCCAAGAGCCCAGAATGCTGCTCCATAGAAAATCAACCGAGTCTCATTCCAGAATTAGTATCTCTTAAAGGTCTACAGGCAGCTTTGAGGAAGGATCAATCTCAACTCTCCCAGATCAAGAATCTGACCATCCTTGATTCAAATTCTGTTATAACTCCGAAAGAGAAAACACAGACAACAAAATACCCAATAAATTACATACTTTAATTTATACTAAGATACCAGATAGACTTTGTGATTATAGGTTCAGGCTTGGGTACCTTGACAATGCAGAAAACACAGTCAAACAGTGCATATGGTTACAGCTTACTTTTGAAGGCTGAATTTCTAATGATTAAGGACCCTATTTTCCCTTCCATCCCTCAACAGGATGTCACATCTCATTCCCAATCTCCTAATTTTAAAATTAAAATTCTGAAACCACACACAGCAAAGATTTAGCACAAATGGTCCCTTAAGTTTACATCAGCACAGTTACTACATAGGACTTAGACACAGCAACATGGTTGGATGAAATGCCATTGAAGCTGTACAGCAGACCCCAGCAAGAGAAAGTAATCACCTCAGTCGGACTGACTGCATTGTTCCAATGAATGTCAAACATGCTGCCTTTGTGTAATGTACAAACCTGAGAGCCATTTGCTGATATTACGAGACAAACAGCTGCATAACGTTCCAATGTCCACTATTTCAAGTGGAGGCATTATAAACGCAAAAGGAAATGTGACACAAGCAATAGTGAACAAAGGAGCATCATACAAAGACACTGAATACTCGACTAATAGTAGCAAATTTCTAGGCTACAAAGTTAAAATCCCATTAATTTGCAAACATCAAGCTGCTTACAATAGATCACAGTCTGCAAAGTTAAGACTGATCAATCAGTGATGCAAT
>NC_063361.1:36115999-36118736 GCF_021869965.1 Rhincodon typus | reverse complement strand
GCCAAGCAGCATCAGAGCAGCAGGAAAGCTGATGTTTTGGGCCTCGACCCTTCTTCAGAAGAAGGGTCTGAAGAAGGGTCTAGGCCCGAAACGTCAGCTTTCCTGCTCCTCTGATGCTGCTTGGCCTGCTGTGTTCATCCAGCTCTACACCTTGTTATCTCAGATTCTCCAGCATCTGCAGTTCCTACTATCTCTCCTCATCACCAGCAAGTAATTTGTATGTGAAATGGTAATTTGGCCTTTACTGTAACAGTATAATTTGTTTTAATTTATCTCATATTGTCACACGTATGGAATACAATGGAAAGTATTGTTTTGTGTGCTATCCAGACAAATCATACCTGACATAAATACAGCAGGGTAATAGAACAGAATGCAGAATACAGTGTTACAGCTACAGAGAAGGTGCAGAGAAAGATCAACTCTAATTTAGAGAGGTATTTTCATAAGTCTGATAGCAGCAGGGAAGAAGCTGTTCTTAAATCTGTTGGTACGTGTTTTTAGTATAACATCAAGAGAAAGAAAACTCTTGATCAAGTATCACTGCGATAGATTTTCCTGATTTGCACAATTCAGTCACTAGCTAAAATCCATTTATTTCTCTGTTACAATGATGAGCTCAAAGTTAATTCCCAGGAATTTTCAAATTAATTCAAACATTTTCGACAAACTGGAGAATCATTGCATTTATAAAACAATAAAACCAGGATATGAATGAGTTGCATTTGCTCTCCCTGTCCTTAACACCCCAGTATCAGGCTGCGCCCCCTCCGGACCTCTGTAAAACCGGGGTGGGCGGGGTTTGAGCAGTTGATGAGCAGTCCAGTGAAGGTCCTGGCTACTGAAGCTCTGTAAGAATACTTGAAATAAGGACAGGGTAAAAGGGAGGAATACAGAGAATACAGAGTAGTACTCACACTGCGAGGTTGAAAATCCTCTTCCTGTAAACCCCACTGCTCCCGATAAAACCGATAATAGACCAGATTCTGCTTCATGATTTCATCTTGTGGGTCAAAGAGCATGTAGGTAGCTACACAAGGCACTGCATTCTTAATATCATTCACTGTGCAAACAGACAAGAATTATTCCCCATTAAAACAAAACCAAAACACTGAGGATGCTGGAAATCTGAAATAAACATAAAAATACTGACAGAAGTAGTCAGTCATGGGCCTGAACTGGTTTGGAAGCAGGAAGAGAAATCTTGACCAATCTTGAGCAATCTTCCCCAGCCATTACTTACTTGAGGCAGGGAGGAGATTAGGGGTAGTTCTGAAGAAGGGTCCCAACCCGAAACATCAGCTTTCCTGCTCCTCTGATGCTGCCTGGCCTGTGTGTTCCTCCAGTTCCACACTGTGTTATCTCTGACTCCAGCATCAGCAGTTCTTACTATCTCCCAGGGGTAGTTGAGGAGTCTTGTGTAGCAGCTTAAACATCACCCGACTCCCAACCAAGCCTGCTCCTGGTCTCAAGGCATTCATCTCACCCTGTCAGGGTTTATTAGTTTTCGGAGAGAGAGATCACTATTCAGCACTTGGTTGTGCATTTTCTGTTTTTTTGTTTATTGATAGAAGATCGACTTAGGAGAAGTGGGGACATTTTCAGGATGGCAACATGTGCCAAGGATTATTGTTGGGGTAATATATGTGTACATTTACAAGAAATATTAATAATTTGGATGTCAGAGGTGACTGTGCAATAGCCAAATTTGCACACAGCACAAAAATAGGCGGGAAAGCAAGTACTGAGGATGACACAAGGTCTGCAGAGGGATATAAACAGGTTTAAGCAATTGGGCAAAAACTTGGCAGATGGAATAGAGTGTAGAAAAATGTGAGGTTCTGTACTTTGGCAGGAAGAATGAAGAAGATGAATTTTATTTGAATAGAGAAAGACTGCAGAAAGTTGAAGCACACAGGGATTTGAGGGTCCTCACACATTTATCACAAAAGACAGGATACAGGTTTAGCAGCTATAGGGAAGGTAAATGAAATGTTGGCCTTTATTTCAAACTGAGTGGTATATATAAATAGGGAAGTCTTTTTGAATCTATACAAGGCAGGAGTTGAGGATTATCAGATCAGCCATGATCTCATTGGATGGCAGAACGGACCTGATGGGCTGAATGGCCTACTCTGCTCCTATATCTTATGATCTCCATTGCACTGAGATTTTCAATTTGAAACAATTTGCTCCCAGTTCTATATACCTGACATGTACAGTGTAAATATGAAGAATATTACAATTGCACAAGGGACTGAAGAGTGGTACATGCTGCAGGCAGACAAGGTGAATTTTATTGCACTCTTTAATCTTCAAGTCAAAATATTTTATTATGTACTTTCACAAATTTTATGAATAAAGTATACTTTTGCAAAATAAATGAGCAGGTATACTCACGTTTGTAATACGCAAACTGTAGGTAATGATACATAGTTGCAACAAACTTCTCCACAAAGAATCCACCAACATTGGGAGTTAAATTCTGGTCACATTTCACTTTGCATTTCAGTGTTTCTACGTAATGATCTGTGAGCAGATAATCACCAGAATCACAGACTGCAGGCAATCCCTCAGTACCTCGTGAGGCAGAGTTTAAACACAAGGAACAGATATGTCATACATGCAGAAGTATTCCTTATTAAAACAGACTGACGTTTGTTTAAGATAACAAGGTGTAGAGCTGGATGAACACAGCAGGCCAAGCAGCATCATAGGAGCAGGTAGGCTGACGTTT
>NC_063361.1:36108638-36115899 GCF_021869965.1 Rhincodon typus | reverse complement strand
TTATCTCAGATTCTCCAGCATCTGCAGTTCCTGCTATCTCTGACGTTTGTTTAAGATGTTTTAAAGCAAAAGGGAATAACTGGGTGAGCAATGAGATTAAGTGATTGTATCCATAACAAATGTTACTTTGTTACTCTGCATGATAGCTTTATTTTGCAGGTTAATCTGCTATTACACACCCCTATGTATATTAATGTTGCTATATTCTAATGTAATCAATATCAAGGACATTAGTGGAATCTGTTAGTAAGCAAAACTAATCACATTTCAGTCCAAGCTCACCCTGAGCAGTACTTCCCATTCTGGATTTCCACATTTCCCAACTTGATCTTCATAATTCCCAGCCCTGCCACCTTCCATGGCCTTGCGCTCCCTCATTAGCCTTTGCCCCACCCTCCCCTTCTGAAACCTTCCAGCTCCCAGGTTTATTTGAAATCACAGACTTTCGAAGCACTGCTCCTTCGTCTTGTTATGGTCCCAGTACAGAACTTCATTTGAAAAAATAAATCCCCAAAGAGAAGAAAACAGTGAAGGTGATTTGTGATCTATTGTTTATTGGACAGTTTGGGTTTTCAAGTGGAGGACTGTTTGAAGTCTGATTTTTTGTGTGTATTTTGCATGCTAAGGAGATGGGAGACATTGTTCCAGTTTCATTTGGAGAGTTTTGGCGCTGGGAAGAATCCGCGTTATTTATAGATGAGTTTTTAGATGGGAGTAGCATCCTTGTGGGGAGGTTTGCTAGTGCAGTTGGGGAGCATTTAAACCAATTTCAGAAGTCACATGACACCAGGTTACAGTCCAATAGGTTTATTTGAAATTACAAGCTTTCATAGAGCTGCTCCTTTGTCAAATGCTTCTTCACCTGACGAAGGAGCTGCGCTCCCAAAGCTTGTGTTTTCAAATAAACCTGTTGGCCTCTAACTGGTGTTGTGTGATTTCTGACCTTGTCCACCCCAGTCCAACCCCGGCACCTACACATCATTAAACTAATTTGGCTGGGGGTGGGTGGTTGGAGCGGGTATTCAGAGAGAAGGCTCAGTAAGGGGAGTTGCAAGGGCAAAATTAGAAGTCACAGCAGGTGACATTACAGGCCAGATAAGGCAATAGAGAGTTTGGCAAGGTTGATTGGTATTTACTTTAATCCATGAAGTCTAGTTGAATTTTCAGAGGAGGAGCATTTTGCAGCCATTGATCATAACTCTGTTAGATTCAAAATTGTTATGAAAAAGGACAAGGGAGACCTAAAATCAACATTTTAAACTGGAGGAAGGGTCAATTTCAATAAGATCAGGTATGACTTGCATAGACTGGACTGTGAACAGACATTTTTAGGTAAAACTGTATTAGGACAGTTGAATTCAAGAAGGAAATGGGGAGAGTACAGGATCAATATGTTCCAATTACGATAATGGATAGGAGCAACAGATCTGACAAACACTGGATATTGAGGGTTAGGCAGGACTGGCTAAAGAGAAAAACAGCAGAAACTCTAGAGGTGTATAAAATCTGCAAGGGAAAACTTAAAACGGAAATTAGGAGAGCACAAAGAAAAACATGAAAGAATAATGGTGGGTAAAGAAAAATCCAAAGCTCTTTTACAAGTACATTAAGGGTAAAAGGATAATGAGGGGAAGAGTAGGACCCATTAAGACCACAGCAGTAATTTATGCATAGATTCAAAGGATGTAGGTAGTGTTCTAAATTAATACTTTGTGATGGTGTTCATTAGTGAGAGGGATGATGTGGAGAGACGGACTGTGAGATAATTAAAGAAACTACCTTCTATGGAGAGGAGATTCTGAGTGGTCTGGCAATCTTAAAAATAAATAAATCTCTAGATCCGGATGAAATGTGTCCCAGCCTATTGAGTGAGGCAAGGGAGGAAACAGTAGGGATGCTGGCAGTAATTTTCAATTCCTCTCTGGCCATGAGAGAGGTGTCAGAGGACTGGACAACAGTCAGTGTGGTACTGTTATTCAAGAAAGTAGCAAGGGATAAACCAGGAAACTACAGGCCAGTCACTCTAAACTCAGTGGTGGGGAAACTATGGGGAGCAATTCTGAGAGACAGACTTAATCTGCATTTGGAGAGGCAGGGATTAATCAAGAACAGTCAGCATTGATTCTTTTTATGGAGAGGTTACGTCTGACCAACTTGATTGAAATTTAAATGCGGTGACCTGGGGTGTGGATGACAGCAATGCATTTGCCTTCATCTACATGGAATTCAGCAAGGCTTTCAATAAGGTTCCACATGGAAGACTGATAGCAAAGGTAAGAGCCCATGGGATCCAAGGAAATTTGTCAAATTGGATCTAGAACTGATTGAGTGGCAGGAAGCAGAGTGTGACGGTTGGAGGGCTGCTTTTGTGACTGGAAACCTGGGTCCAGTGGAATTCTGCAGGCATCAGTGTTGGGGCCATTGTTGTAGGTGCTTTATATAAATGATATAGTTTTATATGTAGGGTTGATCAGCAAGTTCACAGATGATATGAAAATTAGTGAGGTGGTAAATAGTGAGGAGGATAGCATTAGATTACAGGAGGATACAGACAGATCAGACTGATAAGTTGCAAATGGAATTCAATTCAGATTAATGTGGGTGATGCACTTGGGCGGGACAAAAAAGGCAAAGGAATACATGATGAGTGGTAGGACCCTGGGAAGCACCAACAGTCAGAGGGGCCTTGGTGTGCATGTACATCGGTCCCTTAGGGTATCAGGACAGATGGATGAAATGGTTATGAAGGTATATGGGATACTGGTCTTTATAAGCTGAGTTTAAGAGCAGGGAGATGATGCTGGAACTGTATAAAATGTTGGTTAGACCACAATTAGTGTATTGTGTCTAGTTCTGAAATCCACATTATATAGGGATGTGATTGCACTGGAGAGGGTGCAGAGGAGATTTACCAGGATGTTGCCAGGGCTGGAGAATTTCAGTTATGAAGAGAGATTGGACAGACTGGGGTTGTTTTCCTGAGAGCAGAGGAGATTAAGAGGGGACATGATTGGGATGGATAAAATAAGAGGCATAGACAGAGTAGATAGAAAATGTGAAACAAGTTTAATGGAAATTTCCCTCCAACAGCAGAAGCTGCTAACTCTGCGGGATCGCTCTCATTAATCTCTAGGACACTGCTGGAGCAAAACCAGGAGGAAAATCATAGGGTTTGAAAAAGAAAGTTGATTTTCTTTGAGAAGGTTTAGCTATAAAAATATTGGAGATAGCGAAGAGTTTGACTGGGTAGACAGCTGGAAATGAGAGGCCATATGTTGAAAACATCATGGATGTGGTGAGAATCTGTACCCTCCTTAACTCACTAGAATAAGAAAGGAGATACCAAGTGGAAAATGCAGTGTCCCCACATTTTTGCCAAAGATAGCCCAAAATATAAATAGGACAAATCTTGACACTCAGAACCCAGCACAATGAATGAAATGCTTGCACTCAAAGTTAGTAATATCTGGTTAATCACAATACGTTTGTTAACGTCTTTATACGAGATGAAGATATGGGTTTGAAAAAAACAAAGAACTGTGGATGCTGAAAATGCAAAACAAAAACAGATGTTATTGGAAGAACTCTGCAGTTCTGGCAGCATCTGTGTAGAGAAAGCAGAGTTAACTTCTCATTAACTCAAAAGCAGTGTTAACAGGTTGTGAAGAAGGTTCACTGGACCTGAAATGTTAACTTGGTTTTCACTTTGCAAATGCCGTCAGACTTGAGTTATTCTAGTCATTTATATTTTTGTTTTTGAAGAAACAGGTAGTGGCTATTAATTGTCTGAGCACCTATAACACTGGAGGGACTGTATGACCAAGTAATCAATAAACTGTCTGTAACAAAAAGGTAACTTCAGTTCTACTTCACCATCAGCCTTTGATCTGAATTATCAAAAGTGTCTAATAGGAAGCAAGTACTTTAGCTCAAGATCAGTTAGTCCTATCCTTCCTGTACAGAGCCACATTAGACAGCAATAGGCAAGGCTGGATCACAGGTACTGACCCTACCTCCAGGTGCCACTCACCTGCCACTGCTGGGTAAAAGTCCTTGAAAGCGGTAACATCACATGATTCTTCACAGCCACTGACGCATTCCTGATACGCTTTGTAATACTCAGGGAGTGCATGCTCCATGTCGGTTATACTGCTGCGGAAATTCCCAATGTTATAAGCCTTCACAGCCTTCAGAAACAATGTCTGTCCAGAGTTATAGAATAACATATATGTCAGAACTCACATTCCTGTTACCCTGGCCTCCTGCTCTTCTCCCCATCCTCTCCCTGTGACAGTGAGAATGTAACCAACAGCTAAACTGGCACATGGCAGCCCCAGGATAGGATCAGGAATCGTGGGAGCTTTGGTTCGCAATATTCCAGGGGTAATACTGGAATGCAGTGTTCTGGGAATTGAATCCTGAGCTATCACAGCCCAGAAGGGTGGCCAGGATTAAGTCAAGATGCAACACTTCAGCAGGTGGATTAACCTTAACAGAAAGTGCTGCTTCTTCAAATCCTAAAGTGGCAGAAATCCTCATCACAATTAAAATCATTTAGATATGTACCTAAAGTGCCATTAGCTCAGGGCTTTGGATCAAGAGCTGGGAGGTGGGTCAAGGCTGGATAATTCTGTCAGACATGACAGGCCAAATCAACATTTACTGTGCTGTAAGTGTTTCTCTGACGGGGTATTCCATTTACAACCATTCAACCACGGTAGTACTTAAGCTGCTACTTTGAACTTCGCCAGAATTTACCTCATGTTCCCGTGCTTCCACATCAATAAGGTAAGTCTCAATGTCTGGGATGGTTTTATAAAAAGCCATTTTCTTCTGCATTGCAGCATCTTTGGGATTCTTTTGGAGGAATGTGTAAGCAGCAGCAATGGATTTCTCCAGGTTATTAATCTGTGGTCAAAAACAGACAAGTCAAAAAGAGAGAGAGAAATTCCAGAATCCAGGTATAGGAGGAGTCATCCAAGGATCTAGGCACAGGAGCTCATTGAGCCAGACTGAGCAGCACCTGAGGTTGTGGACATTCCATTGAGAGAAATGCTGCTGAATCCCTGCATCGACAAACCTGCCGTGTGCTTCTGACCTTTATTCATGTGATCACCAAAAATGGCCTGTTTCCACCTCTATAACATCATCTAGCTTCACCCACATCTGCTTCTCCACTGCTGAAACCCTCACACACAAATGATTTTAAAATAACTTATCTTGGATTCTAAACTAGAGACATGTGGGTTTCCTGCGTGTGAGAGGAGGTTAAATAATTAACCTGTAAGTATTTATGTTACCATGCTGACTTCTTTTAAAACACAGTGTGAGAGAGCTAGTTCTTGGAGACTGATGGGGTTTTGAATTTTTTTATTCATTTGTGAGATGTGGGCATCGCTGCCTGGGCCAGCATTTCTTGCCCATCCCAGTTGCCCTTGAGAAGGTGGTGGTGAGCTGCCTTCTTGAACTGCTGCAGGCCACCTGCTGTGGGCTGCCCCACAATGCTATCAGGAAGGGAATTCCAGGATTTTGATTCAGCGACAGTGAAGGAACAGTGATGTATTTCCAAGTCAGGATGATGAGTGGCTTGTAGGGGAACCTGAAGGGGATGGTGTTCCCATATATATGCTGCTTTTGTCCATCTAGATGGAAGTGGTCGTGGGTTTGGAACGTGCTGTCTGTGAGGATCTATGGTGAATTTCTGCAGTGCATCTTGTAGATAGTACACACTGCTGCTTCTGAGTGTTAGTGGTGGAGGGAGTGGATGCTTGTGGATGTACTGCCAATTAGTGGGTTGCTTCTTGAGTGTTGTTGGAGCTGCACTTATCCAGGAAAGTCGGGAATATTCCATTACACTCCTGACTCGTGCCTTGTAGATGGTGGACAGGCTTGGAGGAGTCAGGAGCTGAGTTACTCGCTGCAGTATTCCCAGCTTCTGGCCTGCTCTCGCAGCCACTCTGTTAATGTGGTGAGTCCAGTTGAGTTTCTGGTCAATGGTAACCCCCAGGATGTTGATAGTGGGGGATTCAGTGATGGTAACACCATTTAATGTCAAGGGGCGGTGGATAGATTGTCTCTTATTTGTGATGGTCATAGCCTGGCATTTGTGTAACGTTAATGTTACTTGCCACTTGTCAGCGCAAACCTGGATATTGTCCAGATCTTGTTGCAGGTAAACATGGACTGCTTCAGTAGCTGAGAAGTTACAATGGTGCTGAACATTATGCAATCATTGGCGAACATTCCCCCTTCTGAATTGATTATAGAGGGAAGGTCATTGATGAAGCAGCCGAAGATGGTTGAGCCTAGGACACTACCCTGAGGAATTCCTGCAGAGATGTCCTGGAGCTGAGATGACTGACCTCCAACAACCACAACCATCTTCCTATGTGTCAGGTATGACTCCAACCACTAGAGAGCTTACCCCCGATACCTACTGATTCCAGTTTTACTAGGGCTCCTTGATGCCACATTCAGTAAAATGCAGCCTTGATGTCAAGGGCTGTCATTCTCACCTCATCTCCAGAATTCAGCTCTTTTGTCCATGTTTGGACCAAGGCTGTAATGAGGTCAGGAGCTGAGTGGCCCTGGCGGAACCCAAACTGGGTGTGACTGAGCAGGTTATTGCTGAGCAGGTGCTGCTTGAAAGCGCTGTTGATGACACTTTCCATCACTTTACCAATGATTGAGAGTAGACTGATGGGGCGGTAATTGGCCGGGTTGGATTTATCCTGCATTTTATGTACATACATGGGCAATTTTCCACATTGTCGGGTAGATACAAGTGTTGTAACTGTGCTGAGAGAGCTTGGTTAGGGGAGCATCAAGTTCTAGAGCACAAGGCTTTATTGAAAGATTACATTGCAAGACTGTAACAAGCAAACAGAATGAAGAGTGACGTACTTTACTGAATGGCCTTGGAGTGAGATACATGCAGTGCAGTGTCACCCTCAGAATCAAACCCCAGTAACAGCAAACACCTGAACGAGAAGGTAATCCCCACTCTGAAGAATGGGTCAATTCAAAATGCTAGTTTAACCTCTGTATTGACACTGACAGACAGAAAGCAGGTCAAAATCTCCTTTAACAGTCTGTACATTTACAATAATTTTCTTAACGAGCTTGGATTTCTGGTAGTATCAGAGATAGTAGGAACTGCAGATGCTGGAAAATCTGAGATAACAAGGTGTAGAGCTGGATGAACACAGCAGGCCAAGCAGCATCATAGGAGCAGGAAGGCTGACGTTTCGGGCCTAGACCC
>NC_063361.1:36097904-36108138 GCF_021869965.1 Rhincodon typus | reverse complement strand
GGAGCTTCCCAATTTTTTTATATTTATTAAGGGATGTAGGCTTTACTGGCTGGACCAGCATGTAAAGCTCATCCTTAATTGCCCTTGAGGAATCTTAAGATTTTCCATACTGGAAGAGTTACTGGATTAAAGCAGAATCAGTAAAGTGCTGCAACCTACAGCATTAACACATTCAAAATTTCTTTAGTTGAAAGATGGGTCAGCTCAACCTTCAATAAGGACATGATAACCCTCACCTGGCAGATTTCCTTGCTGCCAGTCTGCCGCAGCAATCTAGCTATCAGAGATAATGAATCATCACACTGAATCATCTGCACCTTCATAGTAATAGAAAAGTCAAATCTCATCTGAGCGGGATCTGCCAAGCAAAACGCTTTTCACTGCAGACATGTTGTTCATTTTGGAAGGGAGAACAAAAGAACAGTATTATTTAACTGGAGAAAAGCTGCAATGCAGAGACTTGGGGTGTGTGCAAGAAACACAAAGCTAGCAACAGCTACAAGTAACTTGGAAGTCTAATAGAATGCTGGCCCTTATTTCAAGAGGGTTGGAGCATAAGTGTAGGGAAGTCTTCCTGCAACTGTACAAAAGTGTTGGCGAGTCCACATATGAAGGGCTTTGAGCAGTTTTGGTCCCATACTTACGGGAAAATATAGTTTCTTTGGAGACAGTTCAGAGAAGGCTCACTAGGATGATCCACTCTGTGGAGGAACTGCATTGAGAGTAAAAGGCTAAATAAGTTAGGACTCTGTATTGGAGTTTAGAAGAATGAGAGGTGATCTCATTGAAACACATAGGACTCTTAAATCGGCACAAGAGAAAATGTTGAGAGGATGTTTCTCCACGTGGAAGAGTCTAGGACCAAGGGTACAGTCTCAGAACAAAGGGGCACCAATTTAAGGCTGGGATAAGGAGAATTTCTCTGCGTGTTGAGTGTCTTTGGAATACCTTGCCACAGAAAGCTGTGGGGGCAGGGTCCTTGTGTATACTTAAGGCTGATATAGATGTATTCTTGACCAGTTGGGGAATAAAAGATCATGGGGAAAATGCAGGAAAGTGGACGTAAGGAATGTCAGACCAGCCATGATCCTACTGAATGATGGAACCGGCTAAAGGGGCTGAACAGCCTACTCTTGTTCCTATTGCTTATGGTCTTACGTCATTCATGCACTGCTTCGTTTTCCCATACCATACCTATCATAAGTTACGTCACTCACCGTTGTTTCCAATCCCAAACGTGGCTTTAACCATTCCTTTACCCCATTCAAATCCAGATTAACTCCAATCAAGCCCAGTTTCCCACGACGTTTAATCAGCTGATCTGGCTTCACCACCAAACGCTAAACAACAGAAAGAAACATGAAAGGTTAATACAATGAAATCAAAATAGCCTCTTCCTTTCGTTCAAACTCTTCCAACCCCTGGCAACATCCTTGAAAAAGTGTTCAGAAAAGATTTACAAGTTCCACAACATCCTTCCTAGGACAGGGAGACCAAAGATAAAAGTTAGGGTGTTGCCTATCTCCTTAATATATTTGAAAGGGGTTGGGTCTGATACATAACAGATATACAAGGACTACATTTCAAGAATACTTCATGAGCTGTAACGTGCTTCAGGATATCCCGTGATCACAAAGCACAATTCAATTATTTTAAAAACATTCAAACAGATTTGAATTTGTAAGGAAGAGTACCCCAATCTATTCAGAAAGGCCTCAACTGGAGTAGAACCCATTTAAAGTAAAGAAATCATCTGTTACTACATGTGAAGGAGGCCACAAGAAATTTAAAAGTTAAAACAGAACTTTGCAAAACTTTGATTCAAGCATTTTACAGGTAAATCATATGTTGGCACAAAATGTTAGCACTAACTTACTACACAAAACCCAACAAGAGCTGCATCCACTGCAAGTCTCTTTTGGGCTCCCTTCCACGCCAGCAAAATCTGATTTTTTTTACATCAGAATCTAAGCATCTTGCTGCTTGGTTAGTTGGATAAAAGCCCAGGTCCTTTAGATTCCAACTTGTGGAACTTGATGTAGAAAACTAACTTTGAGAAGGTTTCTACAAAAAAAAATGCCAACATATATTGAATGATGCTTTCAGAGTACAATAAGAAAGATGATATAATATGATGTTTCTGCCAAATTCGTCATTTGGGGAACCACTAAATCATTAAAGCCAATTTTATAAAGAGATTTATGCAAAATGATGTTACTGGTTGCACTGAGTTTAAAGGAAAATTTAATTAGTCTACCGCTGATGTCCAAATCTCCAGCTGGCTAGTGCATGATGCAAAACTTGAAACTGTTAGAAGTTTTTGTCAGTCACTGTTGCTGACAGTACTCAAATTAAATATGCAGTGGTCATTGAGCTACAAATTTAAGATCACAATAGACCATGGTTTCTGGACACTCAGTGGTGTTTTAGATTAGATTAGATTTTATTGTCACGTGTACTCAAATACTAAATTACAGGAGTACTGTGAAAATTGTATAACGCTGCCAAAGAAACAGTCTGTGTGAATTGAAATATGAGGTGAAGGAGTGAAGGATACTATGTGTGAACGCTCAGTGGCTGTGTGACATTCTCAAGAACTTTGTGTTGCAACAGATTCAACATAGTCATTACCGTGTCCAACCTGCAGGACCCTCTAGCACCCAATCCACAACTGGTTTCAAGTCTTTTAGGTATTGTATATGAACTTTCAGGTGCCAAATTCATATTTTTTTTGTGACAGCAAATAGTTAAAAGGTGATAAGTCTGTCTAGATTCCTCAGCTAAGTTAAAATCATTATTTTTCTACTTAATACTAAGAATTACTGTAATGTTTAACTTTGTACATTCTTTCTACCTTGTTCTTATGATTCTGTATCTACGTACTTGTACCCAATCTGCAGCTCAATGTGCAGAATGGCTTTCCACACAGAGCACTCCTACATCCACAGATTTTCTGGCCTCAGTCCTGCAGTCACAGAAGGAAGAGGCAGTGAACCAGACCAATACTAAACAAGCTTAAGGGTGACTGCGTGAGTCGAAAAGTTAAAGAAAACTGATGTGATCAGCATATTCATTTAATACCTGGAACCCAGAAGAAAGGATCTCAGTGCACACTACACAGATGAAAAGAATCCAAGTAAGCACGCATGAAGAAATGGAAGTGTTCATACCCATATTAAAACTAACTACAATCCAATCTAAATACTACTTCTCCAGTGCAGCTTCTCCACCACCCTCTTTTTGACGTAGCTCCATGTCTGTCATAGAGATCAGTCTTTTGAAGTGAAAAAAAGTAGATAACATACTATGCTACCGGATTCCCAGGCACTCTTCTAAAGCCTAATTATCTTGCAGGTTGTGAAGCTTTTGGTGCAGGTGGAGTGTCAAGCCCTATGTTTAATAAGTCTATTACTAAACATATAGAAATCAATGGGTTACTGTTCTAATATCAAGGATCATGAGACTACATCAGATCCAAGTAAAGTAGCTGCAACTTGCATGGGCTTGCTATTGGTTCTCCAAAACTTAAACTCCTTCAAAATTAATTGCTTTCAGAAATAAAGGTTTTCAAGTATTCACAGTTCCACTATGCCAGATTCTCACCTGATATTTGCCAAAATGAGTATTCCCTATTTTGTTAGACTGTTAAACCATGAGACACAAAGCTGAGGTTCATGCTGTTCTTTAATAATGTGAAATTAAATTCAATAAATCAGGCTGTTTGCAAACTAAAAATGAGAAAAGTAAAATCTGACTGCTTTTAACACTGCTTTCCACACTGTAGGGATTCTATGATGATTCTATCATTCTATGATCCTTGACATGACTTTCAGAAAACAGAACTGCCATCCCTTGTTTTCACTTAATGTTTGGTTCCTATTGTCTCCCTGAAATGACTGAGTAAAGTGGAGGCTTTCCCAGAGGCAAGTACAAATAAGGAATAAAGTGAGCATGTCAGCATTTTCCTTGTCCTGAGGAAGCACAAAGTGCAGAAATAACTGGCTATTCAGGAAGTGCAGCATCCTTGACCATCTCTTACTTCTCCCCAAGCACAAGGAGGCTAAGACTATTTTAAACACCGCAATAGCGTTTTACCAGACTTCAAGTTCAGTGTGGAAGAGGGAGCAAACACGGGATGGTCCTGGTCTTGTGATTTGGCACTATCACGGTAGCTTGCACGTTATATATTCAGTAATGCTACCCATGTGGGAGTGAGCAAGCATTTTGCTCAAGATCTTCATCTGAGCAAGTCATGCCTGTGCCAGAAACACCTGTTTTTAATGATATACCAGGAGGGTTGCAGCAAATATGGAAACACAGGAAACCTAGAAGAACTGTCTTCACTTATTCTCTACACAGGAGAACTTCTGTTTTGAAGAAATTTTAAAAAATTCTAAATCTTACGTTGTTCTTTGAGACACATCACTATCAATACATAGAGACTTACCTCTGTCAGAAGCCAAGGATGCTCTTGGACTAGGAGGTCCCAGTCAGTGTCAGGTCTCAATCTGGCATATCTGAACTTGTTCTGGACTGCACCCTTCGTGGAGATATACTTGTAAAGAAATTCTTTACCCGTCTGCTCAGATATGGCTTTAGCGGACATGGCTGGTCAGTTCTTTACTGTAAAAAAATTCAAAGCAAAATCAATCTTAAAGAGAGACAGTGACCCATGCAGAGCAACTAAAGTCCTGCTCTTTACAATAGGTCATGAAAGCATAGGTGACCACAGTTTAGGACAGCATGAATTATGTTAGATCAGTAGAACATATTGTGGACACAGATTCTGTGATTTTACTGTTCGCATCCTCAAGTCCTTTCAACAGGTTCATCCTAAGCATAACTGATTTGCACACTCAAGAAGATAGGATGAAAGCAGAAAAGGTCTATTTGATTCGAGACAGAATCTGTGGTAGTGGCATTATAGTGAATACTACACACTAAGGACTCAATGCCCATGATCACTTTCTTGCAAGTTCCACTTTAATTGCTGAATCAGAATGCCTTTAGGTCAAAAACTTAAACACAAGATGGTCAACCAGATATGCTTACAGTCCAGTTACAGTACCACCAAAATTACCACACAACTTAAAGTGCAATCTATCTACAAACCACTGTTGCAACTGCTGCACAATGTTTGCTGGATTTTAGAAGTGGTGGTTGCGGGGGGGGGGGCGGGTGGTGGTGGTGGTGAAGTGGTAAAGTAGATGTCAAGACCCAGAGGGTTGTTAATCTATGGAATTCCTTGCCCAGTGAAGTAGTTGACGCTACTTCAGTAAACGTTTTTAAAAAAAGGTAGATTTTTTTTGAACAATAAAGGAATTAAGGGATACGGTGAGAACGCGGGTAAGTGGATCCGAGTCCACGAAAAGATCAGCCATGATCTTATTGAATGGCGGAGCAGGCTCGAAGGGCCAGACGGCCTACTCCTGCTCCTAGTTCTTATAAGACATTAAGATTCAAAGTGCAAACTTCATCACTTCAACATTAAACCAGAAATGCAGCTTGTTCAAGCAAAGTTAGCCAATTGCTGCAGTACGATTCACATTTTGGTCTTGGGATCACACAGTGCAATCAACATTGATGCCAATGGATTTATAAATCATTGTTGTGCAATACTCAATTTATTCCTTTCAGATTGGAAGGAGGGTTTGAGGAAAGGTCACTGGACCTGAAACATTAACTCTGCTTTCTGCACACAGATGCTGTCAGACCTGCTTAGTTTTCCCTGCAATTTCTGCTTTTGTTTCTGATTTCCAGGATCTGCAGTTCTTTGGATTTGTGTGTGGGAGATGATAGGATTGTGGCTATGGCACTGGACTTGTGATCCAGAAGCCCAGGCTAATGCTATGGGTGCATGGATTTAACTCCCATCTTGGCAACTGGGAGAATTTAAATTCAATAAATAAAACCTAGATTTAAAACTCTCAGTAAAGAGGACCTGAGACTATCAATTTGGTTCATTCATGCCCTTGCAATCCTTTCCCGGTCTGGCCTATACAACTCCAGACCTATACCGATGTAGTATAATCTTAACTGCTCTTTAAATAGCCTATCAATTCACAGTTGAAGGGCAATTAGGGAAGGGCAATAAGGCTTACCTAGGCAGTGATGCCCACACCCCATGCACAGATGTATATAAAAAAAAAATCCAGAAACCAACTTGTAGCCCCCATCACTTCATTTTAATATCACCCTGCAAAATTATCAGTGTTGTAAACGGAATTAAATTGAGCAGACGACATAGTCCTCCACATTCAACAGGTACAGGCTTCAAGCTTCCCTTTAGACAGTCCCAGTGAACGCGGGCAGTGCTCGGACCCAATTTTAGGTTGGTCTCTAGCGGGATACATGCGTCGAGTCAATACGGATAACTGCCATGACTTTTCCATTTCAATTCAATTAAATTACATCTCCCTCTGCTAATTAAAGGGAGTGAACATTTAAGTAGCTAAACTGGGCATTAATAACCAAAGCACTCAGTGGCACTAAGCAATGGGCGGATAGCCAGTAGAGAAAGAAAATAATATTTGCTGTCACAAGAGACTGACATATTGCATAATACACACTACACAACCCGTTAATTGATCACAAACATGCTTTGGTAACCTTGGAGCAGAGGCAAAGGCAGCTTAAACTAAGTCAGAGCCAGACAGCCAAAATAAACTTAGACTAAAATCGGAGTTAACCAAAGTAAACAATTTAAAACCAGAGTTAAGCTTATTCTATCAAGTTAATATAAAGACTGTTCAATCAACACATCACACTGCTGCTGGATCACAGGTAGCTACCGAGCTTTAAAACTTGAACTCTAAACATGGATAATGCAATATAAAGCATTTTCCCAAAGAATTCACCTCAAATAAGTTCACCATGAAAAGTATTTTAAGACGTTTCCAAGAGGTACTTTTGATATTAAAATATATATTAATTATATTTGACTGTCAAAAACTTAAACCACAACCTGAACTGTAGACTTTTAAAAACAAGTATTTTGAAGAAATCAATTGTTAAACAGGGATGTAGCAACGTTAGTAGCTTGCACCAAACTGGCAAAAAAAAAATCACACAAACATTCAATAAATTTTTTAACCCAAAGCGAGAGAGATAAATGTTGCACTGCACTGTGTGCCTGTCCTTGTAGTATCAATATTATATAGCTGGGAGCATGCAGCTATAACTGTTAACCTTGAAAATATAAGGAGAATGACACTCTCCTCTTCCAAGCAGCTGATACTAAGTTATTCTCCTGGTCTGCTCAAATTATCAGTCAAGTTACTGAAACCACAATCATCCACAGTATCACTTCAAACAGCAACAGTTGTGTTAAATACTTGGAGATTGAAGGAAAATAAATGCAGGTCAAAGGAATAAGGCAGCAGAGAGTTCATCTAAAATCTAGAAAATGGTTTAGCATTTTGCATAAAAGGACTAACAACACCAAGTAGCACATACCCGATGACAGCTGGCAAACAAAATCAGTCAAAATCAAAAGGCCAAGACATTCAGTCACCATTTTAAAACCGAAGTTTTGATTTTACAGGTTAAAAAAAAGCACTTACACCATTTGGAGCAAAGAAAGAATGGATTGCTGTACAGAATTCTTCTTCGGTACTAATCAACAATTTGAGGTAGTACAGCATCGCTGTGGAAAAGGGAGGGGAGATTGTATTTACAGCAAAGGGGCGGGGCTCATGCTAGCAAATGAGAGTTTCCATTGCAGGCACTTGGTGTTAATATTCAGCAATGCCAGGTCAGGCACAGCAGAGTAGGTCTCCTTCAATATTACCAGTAAGCTCAGCCCCTTTCTGATAAGATCACTTGATTTTTTTTTCTGGCTTTCCCTCTTTATTTCAGGCACTCCTTTTCAGTGATGTAGGGTTAGATTTATAAGATGTTTAGAGTAGATTTGTAGCTCGGGTTGTGGATGTTGTGGTTAGTTGGCTAGCCGTTCTGCACATGTTTCATTACCCTGCTGGATAACATCAGTGCAGCCTCCGATGAAGCACTGTTGTGTTTTCCCTCCTGGTATTTAAACTCTGGGGTCCGTTAAGCTGGGTTAACTCACTTCCTGTTTTCCTTCTCAACACAGTGTATATGGGGTCTAGCTCTAAGCTAGATTTATGCTGCAAGAACTGATGAAGTCTGCTCAAACCCATTTCACACAGTAACAGAGGACATTCCCACTCTGACTTTGGCACAAGCCAGAGGTGAAGCAGCCCTTATTAAGCCACTGTGACACCCAGAGCCAGTTACCATTATCCTCCAGTTAAGGTTACTAACAGAGGTTAACTGATGCATTAGATTGGCCGATATTAGTAAATGGCATTGACCAAAGATGGAATCGTCCAGCTATGGCTGACCCTTACCTAATGGAGCTATCAAAACAGCTCTACAGATCTTCACTCACCTTGCTATTACTCCTATCAAGAGGAGAATTAGTAATATTTGAATAAAAGTGAACATAAACAAAACTGCACAAGATCCTAGTTTCAATGATTCTTAAAACAAATATGAAATTGTCCTTTGATCAGTCTATTAATAGGACCTGTCAAGTTACATCTTTCCCCTCACCTTCTAGCCAATATCATCTAATACATGTTTCATGTGGAGCATATGCTTGCTTTTACTAATTCCTACATGTCAATTATGCAAAGAATGCTCCAGGCAAAGGAAATGGACTAAACAGGAAGCACCTGAACCCTTCATAATCAAACGATCTTGATGTAATTTTAAAATCATAATGCTATAGTTACACCCTGGGCCACCTAAGACATTGTTCAGTCCTTCAGTGAATTACTAGGTACAGCAAAACAAAACCAAAAGTAGACTCCAACTTTGAAAGACTAACATGAAGGAGTATTACAAAAGGTGACTGACATTTGTGCAACTCCACTAGCCTATGTCAGACTGGAAGAAAATAATGCAATAGGAAATGTGATTTTAAAAAAAAAAGCAAAAATGAAACTAAACTTGTGGTATTTCACAAGGTGAAGGGGATGAGGGCTGGCGTAAAAAGGAAACGCAAAATTCTTAATTGTTCAGGGGTTTCTAAAGAGCCAGAATATTGTACCTGTAATAATCCCACTGTTAAAAGCACATTGGATGTTAGTTGTAGACTTCAGCGCAGATTCAAAGGAGGCAGACAGAATTAGGAGCCAGAATAGACGATGTTCATCTGTAGCTATTTGCTCTTTCCAAGGCCAATATGTGCCTTAAAGTGTGGTCCAATGATGACTGAAGCATGGCTTTTACTTCTTGTATTCAAGTAGATATGAAAGTCAGCACACCTTTTGCCTTTTTGGTTATGTCCTGTACTTCCAGAACATTTTAAAGATTACAAATCTGGCCAGCACAGCCACTCAAGTGCTTTTGGATCTATTTTTAGCTTTTCACCATTTAAAAATAACTCCATTCAAAGTGAAAGATCTCACATTTGCCAACACATTCATTTGCCACAGTTTTGCCCATTTGCTCAATGTATAAATCCTTCTATTTAACATTTCCATCTGAGTTCTGAAGGAGTCACACCAAACTCTAAAAGTTAATCTGTTTCTCTCTCCACAGATGCAGCCAGGCCTGAGTTCTCTGGCATTTTCTGTGTTTGTATGTAGGAAACATGCCCATTTCTTTTCCTTTCACGTTCACTGTCTTAATTAAGTGTGATAAGCATGATTGTGAAGTACACAGAAGACCCATCATCTTTGGTGGACTCTGTAAACTATCGTGCATCCTTACCAACAAGACCCTCCAAACCAGTGAATGGAATGGGCGGCAGTCAATAGACCATAAGTAAAGCCTTCAAAATCCAGGCTCCAGATTTTAAAAACATTAATACATTCAATTTTAATGATTTAGAGATTTTTTTTATTTAAAAATGACAATTTGCTGTCAAAGAAGAAAATTATTCAGAGAGGTTTTGATTTGGATGCAGGTTTCAGCCTAAAATCCTAAAGCGGCAACAAGCGACCAAAACAAAGGAAACGTTTGTTGCAAATTCATAATTCGCCCAACTAACATGACGGAAAAACAGAACACGGAAGCATAGAACATAACAGCGCAGTACAGGCCCTTCAACCCTCGATGTTGCGCCGACCTGTGAAACCAATCTGAAGCCCATCTAACCTACACTATTCCATTATCATCCATATGTTTATCCAATGACCATTTAAATGCCCTTAAAGTTGGCGAGTCTACTACTTTTGCAGGCAGGGCATTCCACGCCCTTACTACT
>NC_063361.1:36076559-36092904 GCF_021869965.1 Rhincodon typus | reverse complement strand
TCCTGATTTACAGTTCTTTTGGTTTTTACTCAGCCCTTCAGGCCCACCCCACCATTCGATATGATCATAGCCGATCATCCAATTCAGGATCATATTTTTGCTTTCTCCCCATACCATTTGCTCCCTTTATCCCTAAGAATGGTATCTAATGCCTTCTTGAAACTGTTAATGTTTCGGGCTCAACCGCAGAGAATTCCATACCCTCATCCCCTTGGTGAAGAAATTCCTAAATTGCCTACCCATATCCTTGAACTGTGCCCACTGGTTCTGGACTCCATGGTCATCCAGAACATCTTTCCTGCATTTACCTTGTCTAATTCTGTCGGAAATTTCCCCATTCATTCTTCTGAACTCCAGTGAATATAGTCCTAACCGATTCAGTTTCTATTTATGTCAGACCTACCATCCTGGGAATCAGGAGGGTCAACCTTGCCTGCATTCTGTCCATAACCAGAATATCCTTGCACAGTTCAGGAGACCAAAACTGTACACAATACTCTAGGCACGGTCTCACCAAAGTCCTGTAGAATCGCAGCAAAACATCCCTGCTCCTATCCTCTCGCAATGAAGGCCAGCATACCATTTGCCTCTTCACCACCTGCTGGACCTGCATGCTTACTTTCAGCAACTGTGCACAAGGATGCCCAGGTCTCAGTACACAGTCCTCCATCTATCACTATTCAGTAAATCTGCCTTCCTGTTTTTGCTACCAATGTGGATAAACTCATTTATCCACATTATCCTGCATCTGCCATGTATTTGCTGACTCACCCAACTTGTCCAAATCACACTGAAGCATCTTTGCTTCTTCCTTACAGTTTCCTTCCTCACACAGCTTTCTGCCATGTATAAACTCGGAGATATTATGCTTAGGTCCCTCCTCTAAAATCATGACTATGAGTTTTGAGCTCAATGATCAGCCAGGATCATATTGAACGGCACAGCAGGCTTGAGTCGTCGAATGGCCTACTCCTGCTCTTATCTTGTGTTTCTATGTTAACAGATGGGATCCAAGCGCTAATCCCTACCCAACTAGTCACTGCCTGCCACTTGTCAGAAGACCTATTTATTCCTATTCCTGTCTGCCAACCAATTCTCTGCCAGTACACTATTCCCAACCCCATTCGCTTTAACTTTACATTCTAATCATTTACCTTCTGAAAGTTCAAGTAAACCACAGCCACTGGCTTCCCTTCAACTTTACTAGTTACATCCTCAACAGATTCCAGTAGATTTGTCAAGTGTGATTTCCCTTTCATAAACCCATGTCGATCCTGTCACTGTTTTTAAGTGTTCGGCTATTAAATCTTTCATAACGGACTCTTAGCATTATGCCACTACCGATGTCAACCTACTTGGTTTCTAATTCACGATTTTTCTCCACCTCCTTTTTTTAAGTAGTGAGGTTACATTAGCTACCCTTAAGTCCACAGGAACTGATAGAGAGTCTATATAATCTTGAAAGAGAACTACCAACATATCCATAGTCCTGAGCCATTTCCTTAAGTACTTTTAAGGAATTTTTAAAAAATTAAGGTTACATACATGGCTAGCAAATTATCTAGCTTTAAGGTTCAAGATTAGTTTCTGTATTTTTAAGTGCAATGCAAATCAAACTGTAAAATAGATTTCAAATTGACAATTTTTAAATGTGTACAGTAACAAATATACAAGCACAAAACAGCCAAATTCTCAGACAGAAACACTTTGTACAGAAAACGTTGGTCGGGGTACACAAAATTCACAGGAAAAAAAAATCAGACCCAAGGACACAGCATCAAGCCAGAATCCAAGGACTCCTGAACACTGAAAATTCTACCTCTTCAGAGTTCTTGAAGTTGTCAGCATTCAGAGAACTTTGCACCAGTGAAATGTTTCAGCACTTAGAACATAGAATACCATGTCTACGCTAATCGCGATGCCATTCTAAACTAATCCCATCTGACTGCACATGGTCTATATCCCTCTATTACCTGGCTGCTCGTGTAACTTGTCTAAATGCCTCTTAAATGTTACTATCATATTACTACTACCATGTTCCCTGGCAGTGCGTTCCAGGCACCAAACACTGTGCAAAAAAGAACTTACCTTGCACATCTCCTTTAAACTTTCCCCCATCTCATTTTAAGTCTGTTCCCCCTAATATTTGACATTTCCACCCTGGGAAAGAGACTCTGACTATCCGCCCCATCCATACCTCAATTTTATACACTGTCAGGTTGTCCCTCAGCCTCCGATGCTCTCACTAAAACAATCCAAGTTTGTCCAATCTCTCCTTATAACAAATGCTCCAATCCAGGCAACGTTCTGGTGCAAAAGGGATTTACCTTCTCCAAAACCTCCATATCCTTCCTATAGTGTGGTGACCAGAACTGCACAGGGTACTCCAAATGTGGCCTGAAGTTTTACACAGCTACAACATGTCTTCAGGCACTGAGTATAAAAATTGATATGTGCGCTATACATCTCAGGGAGTAGAGAGAAGACGAGAAGTTGCAAGGTAGGGAACAAAATTTCAAGAAAGCTCAAAAAAAAAAGAACTGAACTGTCCACTGTGCAATCATTCTTCAGGATGTGAGCATCACTGGTAAGTCTGGGAATACTTTTGATTCCTAGCTGCGCTTGAGAAAGGTGATGATAGGCCACCTTCTTGAAATGCAGCAGCTGATAAGATGAGAGCACTCCAAGATGTAGTTAGATGCATACAAACATTGAGCAGGATTAGTAAAATCATGGTACATCTGATATGAATTTTAACGCAGCCAAGATAAAGAAATAATGATATATGTCCAAGTCTGGAAGGTATGTTGTTGAATGTGATGTGCCCATGTACTTATTGCCTTGACCTTCCAGATAGCAGGGGTCAAGGGTTAGGAGGCACTGTCAAAGAAACACTGGCATCTTGCTCATGATGTGCCAGTGCTGAAGGGAGCAGATTTTTATGTTAGTCAATGAAGTGCTGTCCAAGCAGATTGTTTTGGGCTGAAGTACTTGTTTATTCATTCAGAGGTAGGAAGGCACCTTTTATTGGGCCATCAGGCCAGCATTTATTTTCCAACCGATTGCCCAGAGGGCATTTTTAAGAGCCAACCACACTACTGTAGGTCTAGAGTCACATGCAGACCAAACCAGGCAAGGATGGCAGAGATCTACCCCACTAAAGGACATTAGTGACTCAGATGGGTTTTTATGACAATTGGCAGTGGTTGTATGGTCATAATTAAGATAGCACTTTTTTCCCCAAATTCAACCATCTGCCATGGTGAGATCTGAACCTATGTCTCTAGACCATTAGTCTGGGGCTCTGGCCCTGTGATATGACCACTATGCCATTGCCTCCCCTTTGCAAGTGTTATTGAAGCTACATCCAACTAGACAAATGGAAAGTATTGGATCACACTCTAGACTTGTGCCTTGTAAACGATCGAAATCTTTAGGAAGTCATATGAGCTGCACAACATATTCTGACATACAAATGCTGTGGCTGCGTGAAGTATGGCTTCTCCTGGTTATAAGTGAGGGAGAAAACTACACAAATTAAACAAAGAATCAGACATTCTCAAAGTCATCGGAGCTATTGAAACAACTGATTTTGTTGTCAATTCTGTGTGGTGGAATAAACATTAATAGGAAGAACGAAAATTTGTATTATAATGGACAATCTTATTGTATATAGCCCTTTTATACCACAACATACACATGAATAAACACTTAACAATAAAAGAAGGAATTCTTACAAAGCTAAGTCAATAATAACTTCTGGGTCACTTACCACTCCAATACTAAATTAAGTTATATAGGTTGCGAGCTAAACACAGAAAGAGATTGGGGTGCATTTCATTCCAAAAGGATTGCAAAGCAGCTAGCAAATGCACTAGATTTCTGCCACATGACTTCATGAAATACTAAACATTGGCAGGGAAAAAGAAAAGAAAGCACCTTCAGGCAGGAAACAATTCCAAAACAAACACCAGTATTGACTCCCTGCTGATTTTCGAATTCCTCTCAGAGACAGTTCTATGTCTTCATAGAATAGAATAGAATAGAATCGAATCGAATCCCTACAGTGTGGAAACAGGCCCTTCAGCCCAACAAGTCCACACCAACCCTTGGAGCATCCCACCCAGACCCTTCCCCTATAACCCAGCTAATCTACACATCCCTGAACACTACGGGCAATTTAGCATGCCCAATCCACCTAGCCTGCACATCTTTGGACTGTGGGAGTAAACCGGAGCACCCGGAAGAAACCCACACAGACACGGAGATTGTGCAAACTCTGCACAGACAGACAGTCGCCCGTGGCTGGAATCGAGCCCGGGTCCCTGGCGCTGTGAGGCAACAGTGCTAACCACTGAGCCACCATGTCACCCCATTGTATATTTACAATGTGTACAGCTCCTCATTTCAGCTATGACTACATACCGATACAACCAGGCAACAACCCGTTATTAAAATCAATGAAAATATGCTCTCTTCTTGTCAAGGGTCATCTATACTTTGTGATTACAGAACCATTTCCAGTAGCTCCATGAACTTCCCTGGGCTTCAGAGTATAACCTACTCAGGTTACTGATTCCAGAGAACTAGATGTTCCAATTGTGCACACACTAGAATTCTAAAAGAACAAATGCCGTCAGCCTGTATGATGCACTACTTATTTCCCTTTAACAAAGTTGATCATAATTTACTTGGTAGCTCTGACAGATCAGCGTTAACACATACTGTAAACTAAAAGAATAAAACTTTTTTAATGCATACTGTCCTGCATAACTGACGTGCCTGCTTCCAAACAAAGGAGGCCCCTCACAAAAATGCTTGCTTACCCAACATTCTGCAGCATAAAACATTCATGGCTGCTCTTTTGCTCAGTTTTATCTGCAGATGATTTCTAGTAGTTGGATCCAACGCTAATTAAATATTTCCATGGGCACTTTTCTCAAACATATTCAGCCAGAATATAAAATGTTAATTTGCTCACTTGGCATGGCTTGACTGTCTGTTTAATCCTTGCACAAATTGGATATACTGTCTTTTATACTGTACCTTTTCCACATTCCAGGCATCTCAAAGCACCCTACTTTAGAAGTGCAGTCATTTTTGCACTGTAGGAAGCACAGCAGGCAATTTGCACAAAAAAAACTCCCATAAATGACCAGATAATAATTGCTACATAATCTGTTTCAGTGATTTGGATGAGAAATAGATATTGCCAGAACAATGGGGAGGAAGTTGGATGCAGTTTCTAAAGCAGTATAAAAGGCAAGAGAGGGCATATTATTAAATCTTATCCAAAAGATGGCCTTTCTAAAATAGCACTGGAATCTCCGCTTTAATCTGAGGTGGTGGAATTTTGAGGCTCTAGAGTGGAGTAGCACCCTTAATGAGTTATTACACACAAGATGCCCCCATTGAGGCACATTGATGCATCAGTCACATGCACGATGGAAGATAAACTTTTGATCAAATATTAAACAAAATAACTTTAAATGGTCACATCACTATCAAATTTGGCTACCAATAGGATTGATTCCAATGTCTTAACTACAAGTGAAAAAAGGCAGATTCTCTTGGGTGGGGGGAGAAAAAAATTGCATTAAGGGCGTGATTGGATTCTAAATCTACGGAAAATTTAACCGCACAAGCGATAAAACACAATAAAAACCAAAAGAACTGCGGATGCTGTAAATCAGGAACAAAAACAAAGTTGCTGGAAAAGCTCAGCAGGTCTGGCAGCATCTGTGAAGGAAAAAACAGAGTTAACGTTTCGGGTCCGATGACCCTTCCTCAGAACAAGGAAGTTGTTCAGACCTGCTGAGCTTTTCCAGCAACTTTGTTTTTGTTCCCGATAAAACACAGAAATGATTATCAAGGAGAAGACTGAGGCAATTACAACTAAACAACATTTTAAAAAAAGCCCACAGCAGCTACAGCAGCACTTTGAAGGCAGTCTCACTCATCCTATGGACCTGGAAATCTTTCCCACCAAACTATTTATCCAATTCCCTTTTAAAGTTATTATGGAATTGGCTTCCAACGCCCTTAAGGGCAGTACAGCTCAGAGTGAAAATAATTCCGTCCACTTGTCCTGTCCCCTGGTTCTTTTGTCCATTACCATGAAGTGTGAGCTGGGAGAGACTGGAAACAGCTCCTAAACACCCGGGAAAGAGGATAATGTAGTGACCGGACCTGCTGACCACAGGGAGGCTGCGGCTTTTTAAAAATACAACTCAGGAGCCGGTTTCTATTCGGCCCACTCGGTGCTGATGCTGTGAAGCACATGGCGGCAGCTACCGTCTCCCTCAACCTGAATGACTCGGCGACCCGCACAGCCCTGCACCCTCGGCCCAGCTCCCCTTCCCTCATCCCCAAGCCTCACCTGCGGCCTCCTCAGCAGCTCCGTCAGAGTGCTCTCTCTCCGGCTCCGTCAAGGGGCAGTCGGGCTCTCTCTCCGGCTCCGTCAAGGGGCAGTCGGGCTCTCTCTCCGGCTCCGTCATGAGGTTCTCGGCCTCGACTCTCCGCCTCTCGCCTCACCATCTGCTGATCGGCCATCCCAGCTCGTCCATTGGCTCATACCGCATCACGTGAAGGTCCGGCCTCACCGCCTGACCTCCCGGCTCCGCCCCATTCCACCACAATGCGCCTGCATAACGGGGGGGGCGACCCATTGCATGCTGGGGGTTGTAGTCTGATTCAGCCTATGAGCCAATTTGAGGATCACTCTGCAAACTACAACAGCCCGCGGCTGTGCAAGAAACAACACCCAAGGAAACGTAAAAATCCGGCCTCGCTGCATGCTGGAGGCTGTAGTCTCTATATCCGTATGAGCCAAAATACAATGCTTTTCTCAAACTACAACCCTGTGCGTTGCGTGACCCACCCTGTGCATAGTTACAAATCACCCTACAATAATGCAGAATTATATCCCTACGTTTGGACCAGGAGATCCGGGTTCAAGTCCCAACTGCTCCAGAATGGTGTAATAACATCCCTGAACATGTTGATTCGACAATGTATGCAAATAATAATGCAGGAGGCAATTCAACTCATTATGCTGTCTCTATGAAACATACTTAAATATTTCTTCGATTACTTTTTGAAAATTATAAATGAATTTTCTTCATCTCTCTTTCAGGCAATGCATTCCTCATCGCAAAAACGCGCTGTGTAAATTTTTTCTACTCCTCGTTTACTTTATCAAAACTCTTCATGATTTTGACAAGATCTATAAATTTCCCCTTAATCTCTCTGCTATAAGAGAACAACCCCAGTTTCTCAATCTTTTCTCAGTAATTGTAATCGTTCATCCTGGGCACTGTCCTAGTCACTATACAAGGCTCTGACATCCTCACTAAAATATCAGAAATTATGCAATTGGCCACAATATTCCAACAAGAACAAAAGAAATGACTTATAAAGTTCAACAAAACTTCCTTAACTGTATTACTATCTGCCTCTACTTATAGATCAAAGGGTCTTCTTGGTGCAAATGAGTTCCTTTGTGTTAAATTTCACCCTTTATTTCAAAAAATATTTTATTCATAAAAATATCTTTATATACGTATAAAATCACTAAAGCAGTTCGGTTTCGTACATTAGCATATGAAGAAACAAACACATATTGGAAACAAAAATAGAAGTTGCTGGAAAAGCTCAGCAGGTCTGGCAGCATCTGGGAAGAGAAATCAGAGCTAAATTTTTGGGTCCGGAGAACCTTCCTTAGAACACGAAGTTTCATATTGGAGTTTGACTCTATGCAGCAAACAAACCAAAGATGTTTCTTACTTGTGCAAGACTATATTTACATATATTTGAGGCGCCGATGAATTAACAGACCCCGTTTAACTTCAGTAGAAAGACCTTAGATTGTGGTCTTTCCCCGCTGTGCCTTGGCAGCAGCTGCCCCAAGCTATAGTGCATCCCTCAGCACGTTGCCCTGGACCTTGGAAAATGCTCACAGATTGTTACAACATTTGGATCGAACAATGACCTCATCCAGGATAGAGGATTATCAGATAATCCAGGATAGAGGATTATCAGTTTCATATTACCTGCTGAGAAAGATCAATTGCTTAATGATGGGTCTAATAGTTTGGAATTTCTATTGCAGGAGAAATTTCAGCCTGTGTATCAGTAGTTGATGTTAATATATATCTTCATGTTCAGACCTCAGATGAGAAAGGTAGATGGGAACTTTTTACTCAATTCACTGATTTCATTGCACTGTTATCATGAAAAAGTAGTTCAAATTATCTCAGTGGATTGAATAAGGCTTTCAACTGTTTTATTGTCCAGTGACTTCAGTGGAATATATCAATTTACTGTTACTTGCCTTTTGCTTGATTCTGTCTTAGAGTCATACAACACGGAACCAGGCACTTCAGCCCAACTTGTCCATGTTTCCTAGATTGAAACTAGTCCTGTTTGCCTGCATTTGGCCCATATCCTTCTAAAAGTTTCCGATCCATGTACCTGTCCAAATGTTTTTTGAATGTCTTATTTCTTAATGATTCTGACTTGCAGTTTGTAGTGTGTTAGATGTGACCTGGGAGGTCTTGAGGTGAGTGTGTATATTAACAGTAATATTGGGATTATAAATTACTGAGTGCATGTTATCAAACAAATTATTTTGTATTAACTGATAATATCCAGATTAATCCAGTAGAAAGCATAGATTGTCTGTTGGAAGAAATAACAGGACATTCAGAAAAGCTCAAAATGATTAAACAGAGTCCGAATTTATACACCAGGTTATATTCCAGCAGATTTATTTGAAATTACAAGCTTTTGGAGTGTAGCCCCTTTGTCAGGTGATGTGAGAGGGTGCACACAGACACAGAATTTATTGGCAAAGAGATCAAAGGCAGAAAGATCAAAAGTTAGCACAAACGGTGTGAGTAAAGTGTCAACAACAAGTAAAGGAATGATGTATAATCCGATTAAATGAGGCAGAGAGATAATTACAAAAAATTAAAAATAAGGTGGTGCTGGAGTCAAGTCAAATGACTGGAATAATATAATAGGTCTAAGAGTCGCATGTTGAGGATCTAACCAAAATAATAAGTAATCCAAAACTGCACAGAATATCAGTGGTTAGCACTGCTGCCTCACAATGCCAGGAACACAGGTTCAATTCCAGCCTTGGGCGACTGTGTGGAGTTTGCACATTCTCCCCGTGTCTGCCTGGATTTCCTCTGAGTGCTCTGGTTTCCTCCCACAGTCCAAGGATGTGCGGGTTAGGCGGATTGGCCATGCTAAATTGCCCACAGTGTCTAGAGATTCTATGAAACTAATTAAGGTAGAGAGATCATATCAATTTATCTGGGTAATGCTGTCAAAACAGCACAGTAAGGAAGATTTTACAAATACAGAATAGTGTGGTGCGGTCACAAGTAGCGCTACATGGACCCAATATCACGGTTGAGGCTGTCTTCATGGGTATGGAACATGTCTATCAGATTCTGCACTGTTGTGTATTTCAGAGGACGCTTACCCGAAGATCAGAAGCTGAATGTCCTTGGCGACTGAAGTATTGCCCAGCTGGGAGAGAACATTTCTGTCTGGCTATTGTTGCATGCTGTCCATTCATCCATTGTTGTAGCGTCTGCATGGCTTCGGCAATAGACCATGCCTCGGCGTATCCTTGCCTGCAGGATATAAGATAGACAATGTTGGCCAAGTCACATGAGTATCGGCCGTATACATGGTGGGTGGTGTTCCCACGTGTGACGGTAGTGTCCATGTCAACAATCTGACATGTCTTGCAGAGGTTGCTGTGGCAGGTTTGTGTGGTGTTGTGGTCAATGTTGTCCTGAAGGCTAGGCAGTTTGCTGCGAACGATGGTCTGTTTAAGGTTTGGCAGTGTTTGAAGGCGAGAAGTGGAGGCGTGGAGAAGATCTTGGTGAGATGCTCATCGTCATCTATGACATGTTGGAGGCTGCACAAAACATGGTGTAGTCTCTCTGCTCCAGGGAAGTACTGGACAATGAAGGATACTCTATTTTTCGTATCCTGTGTCTGTATTTTGAGGACATCCTTGTGGTTTTTCACTATGGCACATCAGAACTGGTGATCAATGAGTTGAGCATCATATCCTGTTCTTATGAGGGTGTTCTTCAAAATCTTCAGGTGTCCGTTGTGTTCCTCCTTATCTGAGCAGATCCTATGTATGCGCAGGACTTGTCCATAGGGGATGGATTTTTTAATATGTTTAGGATGGAAGCCTGTGCATACACAGAATCTGCTCAGATGAGGAGGAATGCAACAGGCACCTAAAGATATTGAAGGATGCCCTCATAAGAACAGGATATGATGCTCAACTCATTGATTGCCAGTTCCAATGAGCCACAGCAAAAAACCGCAATGACCTCCTCAGAAGACAGACACAGGATATAACCAATAGAATACCCTTCATTGCCCAGTACCTCCCCGGAGCAGAGAAACTACGCCATGTTCTTTGCAGCCTTCAACATGTCATTGATGACAACGAGCATCTCGCTAAGATCTTTCCCACGCCTCCACTTCTCTCCTTCAAACAACTGCCAAACCTTAAACAGACCATCATTCAGCAAACTACTCAACCTTCAGGACAACATCGACCACAATACTATACAACTCTGCCACAGCAACCTCTGCAAGACATGTCAGATCTTTGACAAGGACACTACCATCACACATGGGAACACCACCCACCACATACACAGTAGATAATCACGTGATTCGGCCAATGTTGTTCATCTTATATCCTGCAGGCAAGGATGCCCCAAGGCATGGTATGTTGGCAAGATGATGCAGACACTATGACAACAGATGAATGGAGACTGTGCAACAATCAGCAGACAGGTATGTTCCCTCCCAGTCAGGGAAAACTTCAGCGGTCAAGAACATTCAGTTTCCAATCTTCGTGTAAGCATCCTCCAAGGCAGACTTTGAGATGCACAACAGCGCAGAATCGCCGAGCAGAAACCGATAGCCAAGTTCCATACCCATGAAGATGGCCTCAACTGCAACCTTCGCTTCATGTCGCGCTACATGTGACCCCATCACACTGTTGCGTATCGGTAAAATCTTCCTTACTGTCCTGTTTTGACACCATCACCTTAATACATTGTTATGACTTCTGTACCTTAATTAGCATGTCCAGTTTTGGATTACTTACTATGTTGCTTAGACCCTCAGCATGCGACTCTTATACCTATTGTATTATTCCAGTTATTTAGTTTGTCTCCAGCACCATTTCTCTGCCTCATTTAATTGGATTATAGGGCATCCTTTCATTTGTTATTCAGCTGTTGACACTTTACTCACACCGTTAGAATGACCTTTTGATCTCTCTGCCCTTGACCTCTGTGCCTGTAAATTCTGTGTTTGTGTACAAACCTCTCACATCACCTGACAAAGGGGCTACGTGCCAAAACCTTGTGATTTCAAATAAACTATATAGTTGGACTATAACCTGGTGTTGAGTAAATTCTGACTCTGTTTAATCGTGTTGAGCTTTTCTGAATGTCTGTTATTTCTTCCAACAGACAATCTATGCTTTCTACTAGATTAATCTGGATATTATCAGTTAATACAAAATAATTTGTTTGATAACATGCACTTGGTAAATTATAAACCCAATATTACTGTTAATAAACACACTCACCTCAAGACCTCCCCAGATCACATATAACAGACTACAAACTGCAAGTCAGAATCATTAGGAAATAAGACATGCAAAAAACATTTGGATGGGTACATGGATAGGAAAGTTCTGATGAAGAGTCATCTAGACTTGAAACGTTAGCTTGTTCTGTCTCCATGGATGCTGCTTGACCTGTTGTGATCTCCAGCAATTTTTTTATTTTCAGCACAGATTCCAGCATCTGCAGTAATTTGCTCCTATAATCATTTGGATGGCTTGCTACTGTTAGTTTCCTTGTGTAGCAGGACTTGGTGCCTTTCTGTCTGGGCCCTACTTTGTTTGGTGGATAAGTTGTTGGGGGTATGTCTGTCCATGAGACTGTTGTCTTTTCCCTTACGCTAATATCATTAGCATCTGGCTGCTGTGTTTGCACTGTGTCTGGTGTATGGGTTTTGTGATTCCAGAGTTTTACTTGGCCAATATGTCCAACATCCGTTGGCTGTTTGGCCAAGTTAGCAATCTAGCTGTGTTTTAGCAGCCAGGAGGCTGCTACATCTCTCTTGTTTTGAATGGAAGAAAGCTTATGTGAATGAAGTTCAAACCTAATTGTAAAAGTTGGTTATATTTGTTGTCAGGAGGGCCAACATGTTCATGTGAAAGCCATTGTGTACATTGGTCAAGCCTATCCTATAATTGCATATATAATAAAGGGAAACTCCTGTTGCAATAATCCATACAAGATTGAAGTGCATAGACAACATTCAGTCATCAGAGCAAATGGAAGTGACAATAGTGATAACCCTGAGAGTTCCATCCACCTTAAAGCCCCTGTGTGTGTGTACATTATTATTCATAATGAGTGAGCAACCTCTTGGCATATCTGTCTTTCCCAACCTGCAATCTTAATCACCAGTATCCTGAGATATATCAAGGTGAGTGCAGTTAGGACTACAGCTAGATGTGAGAATGGCTGAATTTGTGGATGACAGATAATGGGTCATATGATGGTATGTCCTGTTTGCTCGCGTTTACTTAGAGTGGTCCATATCAATATGCCCTGTTTCACCATAGTGTATGGCAGGGTGTCATGGTAACCCATCCAAATAATTTTTTTTAAATTCCAATATTTTTGACTTCAAATGTCCTCAACCCAACTTTGTCACTAGGAATGATTGTAATTCCTAGCACCAAACCCAGCACCTCGCCGAGAATATCCTTGTGGTTGTAATTATACCACATCTTGATGAGCTGTTGCAACTGACAATCAGAGATGTTACTATAGGTCTTCTCCTGGAACAAATGTTCAAGCTGTTCTTTACTGATCGAGGATGGGATTTTCCCTTCGCTAGTCTGTCAGAGGTGCTGTCTCAGCTGCTTAATCAAACGTAGATGCTGCACAGGACATGGTTTTGCTGTTAACCATCATCCCCGATTTGGCCCTGGATGATCTGGTTAATCGTCTTGGTGTGACCCTCCGGTATAGACACTGAGTGGTGGCCAGCCTGATTCTCTGCTAGTTACCCCATGGTGTCCTGTTGATTGTCTGTATTCAATCCTTCTAGGACTTGTTGGGTAAAGATCCTGAGTTTATTGTCCAAATTAGCCAAATCAAGAGCAGTGATCATTGACACTCTTGCCCCATATGCTGTGGCTAGATCATTGAGGAGTTCCCTTCTCTTTCATGTCAATATTGTAGGACACCTGGGCAAATACATTTGTAACATTCTGTTTGGAGTTGTCTAACTTGTTTTAAGGAGGAATTAGACAACAAAGGTTATAGCACAAGATAGGACCTCAAACTATTGAGCATAATGTGGTAACCTGAATTGAGTATCAGTTAACACACAGAAGAGAGTGAATCAGAATTAGTGGGTCTTTTTCTGGCTGGAAAGTAATAACTAATGGAGTGCCAGAGGGATCACAGAGTCATTGACTCAATCAGAGCAGAAACAAACCCATTGGTCCAACCTGTCCTTGCCAACCATAATTCCAAACTAAACTAGTCCTACATGCCTACAATTGATTTTTTGATTTGATTTTGATTGTACAAGAGTACAGTGAAAAGTGGATAATGTCAACACACAAGGTGCCGTCTTAGGTACAGGTAACTAGGTGCAGAATCTTAAGAACAAGATAGAAAGAAAGAACAAAGTTAGAAGTTAAATATTGCAGATCTTCTCAGTTTAAAGTAGAAAATAGGAAATGCTAAGCCCATAGCCCTCCAAACATTTCTTATTCATGTACTTACCTGAATGTATTTTAAACGTTGTAACTGTACCTGCATCCATCACTTCCTCTGGAAGTTCATTCCACACATGAACCACTTTCTGAGTAAAAAAAAATTGCACACTTGTCTTTTTTAAATCTTTCTCCTCTCACCTTAAAAATATGTCCCCGAGACTTGAATCCCCCACCCTAGTGGAGATGTCAGACATCTACCATTCACCCTATCTATACCCCTCATTATTTTATAAACCTCTATAGGTCACCTCTCAATCTCCTATGCTCCAGTGAAAAAAAATCAGACCTAGGGCCTTACTTATTTACTACCTATGTTAATGATATTGAAGGGGGGAGAGTGTAATGTTTCCAAATTGATGATGATTCAAAAATAGGTGGGAGGGCATGATGTGCTGAGGACATAAGGAATCTGCAAAAGGATGTAGATAGGTTGAGTGAATGAGCAAAACCCTGGCAAATGGAGTTTAATTTAGGAAAGTGTGAGGTAGTGCACCTTAGTGGGAAAAATCAAAAGGCAGACTCCAAAAAACAGTGCAGCACAAATGGATCTGTGTGTTTTTGTGCACAAAATTAACATGTAGGTGCAGCAGGTAAATGAGAAGTCAAACAGAATTTTGGTCTTTATTGCTAATGAGTTGGAGTTTAAAAATAGGGAAGTCTTGTTACAACTGTACAGGGTGTTGGTGAGACCACACCTGAAGTACTGTGTACTGTTTTGGTCCCTGTATTTACAAAATGATATACTAGTCTTGGAGGCATTTCAAGAGAGGTTCACTTGACTGATTCCAGGATGGGGTAGACGACTGATCAAGAATGGGAAAACAGGTTATTCCTTTATTCATTCGAGTCTGGAAGAATGAGGGGTGATCTTACTGAAATATACAAGATTCTAAGGGGACTTGATAATGTAGATGTTGAGAAGATGTTTCCATGAGTTAAGGAATCTCAAACTAGGAGATACGGTTACAGAATAAGGGGATGCTCAATTAAGACTGAGATCTGAAAAAATTTCTTCTGCCAGAGGATAGTGGATGTCTGGAATTTGGTACCCCAGAGTGTTGTGGGGTCTAAATAACTGAAAGTGTTTAAAGAGGAAGTACAGAGATTTTTGAAATATCAGAAAGTTGAAGATAATGAGAAGCTGGCAGAAAAGCTGAGTTGAGGACTGGGGCAAATCAGCCATGATCTTATAGACTCTTGTTAACCCTGTTTCTACTTCCACAGATATTGCTGCCCTGCTGAGTCTCTATTTTTATTTCAGATCTCCAGCATCCGCAGTTGCTTTTGTCATGTCGAATGGTGGGGCAGGTAGAATGGAGGGGCTGAATGGCCGACTCCTGCTGCTATTTCTTATGTTCAAATGCGCGGCACTGGGGAGGGGAGGGTGCCATTCTAAACTATTAGCATCAGACGATTGAAATGAAATAGAAATCACTTCGTCTAGAAAGCGAAATGTTCCCTTTAAAGCGGTGTCCCTGCGTCTGGTTGTTAGGGGGTTGCTAGGAGACTGACTGGTTACATTCCAAACAGACTGTAACCGCGAGAAGCTCGGGCATTGAATCCATTCCCAACAGCAGGGAAGGAGGGAGTGAAGCAGAGACAGAGAAGGAGAGAAATAAAAACAGAGATAGGCCGAGAGAACAAATAAAAAGCAGAGGGAGAGAGAGAGATCGGCAGAGACAGGGAGAGAGAAAAACCCAGGCAAAAGCAAAAAGACCGTTCACAGAGAGACAAAGTCAGACAGAGACACAGCGATGGCTGACGATGATGAGGATGTTGTGACGGGTCCAGTCTGTTCGTACCTCACCTACAAGTCAGAGGGGGACCGCCTGTACATGCTGGGGGAGTATGAGAAGGCTATCAACAGTTACACACATGTAAGTTTCATCGCCAGCTGGAGGACAGGGACTGGGGACTTGTTTAATCTTTGCAAGCGGGCAGGTTTTGGACCTTTAACGGCTTGGTACAACTTTCACAGAATGGAGGGGGAGTGTGAGGGAGATTTCTGACCGGACAAATTGCTTGGCGATTTGGTGTGGGGAGGGCTCGGCGACACAGCAAGGAGAGTTTCAGGGCGGTACACTTTCCCAAAGCCAGTTCACAACTCGGCCAAATTGCCCAGAATCAGAATACTCAATGCAGGGTGGCTCATGTCCCCCAGGAGAAAAATACTCACCTGTATGGCTCACAGATATGACCCTTCAGCCAGAGCATGACTAATGCTTCAGCAATGGCACTGCCAGGATCACCCTGCACTGCCTTAGTCAGTATGGCAGCATCTCCTTTGTTTTCCTAAAGTTCATTTAGAGGTGTGCGGCCCTGTCCTGGGAATGTAGCTTTAATCTGTGTCTAACCCTGTGCAGTCCCTGTCCTAGGAGCGTTTGATGGGGACAGTGTAGAGGGAGCTTTACTCTGTATCTAATCCTGTGCAGTCCCTGTCCTCGGAGTGTTTGATGGGGACAGTGTAGAGGGAGCTTT
>NC_063361.1:36024555-36076549 GCF_021869965.1 Rhincodon typus | reverse complement strand
GTCCCTGTCCTCGGAGTGTTTGATGGGGACAGTGTAGAGGGAGCTTTACTCTGTATCTAACCCTGTGCAGTCCCTGTCCTCGGAGTGTTTGATGGGGACAGTGTGGAAGAAGTTTTACTTTGTATCTAACCCCTTGCTGTAAATGGTTGGTTTAGAATTGGGAACCAAGTGTAGAATGTCAAAGTTCACAGATGACACTAAGATAAATGGTACAGCAAATTGTGCAGAGGGCACTGAAAGTCTGCAAAAGGATAGATAGGTTAAGTGAGTGGGCAAGGGTCTGGCAGATGGAGTACAATGTTGGTAAATGTGAGGTCATCCATTTTGGTAGGAATAACAGCAAAATGGACTATTATGTAAATGGTGAAAAACTGCAGCATGCTGCCATGCAGAGGGACCCAGGTGTCCTTGTGCATGAATCACGAAAAGTTGGTTTGCAGATGCAGCAGGTTATGAAGAAGGCAAATGGAATAATATCCTTCACTGATGGAGGGACGGACTTTAAAAATTAGAAGGTTATGCTGCAGCTGTGTAGGGTCTGATGAGGCCATACCAGGAGTACTGTGTACTGTTTTTGTCTCCTTACTTGCGAAAGGATGCACTGGTACTGGAAGGAGAGCAGAGAAAGTTCAATAGGTTATTCCGAAATTGAGAGGGTTGGCTTATGAGGACAGATTGAGTAGACTGGGACTTTACTCATTGGAATTTAGAAGAATGAGGAGCGGGGATCTTGTAGAAACATATAAAATTCTGAAGGGAAGAGATAAGATAGAAGCAAGGAGGTTGTTTCCACTGGTGCGTGAAGCTAGAACTAGGAGGCATAGCCTCAAAATAATGGGGAGCAGATTTAGGACTGAGTTGAGGAGGAACTTCTTCACCTAAAGGCGTGTGAATCTCTGGAATTCCCTGCCCAGGGAAGCAGTTGAGGCTACCTTGTTTAATATTCTTAAGGGAAAGATAGATAGATTTTTGAACAGTAGAGGAATTAAGGGTCATGGTGAGCAGCTGGGTAAGTGGAACTCAGTCCACAAAAAGATCACCCATGATCTTATTGAATGGTGGAGTAGGCTCAATGGGCCAAATTGGCTACTCCTGCTCCTATTTGTTATGTTCTTATGCCCCTGTCATGGGAGTGTTTGATGGGGTCAATGTGGAGGAACTGTACTCTAAATGCCCTGGAATATTTCGGTATTATGTAGTGGTTGTGGAGTATGTTTCTTTCAGGATTACATCTGATCTTAACAAATGCATAAGGAAAAATTTTGAAGAATGCTTTATTCATGTGAATATTGCAGTTTACTGTAATTCTGTTGTTCCCAGCTTTGAGGAAGGGTCTCTCGACCTGAAATGTTAATGCTGATTTCTCTCGACAAGATCTGCCAGGCCTGCTGAGTTTTTCAAGCAATTTCTGTTTTTGTTTCAGATTTGCAGCATCTTCAGTTCTTTTGGTTTTTATTCTGTTGCAGGCTCTTCAACAAGAACCAAAGAACAGGAACTGTCTGGTTGCCCGGTCCCGATGCTACCTGGCAATGGGAAACACCACTCTTGCTTTGAAGGATGCAGAGGCCTCCCAGTTGGGCAATAAAGAGTTCTATAAGGTGATCTTGATATAACAATTATTTAGTGGATTCCTTCCCTTTGATGTTTCTCCTCTTTTGGCAGTGAACCAATTTTTTTTGTCTTTATAGAATCTTAGAATCACAGAGTAGCATGAGAGGAGGCTATTTGGCCCACCATATCTATGCCAGCTCTCTGCAAGAGTAATTAAGATAGTCCACCCACCCACCACTTTCCTGCAGCCCGCCCCACCACATTTCCCATGGTCCTGCAATTTTTTTTTTTGTCTTCGAGAATGATTCGATGGAGCAGGAACAGAAATGGATCAGATAAACTGGAAGAAAAGGTCGACAGGATAAACTTTAGCTGAACAATGGGATGCCTTCAGAAAGGGACTGGTTTGAGACAAGGTATATTCCCACAAAAGAGAAATGGAGAACAAACAAATCCAGAGCTCCCTGGATGACAAAGGAGATAGAGATTTAAATAATGAAGGAATGTATCCTCATCATGGGAGACAGGTAGAAAATACAATCGAGAGGAATACAGAAAGCTTGGGGGTGGGGGGAATGACGGAAGTACAAATTAGATAAATGAAGAGGGATTATGAGAAGAGATTGATGGTCAATGCCGAAGTATTCAATGGACATATCAATAATGAAAAGAATAGGTTCGATTAGAAACCCAAAAAGGCATTAAATGAATATTTTGCATTTGGTTTTACCAAGGAGGTAGATAATACCTGGGCATGGGGTGGGGGAGGAAATTCTGTCACTAGAAGTTTCCAAGGTTGTTAAGGAAGAAGTCTTTGATGGACCTAATGTTGACAAGGCACTGGGCCCAGAATTTTTTTATCCACTGTGGGACATGGGCATTACTGGTGGGGCCAGCATTTATTGCCCATCCCTAGTTGCCCTTGAGAAGGTGGTGGTGAGTTGCTTTCTTCATCCACTCTAGTCCATGTGCTAAAAGATGCATCTGAGGATTTTGAAGAGCGCGAAAGTGGAAGCTGCAGGGCGTTAGTCATAATCTTTCAGTCTTCCCTAGGATCAGGCAGGTGCGAGAAGGCTGGAGAATTGTAGATATTATGTCCTTGATCAAAAACCATAAGGGTAATCCCACCAATTACAGACCAGTTAGTTTAGCTTTTATGACGAAGAAATGCAAAACAATTATTTGGGTTAGAAGTATCAGTCACATGGGAAATGATGGGTTGTTTATGAAGAGCCAGCATGGACTTCGAAAGGCAAAGTTGTGTTTCATGAACTTGCTGGAGTTTTTGAAGGAGTCAGTCAGGGTAATGCCATTGACATGATGTATTTGGACTTTCAAAAGGCATTTGATACAATGGCACACAACAGACGTGTGAGAAAAGTTAGAGCTCATGGAATAAAAGGGTCAGTAGATACAAAATGATCCTGGATACAAAACTGGCTGAGTAATAGGGAATAGAGAGGAGTGATCAATGGATGATTTGCATGCTGGACGAAGATTTGTATTGGAGTTCCCCAGATGCTGTATTAACACCCTTGCTTTTCCTGAGAAGTGTGATGTGACGCATTTTGGTAGGAAGAACATGCACAGACAATGTGAAGAGGGAGGCGCGTGCTAAATGGCCTCTTTCTGCAATGTAACAATTCTGTGATTCTGTAAGTTTGCACTTTTTCATAATGGAGAGTGATTGGAAGAGGAACTCGGCTGGTTTTCCCACCTTAGTTTATGGATCCAAGACAGTGAACCCATCATCTCCGCTGTGCAAACTTAAATCAGCATCGACAAACCAGACCAAGTAACATATCTGGAATGGCTCAAGTACTTATAGGGATGTACTCTCAGTCTTGGGACATTGTAATGGAGGTGTCCTTGAATTTGGGATCTCTTTGGTGAAAAGGGTGTTTCGGTAGGTGGAGGGGGAGCATGTAGTGGAGTGAGACCTGGCATAGTCCTGGCAATGCATGATATTGGTGCATTGTGCTGGATACTGGCAACAGAAATTAAAAGCTTGTAATTCTTTATGGATTAATCCTGTGATAATAACAAGTGCCCTGCAAAGTTTTGCAATTTTTCTGGAAATCAATGTGCAAGTTTTAAAACTACAAAGGGAGTTATTCTTGTATTTTGTTGCTTTCTCAGGGCCTTTATCGAAAGGCTGAAAGCCTTTATGCTAAGGGTGAATTTGAACTTGCATTAATGTTCTATCATCGAGGACATAAACTCCGTCCAGATGACCGGAATTTCCGCCTGGGAATTCAGAAAGCTCGGGAGGCTATCGACAATTCTGTTGGAAGTAAGTGCATGTCTTGTGAGGAATTGCCTCTGGTGTTCCCATCCTTCCCCCCCTCTCTATCTCTCTGATGTTAAGGCCAGGATTGAGCTTCATGTGGAGCTGCTGACATGTTGGAAGTCACATGGATAATGTGGCGGGAGGGATAAAGCGAATATAGACAAGGAAGGAGATGGCGGGGCAAGAACGTCCCTGAAGGGTGAAGGGAAGGAATTTTTCAAAATAACAATCGAAAATATTGGAACATGGAAACTATTCAAAATGTAATGGAAGTGGTATTGGCTTTGATGGTTTTGCTTCCTAATTGGTCCCCTGTGGGTGCACCATCTGATTCAAGCAGGACAAGGGGTCCTCCTGCTGCCAATCCAATCAGAAACCTCAGCAATGATATTGTAGGAGCTGGGTGCTGCTGAGGCTGCCCAGTACCTCGACAGATCCTCAAACTGGAGGTGGTTTCACGCAGGTATTCAGAAATAGTAACTTCAGGGTGACAGAAGGCAAAGGGCCCTACTGGTTTTTGGGGATTGCTGGATGTTGGGGCTGCCTTTCACAATTGCGGCTCCCTCTCTTTGGCATGAATCCTCTGTCATTAATGGTCTCCACTGAACAGCCACCATGTTGCCAGCTTTACCTCCAGCCGGGTATTTTATGATGTGGCAATGCTTATGCTAAGTCCTGCAACATAATATCTAGACACAGGTAATGTGGCATTGAAAGATTCAACAAATATTTGTGTCAGCCCCTCAGATATGCATGCTTTACAGTGAGAGGCACTTCAGTGTCAGCTAATATTAACCTGTTATTTACAAACAGTATCATTCTTTAACCAATATACCATGCTTCAAGAGGCCCCTGTTAAGATGAAATTTGAGACTCATATGCCCTCAGGATTTGAGCTATGATATTAACCTTAACACTAACCTAAGTTAATAATATTGCAGACATAACACAGTGTGAACCTGGAGGAACACAGCAGGCCAGGCAGCAACAGAGGACCAGGAAAACTGACTTTTCGGGTCGGGACCCTTCTTTAGAAAATTTTCTGAAGAAGGGTCCTGACCCAAAACGTCAGCTTTCCTGCTCCTCTGTTGCTGCCTGGCCTGTTGCGTTCCTCCAGCCCCACACTGTTATCTCAGACTCCAGCATCGGCAGTTCTTACTATCTCTGAATATTGCAGATATACCTTTATAGAGTGTTCTGAACACTGACAATGAAACATAACATGACACCTCCCACACTGCCTCCCCCCTTACCCCAAACCCCACCTGCCTCAGGGAGTTAGCCTCCATGCAGCTGGCAGTCTCCCTACGCTGCTGGGGGGGGCACTCTGTTGCTGGCAAAATGCCAGCTTTCTCGCGTAACAACAATTAGGGGATCAATTGTGCAAACTGCTCCACAGCAGCATAGCTCATTCTTACCTTGACCAACCTGGTCACTGCTAAGAAACTGCACTGAGACCAGGACGACACAGCAGGAGACCTGATATGACTCCCAGCTGCACCCCACCTGACACAGTCCCTCAAAACCCCCACAGTTTCTCTCTCTCTCTCTCACTGCACAGATGCTGACAGATGTGCCGAATTTTCTCGCCATTTTCTGATTTATCTCAGAGTTCCTGCATTTACAGTATTTTGCTTTTGTAGTCGAAGCATTAACTGGTTGTTGAAAACAAGAATGTTGTGGTGTGATGGAGGGAGTTAGGAAAAGGACAAGAGAAACCTCCTGCTCTTTAGATCAGGGGAAATCAATAAGGGGTCTGGAATTTGGGGAATCTTACAAAGACAGTGAGCGACTGAAGAGCAGACAGTGCATTCTGAAGGTTCAGTCTCTACGTGGTCACACTGTGCACCGAGGTGCCCATCATTTCAGTCTAATAGAGTAACACAAGACAGCCCTGTGCTGTTTGGCCTGCACTGCATGTAGCTGGGGACCAGCAACCAAATAACATTGACGACCAAAATAGATTTACTCAGAGCCCTGCGCCGCTTGTCTGACTATTTTACCTCCCAACAAGAAAATTCAGTGATTTAATAATTCATTTAATTCCCACAGGCCCTTCCTCAGTGAAGCTTGAAACTAGAGGTGACCTGTCCTTCTTTTACAGAAGAGAGGAGGTGAGCAGCTTTAATAGGGGCAAAACAGCTGCAATGACTCAAGAATTCACAAGGATTATAAAAAATAATTTCTCTAATTGCATCAAGGCAGCGGGTGGGAGTCACTGTTGGGTTTCAGGGATGTGGGAAGACATTGGGTTTGGGATATGGTAAGATTGATACTTAATTCTTGGAACTGAGAGTCAGGTCAATATTTATTGTCCATCCCTAATTACCCTTAAGAACGTGACAATCAGTCCATGTAAGTTATAGCTTTCTTCAGCAATTTTGATACAACTGCGTGGTTTGCTAGGTCATTTCATAGGGCTGTTAAGAGTCAATCACATTGCTGTGCGTCTGGAGTCCCACGTAGGCCGGACCAGGTAGGGACAGCAGATTCTTGTCCCTAAATGACATTAGTGAACCAGATGGATTTTTATGAAGACCCAATACTTTCATGATCACCATGAAAGACACAAGGTTTCCATTCCAGACATACTTAATTTACTGATGTACAGGATGTTGGTGAGGTCTCTTTTGGAGTGCTGTGTGCAGTTCTGGCCACCCTGCTGTAGGAAGGATATTATTAAACTGGAGAGGGTTCAGAAAAGATTTACTAGGATGTTGCTGGGACTGGAGAGTTTGAGGTATAAAAATAGTCTGGAAAGGCTGAAACTTTTTTCACTGGAGCATAGAAGGTTGAGGGGTGGCCTTGTTGAGGTTTATAAAATCATGAGAGGCAAAGGTAAGGTGAATGACAATGGTCTTTTTCCCAGGATGGGGGAGTTCAAAACTATGGGGCGTATTTTTAAGGTGAGAAGAGAAAGATTTAAAAAGGACATGAAGATCAACTTTTTTGACACAGAGAGTGGTTCGTGTGTGGAATGAACCACCAGAGAAAGTGATAGATGCAGGTACAGTTTAAAAGACATTTAGATAAATACATGAATAGGAGAGGTTTGGAGGGATATGGGCTAGGAGCAGGCAGGTAGGACTAGTTCAGTTTGGAAACATGGTCGATGTGGACTGGTTGGACCGAAGGGTCCGTTTCTGTGCTGTATGACTCTATGATATTGAATTTAGATTAATCACATGTTGTGCTGAGATTTAAACTGCGACCTTGTTTAGTTCTATTGTTACTCCAGGACAATGAGAGTGGACTGATGACACTTTCTATCTCTCACTAAGAAAGCACTACCGCAAACCAAATCTCAACTGCGAAGGCAGAAATTAAACCTGAAGCAGCAGAGTATGAAAACAGACCAGGATGAGCCGAAAACCAACAAAACTGTCCGAGTGCTTCTGGGAGAGCTGTATGGAGACAAGGAGTACCTGGAGAATCTGCTCCTGGACAAGGGTAAAGATCTGCTCGCTGTATAATTTCATTAATGAGGAGGTAATCAGTTCAGTTACTCACTGCTCGATCTGCCCACCTGTGCGAAAACTCTAAAGTGACTTTAAGACCATAAGATGTAGCAGCAGAAGTGGGGCCCGGGTGCTGGAGCCCAGGCTTAGTCTTTATTTGTAATTAGGTTGATTGTTGTACTGCGACAACTTATGAAAGTCTAATCCACCAACTCAACGCAGCCTCAAATTAAACTGGAAGATCTTCTACTCTTTGTGGTAGACTGCAGCATAGCTTCCACTCCCCACAACAGCCCCCACCCTCCACCACCCCCATGTCATCCACCCCTTACCATCCAGCCATTAGGCTCCAGCATCAACCATTCTCACCCCTCTCTATGTCTGGGACCTCTTCCAGCCTCACCCAGGTCCCAGATTCTGGAGGTCTCTCGGGATACACTCATTCCCTTCTCCCTTCTCTCTCTGGTATTTAAAGTGAGACTTCCATAATGATCATCTGTCCAAGTTAACTTCCTCCAAAAAAGAGAATAACTTCTCTCTTCCTAGGAGGGAGGCCTGCACTGTCAGAGATGCTGACTCTCAGTGAGACATCAATTCAAGGCTCAGTTTGTACCCTCAGGTGGATCATCACCCGTCCATAGTCTGTAAAAGAACAGTTACATTCTCAGTGTTCCAGCCAACATTTATTCCTCAATCACCACCTAAAACAAATTATCTCGCTATTACTTCATCACTATTTATGGGGTTTTGCTCTGCACTGATTGGCTGCCACGCTTCCTACACTACAGCAATGACTGCACTGCCAGGAGTACTTTGCTGACTATAAAGCCCTTTGAAATGTCCTGAAGTTGTGAAAGGTGCTACATAAATGCAAGTTGCTGCAGGGCAGGCACGCACCACCAGTGAGAGCTTCAGTCTTTCCAGAACAACAAACCTTTCACAATTTTAAATGTTCAATTTAAAATGCCCCTTTGCCATTGAGCATTAAGAGGTTCTTTGAGGAGCAGGCTGGAAAGCTCATCCATTGTCCTGAACGTCAGTGTTAATGATGCAAGTGGCTGTCAAGAAGAGGAGGCTCAGAGAGAGGGTCCAATACTTCCCCAGACAGACGGGGAAGGTATTAAAGGAGCCGCTCTCCCATTGCCACCAGCACCGATCACTCAGTATAGCAGCTGCTTTTGGAAAGGGAGGGTTAGATTGAGGGCTGACCACCTTCCTGTTCTGCTTGTCCAGCAGAGAGGCTGCCCATCAAAACAACTATTAAAAAATAATCATAAAAATGCCTCCCTTGACTCAGGACCGCCCTGGTTCAGGAAAGTCCTAATTTGCAGCCAGCTCTGCTGTTACCTGATCGCACCTCGGACAATTGACCTCAGTACCCCAGAGCTGAGGGAGAAGGGGATTAATAGGCGCAAAGTGGGACATATGGAGGTCAGTCCTCCTGAGACTTATCTGATGGTTTTGTTGCATATGGGTCTGGAAGGGTTAATACTGGGGAGTACCATAAGCACTGCCCACCACGGTGATGTCTAATGGACTTGTAGGTAGAGCAGTTTAGAGTCTTCAAAGAGTGAGATCCAACAGTCAGTCCCTCCTTGAATCTCTGTTACGTCAAGGTATCAGAGAATGCTGGAGAAACCCAGCAGGGCTGGCACCATCTGTGGAGAGAGTTAACTCATCAAGTCCAGTATGACACTTCTTCAGAACTGTCCTGTGACATACAGCCAAAATTGCTGAGTGTTTTCCAGCATTCTCCAGGTTAGCTCGCGATTCCCAGCATCCAGCATGCCATTAAACTGTAGCTAGTTGCTAACAAACGATATCTTGTTAATTACAAAAGCCTCTTCTAGCGAGACCGGGTTTCCCTCTCCCACACTACGCCAAGCAGACTCTGCAGTTTCTGACACTTAGAAAGGATGATGGCAGCAATCTTTATGGTGAGCATCAGCTCAGAACGCAATATGAGCTGGCACTGCCCATTCAACAGGGGGCATTCTGGGAGAAGTAGAGAGAGTTTGGCAGCGAGGGCTTGAGAAGGGGGCAGTGTGGGATTATTGTAAGAATTGTTGATGCATTTTCTTTATTCCGAGATTTACAGACCAAAATGTTCCCCATTCTTCTTTTCCACGGTGGAATCAGAACTGATGAAAACCAGTACAGAGAGTGGAGGCAGCATCCAGGAACTGATCATGAACGGGATCACATTCCTGGACACACGCACCGAGTTCTGGAGGCAGCAGAAACCAATCTTTGCCCGAGACCGTGAACAGCGAATAAAGGCACAAAGCTGGAAAACCCAGAGGAAGCAAGTTGAGACAGAGCAAACGACTTTCATCCTCCAGCGCATGGAGGAGATTGACATGTGTACGTGAGAATGACAAATCCTCAAAAAAAGTCCTTCACTGTTGCAGTAGGAAATTTCACTAGAATGAATCTCCCACTACAGTCACCTGAGTAACATATAATGTAGTCAGGTACATTAATCTCACTCTCCATCAAACTGTTAGGACAGGCACAGTACAGGGTTAGATACAGAGTAAGTTCCCTCTACAGTGTCTCCATTAAACATTCCCAGGACAGGGACAGCACAGGGTTAGATACAGAGTAAAGCTGTCTCTACACTGTCCCTCTCAAACACTCCCAGGACAGGGACAGCATGGGGTTAGATACAGAGTAAAACTCCCTGTACACTGTCCCCATCAAACACTCCAAGGACAGGTATCACTTATCTGTGTTCTGAATCATATGAACCACCAAGTCCCAAGGTTGAGTCAAGAGGGAAAATGAGGAATTGTTGCTTGTGATCAAAAGCTGGTGATTATTGCTGGAAAGCTAATGAGTGAGGCTGTTGTGTGAGGATGGTATAGCCATTTGAGCTCGCACAGCAAGTTTGGATGAGGTACCAATGTCTACTTTGCATGAAATCTGAGTGCATTAGTCAGCGAGAGAGAAATAGGGGAGAGGTGCGGCGAAGGGAGAGAAGGATTCATGTGGAATGAATGATGTGTCTTGAGGTTCACTCACCTGTCATTTTTGTCTTGTGTTTGCTCAGTGTTGGCTGATGGCTATCCTGAGGAATGTAAGACTAAGGCCATGGAGTTGGTGCAAATTGTGAAGGAGTGGTCACAGAGAGAGGTTCCTAACAAGGCCGAATTCCTGGGCAACCTGTACAACACCATTGGACTCGCCCAGGTTGAGCTGGGAGAATTTGAGGATGCTCTGACAAGTCATCAGAAAGACCTGCAAATTGCCAAAAAATTGTGAGTGCAATCCATTGCTTGTTGCTGCTCCCAGACCATCCCAGTCTAGATAGCCAAACAATGAAGGATAGAAGTGGATGCTATTTAAACTCATGGGATTCTATTTACAGAGACACGTAATGCTAACATGTGGCTCCTAACCCAACAAGCACAGTTTCTGCCCATTTTTAAGACTGTATAGGAGCACAAGAGTCTCCTTAGTCAATGCTATCCTCCTGAATACAACTAAACACCCAATTAATGCACAATTAACACCAACTTTGAAGCACCATCACTGGAGTTGGGTTCAGTTTTCCACTATAACAATAGAGAATTAGTGTCCCCAGCACAGGTCCAAGGCTTTCTCACAGCTTATCTGATGTTGGTGGGGAAGGTGCAGCACTGCTGGGCATTTTCTGAGGAATTGAGATGAGGGGGGGAAGAGGGAGGAAAGGGGGAGGTAAAATCAGTCCTCTTCATTACCATAGTGATTCCTGCCAGAAAGTATTCAGTTAGAAGGACAGGTTGAGTCTCACAGTCTAGACTCAGACAAAAAGGTTGATCAGTTGATGGAGCTGGGAGAGGGGAACTGATGTCTTGGGTAATAAGAACAAATAAAGGGCTTCTTTTAGCAAAGAATAAACACGTAAAGTGGATACTGTTTTCAAATCCCTCAATGGCTTTGCCTTTTCTTGCCTCTCCAATCCTTTGTGATCTCCAGTCCTGGCTTTTTAAACATCCCTGATTTTGATCGCTCTATCATTGGCAGCCAGGCCTACAGCAGATCTGAATTCCTTTCTGAATGTATCTCTGTGTCCAACTGTGTGATCTCCTGTCCCAGGATGTGTGTCTCAGTGATAAACTTTTTCTGATGAAGTGCTGGTGAAGCACGTTGAGAGATTTTATGATGTTAAGGTATTGTGTAAATGCTGCCAGTGACACTGCTCGGTATGTCTCATGGCACTGTACTGCCAGGATGGCAGCTGAGCGTAAGTCGAAGGCAGACAGAAAACCAGAGGTTCCCGGCCTCAGTATTGAGAGCAGGATTGACCGAAAGACTGAAAGTACCTGCCTGACTCCAAACATGGTAATGAGGCTCGAGTCCAGTAAGTTAACCTGAACAATTGGACAGAATTAACATGTTTAAAAATAGTATTACAAAGAAGTCCTTCCTCATCATTGTTTTTATAATTGTAAACAGTGACAACTTGGAAGCAAAATCAAGAGCCCTGGACAACATTGGCAGAGCGTACGCAAGGATTGGTGAATTTTCAAAGGCTGTGGAGGCGTAAGTATGAGGCATGGTGTTGAGATGCCAACAAGGATTAACCTGAAACCCCATCAAGCCGTGAGCAGTTTGTCGGGTTCCAAATTCTGAAGGTATTTTGCATGGGAAGAGGATCTTGTACTGGGGTAAACTACTAAGTGACGGTTGGTCCTGGTACAAGACCCTCCTATAATCTGGTGAAGGTGGAAGAGCAGAGTCCCCCTGTGTAAGTATCCTACACACCTGAATTGGGTTTAAGGCTGTGCGGCAGAGGTGCTGCTGTATCAGGAGTGCAACGTACAGATGTGACACCAAATCTCCAGCTTGGCATTTTTGGATAAAGCACTGAATTCAACATTGATTCCTCACTTGACACAGTCATTTCTGGAATTCCGTTGTGTGGATTGGTACCCACATACTGATAGCCAATTGATGTGACCTTCTTCTGATGTGATGAAGTAGAGTATCAATGAGTGATTTCTCACTCTCAAGCTCAGGGCTTCCCAAAATGGAGGTTGGGACTCCAAATGGGGTCACAAGTTGAAATTTTAGGGTGTTGTGATATTTGCTATGAATAGTAACTGTCCTGCTGGTCCTTTCTCTCGTGGCAGTCTTAGCCAGTTCTCACTGAGGGATTGTGACAATTTTCAAACATTGATTTGGTGTCATAGTAGGAAAATGCTTGGGAAGCATTGGAATCCAACCATCCAACATTAAATGATAAAAAGTAGGGATCTAAACAGATCCTTTTCCCTTTTATTGTTGATGATTCCACGTTAAAAGGTGAACTCACGGTAGTCCTGCTTTCGCATTAGTGAGATGATCAGTGGTGGTTTAACCTAAGGGTCACCATACCTCGGGCGAGGGAAGAGGTTGAGAAGGAGAATCCTTCATAGTAACGTCAGCCAGTGGGAATTGAAACCACAATGTGGGCGTCACTCTGTGTCACCGGTCAGCCATCCAACCAACTGAACTAATTGACCCCCATGTTCTAGGTTCAGTGTCATGGTAATTAGTGAAGCTGGAAGCAGAGATTGGAAAGCAATATTGATTGATGACATGAGAGAGAAACAATGTAGCAGCTGCATGTAGGAAATGCAATCTCATCCATTTTTGGATGTCAAGAAAGAGCAAACTATTCTCTAAATGGTGAAAAACCAGGAATAATAGAGGAGTAAATAGATTTCAGGGTTCAAGTATGGAGTACACTAAAAAAACTGTTGTCAAATACAAGAGATAATTTAAGATTGTTGGCCTCTCTCTCAAGGGCAGTGGATTGCAAATGGAACAGAGATGGATAAACAGAGATGAGGAAACAGCTTTTTCTCTCAGAGAATATTCTTTGAAATTTCCTTCCTCAAAGGCAGTGGATGCAGAATCTTTAAATATTTTTAAGGCAGAGCAAGATAGATTCTTGGTGACTGAGGGGATGAAAGATTATCAAGGGATATGTAACAATGTAGTGTTGACCTTAAAATCAAATGAACCATGATCTTATTGAATGGTGGAGCAGGCTTGAATGGATGAGTGGCCTACTCTTGTTCCTTGTCCATGTGTTGGTGAGGATGGAATTTGGTTTCAGTTCTATGAAACTCTGTAGAAATCCCTATTCATCCCGTCTTCAGTTTTAAGTACTACATCTGAAGAAGGTACTGGGCTAGGAGAGGGAGCAGCATAGATTGACCAGAATGATCCTGGGTCTCCGATTGTGAGGTTGCATTGATTAGGATGGTATTGCCTTGAATATGGAAGATTGAGGGGACTTCTAATTGAGTTAATGTAGATGATGAAAGGAGGTAATAGTATGGGTAGAGGGAAACTGTTTCCTCTGGTAGTGGAAGAGGGGATATCCAGAAAAAGGGATAAAACATTAAAATTACAACCAGGACATTCAGGAGCGATGTCATTAAACAATTCTTCATACAAAAAGGAGGTGAAATCTGGAACTCTCTCCCTTTGAGGTTAAAAGGCAGTTTGTTTGAGATGGGGGGTTGGTGGTCAGTTGGAAATTTCAGAACGGAGATTGATAGATTTTTGTGAGATGGTGTTGTGTTTCAAGACCAAAGAAGGGTCCATGAAATTAAGATTCAGGTCAGGTAAGATCTTATTAAATGGGAGAGCAGCCTTGAGGAGCTAAATGTCCTTCTCTGTTTTATGTATTGGGGTGTTTGTGGTGGTCTGTTGGTAGTATCATTGAGCTAGTAATCCAGTGACATAGTCTAATGCTCTGAGGATGGGGTTCAAATCCCACCATGGCAGATGGTGAAACTTTAATTCAAAAACTAGTCTAATGGCAACCTACTAATGCCCTTTATGGAAGGAAATCTGTCATCCTTACCTGGCCTGGTCAACATGTGACACTAACAATGTGGTTGATGCTTAACTGCCATCTGGGCAATAAATATTTGCTCAGCCAGCAACGTGCACTATCCAATGAATGAATAAAAAAAAAAGAATTCTGATAGCTATGGGATTCAAGTTTTTTTGATAAGGCCTCGCTTAATGTTATCGTCAGATCATAGGAACAGGGATGGACCATTCAGCCCCTCAAACTGCTTTGCCATGGCTGATCTGTAACCTCACTCCATATACCTGCCTTTTGCTCATATCCCTTAACATTTCTTGTTTAACAAAAAATTATTTGTCTCAGTTTTAAAATTAACAACTGATATAGTATCCACTGCCATTAGCAGAAGAGAGTTCCAAACATCTATCACCTTTTGTGCGTAGAAATGTTTCCTAATATCTCTCCTGTATGGTCTGGCCCTAATTCACAGGCTATGCTCCTAATTCTAGAATTCCCAACCAGTGGAAATAGGTTATCTTTATCCAGTCTGTCTTGTCCTGTTAGTATCTTGAAGACTTTGGATCAGATCATTCCTTAACCTTCTAAATACAAGAGGCCTCTTGCTATTGAGATTGTGTGCTCCAATAGATTAACCATTATGCCAGAGCATTGGTCTATGGTTTTGTGCAGCACTTAAACATAGCAACTGGAAAATCCCAGCACTGTGCTCCATGGACTGATCTCAGCTGGTTGGTAGAAACGTTACTGTAATTGGCCTCAGCACTTTAGGCTACAAAAAGGCAAAATCAGTCAAGATTCCATCACCCAATAATTCTGACCTAAAGGCATCTGTCTGTGTGGACCATCAGACAGGGCAGGATGAGGCTTGGATGTGATAACTGATAAACCTGCAAACACACATCATCTAACCTCAAGACAGAAAGAGAGCTAAGTACTTAGGAAAATTCATAAAATGTAACCATTTATTGCGAGGTGAATTGAATACAAAAGTAGGAAAGTTATGCTTCAATTATACAGGGCTCTGGTGAGACCACATCTGAAGAATTGTGAACAATATTGGTTTCCTTATTGAAAGTAGAATGTAAACGCATTGGAAGCAATTCTGAGAAGGTTTACCAGGCTAAAACCTGGAATGGTTATTTTTTGAGGAAAGGTTGGACAGGTTAGGGATTTTGTGCCGAAGTTTGGAAGAATAGGAAAGGTAACAATACTATGGCTTTAAGAGGTGTATTTTGTCCTGGTTTTTCTTATGAAGAGAGGTTGAAACAGAGGTATGAAGCAGACTGTTCCAGTTTAATAAAGTAAACAGCTTGTGAGGCCTTGGGTTTCCAGTAAATAAAAGCAGCATGAATGGGTGGAGTCAGGCTCCCACAGAACCAGAGTTTTAGTTTAACTTTCATTAGTTGCTGGGGTTTTGAAGCTGATATACATCTCCCCCTGCTACAGAAAAATGCTTGAGTTCTTTTTCTCTGCCAGAATTTTCTCGTGATGTTTTTTCCTCTTGGATTGGAGATACATAGCATGTGAGACAATCTATTGTATTGAATTTGCCTTTGCCAAGGGTCTATATATTTGAGGGGAGATCTTATAGAAACATATGAGATTATGAAGGGAACAGATAAGGTGGAAGCAGGGAGGTTGTTTCCACTAGTAGGTGAAACTAGGACTAGGGGGCATAGCCTCAAAATAAAGGGAAGCAGATGTAGGACTGAGGTCAGGAGGAATGTCTTCACCCAAAGGGTTGTAAATCTGTGGAAGTCCCTGCCCAGTGAAGTGGTTGAAGTCGCTGAATGTGTTTAAGGCAAGGCTAGATAAATTTTTGAACAGTGAAGCAATTAAGGATTATGGTGAGCGGGCGGGTAAGTGGAGCGGAGTCTCAAAAAGATCAGCTGTGATCTTATTGAATGGCAGGGCAGGCTCGAAGGGCCGGATGGCCTACTTCTGCTCCTAGTTCTTATGTTCTTATGTGTGTTTATGGAATGTTACTATATTGGAACAGTTGCTGTTTAGTAGTTAAATAATCTAATATTGTGTTAAGTTTTCCAATAGAGTTAAAATTATACCAACTCTTTTTTTTCTTTTGTTTGTATTATTCCTGTAGGGGAAGAATAAAATATGTTTAACAATGAGGAGTGTGACCAATCGAATTATATCTGGAACACAGCACCTTACACTTGTCTTTAAATAAGATAAAGATTAGGATCTCGGTTATCTCCTTGATATATTTAAAGGGGATTTGGTCTGGTCCATAACAGTAGTGACTTGATTGAAACATATAAGATCCTTAGAGGTAAATGAGGAAAGGATATTTCCTTTTATAAAAGAATTGAGAACCTGGGGTCACTGTTGAAAACTTAGGTGTGGCCCATTTAAGAAAATTGGCAAAAAAATTCTCTGAGGGTGTTTGAAACTCTCTTCCTGATAAGGCAGTAGAAGCAAAGTCTTTGAATATTTGTAAGTCCAAGGGAGATAGATTCTTGTTATGTGAGGGGTTGAAAGGTTATCAGGAGCATGTGGGAATGTGGAGTAATTGAATCAACCATGATTTTATTGAATAGTGGAGCAGTCTCAAAGGGTCAAATGGCCAATCCTTGTTCATATATTCAAATGTAGAACCAGAGCCAGTGAGGAAAGTGTTCCAGCTTCTAGTCTCTGTAGCTGAGTACCACAGTTTGCTGGTTCCAACACATGTAGTGCCATTCTGGGTGGTTTCTGTATGACTCCATGCCAGTCTAGGCAGCATTAACTGAGTCACTGTCTATTGTTCATTTTACAAAATTCTAATTTTATGAAATAAAAATTATGCTTTTAAAAATTCCTGCTTTTGGGAAACTGCATCATTTTATTTGGGATTTTCACAGCTGGACGGAGAAGGAACCTCTAACGAAAACCCACCTTGAACGTACTTGGCTCTTCCATGAGATTGGACGATGTCACCTGGAACTCGGCAATAATGTGGAAGCTCGAGATTATGGTCTAAAGGCTTTGGCATCGGCACAAAAGACGGGAGATGAAGAGTGGAAAATGAACGCCAATGTGCTTGTGGCACAGGCTGAACGTAAGATGGAATATTCTGCAAAGTCTTTCCCAAAACCAAACTTACGACAAATCCTCCCGTATTCATCCAGTTTGGCCATATTTGTAGCTTCAAATTTCTTATATTGTAACTTTCCATAATTTTGTACTAAAAATGAGCAATGCTATTGCAAACAAAATAATCTTCCAACACATTTGGGGTGATGAATTTATAAATCCCATGTTTAAATTTGGGATGCTGCAGAATGCTGAGGGAGCTTGGTCCTAGGTTTCTGGTTTGAATATCTTTCTGACAGAAACTAGCTGAGTTCACACATGCAGAATGGGAAAATCACTGCCTGAGGCATGCTATAATGTTCTGTCAGAACTTTATTTGTCTGTCAAAGGACTGAAGAGTGTATGATGAAGTTTACATTATTTCTGGTGGGAAATGTGATACAAGAGTTCATTGATCTAAAGTTTTTAAAAAGATTTGTAGCTCAGGTTGTGGATGATGTTGTAGACATGCTCGCCGAGCCGGTGGGTTTGATTGCAAATATGTTGTCACCCTGCTAGGTAATATTGTCAGTGCGCCTCCAGTGAAGCACTGGTGTTCTGTCCCTCTTGTTATTTATATGCCTCGATTTGTTGGGATGTTTGGTACCACTTCCGGTTCTGTTTCTCAGTTGTTTGTACACTGGGTCTAATTCAATGTGTTTGTTGATGGAGTTCCAGTTGGAATACCAAACCTCCAGGAATTCCCTGGTATGTCTCTGTTTGGCTTGTGCGATTATTGATGTGTTGTCCCAGTCGGATTTGTGTCCCTCTTTGTCTGTGTGTAGTGAGACAAATGAGAATTGATTGTGTCTCTTGGTGGTTAGTTGGTGTTCGTGTATCTGTATTATCAGTTTTCTTCCAGTTTGGCCTATGTAATGTTTTTTACAGTTCTTGCATGGTATTTTGTATATTATACTGGTTTTGCTGGTTCTGGGTGTGGGATCCTTTATGTTCGTCGTTAGCTATCATAGGGTGGTTGTTGGTTTGTGGGCTACACTGATGTCTAGGGGTCTGAGTAGTCTTGTGGTCATCTCTGATATGTCTCTAATGTACGATCGGGTGACTAGTGAGTCTGGTCATGTTGTGTCTTCCAGCTGTGGTCTGTCTTGGAGGTAACGGTGGATTGTGTTTTTCGGGTATCCATTCCTTTTGAAGACACCTTTTGGTGCTCCTATTGATAGTCCCAATACTTAGCAAAAAAGGTAGGTGGAGCGCATTCAACACAGAAGAGAGGAAATCCTTGGAAAGACTCAAGAAAGAAAAGAACATTGTAATCTTACCAGCGGACAAAGGACGCGTGACAGTAATCCTCAATAGAACCCAACACATTGAGAAAGCTAACGCACTACAAGCAGACATTGACACCTATGAACAGATGGCAATAGACCCGACACCACAGTTAGGGAACTGGATTACAACAACCCTGAAGAAATTACACAACTCAGGAGACATCAGCAAGACAGACTACCAAAAAATGAAGCCAGAGGGATCCAACACACCCCGATTCTATGGACTCCCCAAGGTATACAAACCGGGAGTCCCCCTCAGACCCATTGTCTCACAGCTATGTACACTAACATATAGACTTGCGAAAGAACTCCAACAGGAATTGAAATACTTAGTCGTCAACACTACCCACTCCATCCACTCCTCCCAAGAATTCCTCAACATCATCAAGGTCACCAGGATAGAAGAGGACGAAATTATGATATGTTTCGACGTAACAACACTATTTACATCCATAAACATCGACCTAGCCAATTGCCATACTGCTGGCCGAATCAAGTAGGCAGGCGCCCCAGGACACCAACAACATCAATAAGGACACCACCATGAAACTACTAGATCTGTGCCTCACAACCCACTTCACCTTCAATGACAGAACACCGATGGGATCCCCAATATCAGGACTGATTGCAGAAGCGGTAATGCAAAGGTTAGAATGGACAGCGCTCGCCACTATACAACCCAAACTTTGGGTCCGATGTGTAGATGACACCTTCGTGATTATCAAACGCACAAGACTAGAAGAAACCCACCAACACATAAACAACATCCTCACTGGGATAAAATTCACAAAAGTAGAAGAGAACAACAACCAACTGTCCTTCCTGGACATAATGGTAGAATGCAAAAACAACGGGGAAATCCAGACTAGCATATATAGAAAGACCATCCATGCTGACCAGATACTCAATTACACTAGCAACCACCCCAACGCCCACAAACGAAGCTACATCAGGACACTATTTAAATGAGCCACAACATATTGCAGCAACCTGGAACTACACAAAGCAGAACAGGAGCACCTGTACGGACTCTTCAAAAGAAATGGATACCCAAAAAGCACAATCCGCCATTACCTCCAAGACAGACCACAGCTGGAAGACACAACACGACCAGACTCACTAGTCACCCGACCGTACATTAGAGACATTTCAGAGATGACCACAAGACTACTCAGACCCCTAGGTATCAGGGTAGCCCACAAACCAACAACCACCCTGTACCAGCTACTGACGAACATAAAGGATCCCGTACCCAGAACCAGCAAAACCGGTGTAATATACAAAATACCATGTAAGGACCATGAGAAACATTACATAGGCCAAACCGGAAGAAAACTGACAATACAAATACGCAAACACCAACTAACCACCAAGAGACATGACCAATTCTCACTTGTTTCATTACACATCGTCAATGAGGGACACGAATTTGACTGGGACAACACATCCATAATTGCACAAGCCAAACAGAGACATGCCAGGGAATTCCTAGAGGCCTGGCACTCCAACCGGAACCCCATCAACAAACACATTGAATTAGACCCTGTGTACAAACCACTGAGAAACTGAACCAGAAGTAATACCAAACACCCCAACAAACTGAGGCATATAAATAATAAGCGGGACAGAACACCAACGCTTCACCGGAGGCACACTGATGATGTTACCGAGCAGGGTGACGAAACGTCTGCAATCATACACACTGGCTCGGCGAGCATGTCTACAACCTTGGTTAATTGATCACCTCAGGCCCACTATCCAAGATTATCTTGTATATTTGGTCACTGGGTTTTGTGTTAGATATAATAACTATCCAGAATGACCAAATGTGACAGCTGGTTGGAGTCGGTGTCCCTTTGAACAGTGTTCCTTTTAACCCACTCAAACTCCCTACGCGTCTATAAAATTGAAATTCACCTGTTGGAGCTTCCGGCTCTCAGCTATGCAATGTCAGTAGAGTTGAATCCAAGAGCTTCCCTACGAAGGAGCAGGAATTTTAAAGGAAAAATCCTAATGCGCTTGTCTAATGTTGCACTTGGTGATGATGTTCTGACTCTAAACAGACAGAAAGGACACTTGCTTCATCCCAGGGCAGCAGGAGAAAATAACAGAGAGCAAATTCACACGATCCATAAACCTTCATTATTTTTTTTAAATTCTCCTAGTTAAACAAAGCAAACTTCAGACTGCAGTGACATTCTTCGAACAGGCATTGAGCAAAGCCAAGCTGCTGAATGATGAGCCGGCACAGGAGGCAATCTCAAACGTGAGTAATTCCTGTTTAACCCATGTGGTGTTTCATTGTTGCTGCTTTCCTGTAATTCAGAGGTATTGGGTCCCTGCTGATTTAGCAAAAACGGGAAGCATCCAGGTACTGACTCTGTTCAAACTGCTAGATGTTTCAGGGCAGATTCACCATCCTTTGAGTTTCATTGCAACTTTTGAAGTGTTGCCAGCTGCAATCACAGCTCCATTCTGCCTCCGTGTCCCTTGAGATGATCCAGATACTGTAACAAACTGTCCAATTCTCTTCCTCCCCAGAATCCCACTGCATCAAACTGACACACATTTTCTTAAAGAATAAACCAAAAACCCCAGCAGAAAAGTTGACAAAATGTAGCTCAAAGGACAAAAGAAAATTGTATAAAATTAAAGGAAGAGCCCTATAACATTACCAAAATGAGTGGTAAGACTGAAGATGGGAAAGAATTTATATTTCAACAGAAGATGGTCAAGAAATGGAAAAGAAATAAGAGAATGTGAGAGTAAACCACTGACTGTGTAAATAAATTTTCCCGCATGATGCCATTGATGCCCTTGTCATTTATCTCATCTCAGTGTCGTTTGGTTCTCGACCATTCTGCCAATTGATGCCATTTCTCTCTATCTATTGTCTCTAGACTCTTCATGGGTTTGAACACCTTGATCGAACCTTTTCTCAACTTTCTCCTCTTTAAGGAGAACAGCCTCAGCTTCTCCAAGCTATCTGCATAATTATTTCAGTAATTATTTTTCTAAATAATTATGCACCCTCTGTAATTTACATTTTGTCTGAAAAGTGGAGCCCAGTATCAATCATCTCCTTCCATTCTTTCTATCATAATGTAATCACTTCACACTTCTGTCCATTAGAATTCATTCATCTATGTCTCCAGCCTGTTCTATGTTCTCTTGAAATAATCACTACCCTCCTCACAATTCACAATACTTCCAAGCTTTCAGTATTTGAAACTTGAAATAATGCCATATGCAGCCAAGTCTAGATCATTAATATATTCCAGAAGAAACAGTGGTCTTCATTCTAGCTCCTGCGGAACCTCCTCCCACAGACCGAACTGGTCACCCAAACAACTTCATATCGAGTTTTCACTGTCGCTTTTATTTCATGAGCTCTAACTTTGCTGACAAGCCAGTCTTTTGGCACATTGTCAAACACCTTTTGGAAGTCCAATTACACCACATCAATTGCATCATCCTCACCAACCCACCCACTTCAGGAAATAATTCAACCAAATAGTTTTGATTGTATTCAAGAAATGACTAGATATAGCACTTGGGGTGAATGGGATCAAATGTTATGGGGAGAAAGCAGGATTGGACTATTGAGTTGGACGATCAGCCATGATCGTAATGAACGGCAGAGCAGGCTCGAAGGACCAAATGGCCTCCTCGTGCTCCTATCTTCTATGTTTCTATGTAAACAAGGTTTTTCTTTAACATTCTGTTCTGGTTTTCCTTAATTATTTTTGACTTGACAAAGTGACTGTTCATTTTGTCCCGAATTATCATTTCTAAAAGCTTTCCCATCACAGACATGAAAATGACTGGTACAAGATTGCTGGTTTTATCCTTATGTCCTTGTTTGAACAAGGTGTAACATTTGTAATTTTCCTGTCCTCCAGCACCACTCTGTTTTCTAATAAGGATTGGAAAACTTTGGACAGTGCACTTCCCCACTAATTCCCCTACCACTCCCTATCCCCTCAGCTTTATCTCTCAGTAACAATGTTGCTACATCTCATCTGGTCCAATTTTAAATACATCCAGCCTTTCTAATACCCACTCTTTTCATCCAGTTTAGCCCATCCAGGGTTTTAACTGCCTCCTTTTGGCAACATCTTCTCCATTGTGTAGTGATTGTAACGAGGTCAGTCAAGTGGGCCTCACAGAGTATGAATTCCCTGATTGGGGCTGTTAACTTGGTCCAATCAGGGAGCCCTGGCTGACAGATATAAACAGGAGTGTCAGGGGTTCTGGTCACTCTAGCAGCTGGCTCTGAGCCAGCTGGGTCAGTGTACTGTCACCAAGTCACCCTCTACTTACACATGCATAGTACACCTTTTATTTAGACTTCATGGAGTTATTTCACCTTGACAAAGGCAAGTGCAAAGTGCTTATTCAGTACCCTGGCCATACTCTCTGTCTTCTGCAAAGATCCCCGTTTTGGCAATTAATCAGTACTTTTTGTGAGCTTATTATTATGTGTATCTTTAAGGAAGACTTTTGAATTTGTTTTAATAGCAGCTGTTTGTCTCCTTTCATACCGTGTTTCCCTCGACCAAGTGGCACTGAGATTAATTGTGCCACTGCAATGGCTGCCTACCTCTGATCAAGCAAGTTGTACCAGGCTGGGAATAAAGGCCAAGACTTGGTCTTTCTTCTTTATTTAATGTGCTGCAATTTGACCATATGAGAAACTGTTACACATTTGTGTCTGGAAGCCACGTTAACAATGCGTTGGTTCCACTACAGGCCCTGAAAGATAACAAAAAGCAGATTGAGCTGGCTGAGCAGGCGAAACAGGAGGAGCTTGAGCAGCTACACGAGAAACAGAGAGCTCATCGGCTGAAACGTAAGAGATCTCGATGTGCCTGGTTGCATTCACTTAAACACACATAACACACATTCAATAAGCTAGACATGTCACCATCCACTGGCAGCGTGCAATTATACCAAGGCTTTTATTTCTTACTTTGTATCTTGGCTTGAGATCAAATTGAAATTATTTATTTCTACTGTTATAGTCCAGACAGCAGTATTTGCACTAAACTAACAATATTTACATAGTATAAATGGAGGTGGTAACATAGTGGTCATGTCACAGGAGTGGCCATTCAATGGCCTGGCTAATGGTCTGGGGACATGGGTTCGAATCCCACCCAGCAGCTGCTGGGCTTTAAATTCTATCAATCAATCAGGAATTGAAAGTGATGTGGCCTTGAAACTGATTTGATGCTTTAAAAAAAGACATCTGGTTCACTAATTTCCTTTAGGGAATGAAATCTGCCATCCTTAGATGCCAAACCACTGAGAAGGTTGACTCTTAACTGCCCCTGAAATGGGTAAGCTGCTCATTTCAGGGGCAATTAGGGATGGGTAACTATCGCTGTCTTTGCCAATGATGCCCACATCCCACGGAGTTAAGGACTTTGAAGATAATTATGAAGATTATTGTGTCCTTTCCTATTTACTTATTCTTGTCGATTAAATAGCTCTCCGCAAATAGCCTGCTCGAATTTCTAAAATCTCTAAAACCTTGATTTCTGCTATCTGAGAATTATTTACGGAGATTAAAAACTCAGAGTTTTCAATTGCGACCTCACCAATTTTTATTTTCCTGCACTTGATTTTCTTGTTCATCAAACTGAAAAACCAAAAGCAAAATGAAATGTGTATTTCAACATCATCCAGTCCTGCAGGTTAGATACATCATGCTCCCTGACTGCTGTCCCCCGCAGAGTGCTATAATCTGATGTCAGAACAACAGCCTCATTGTGTGGCATTGTAAACACCCAAGATGCTGTTATTGATAGTCGTGAAGATAATAGTGACAGACAGACTCTTCTTGATTAGGAGAATATATGAAGGAGATCATAAGGAAACAAACCCTGTTGGTGTAACAAGAGAGAATGATCAGAACCTGATTCAAATCTCTTACCAACCTTGTCTTTGTATCTTCAGTGATGACCACAGGAGTTTGTTATCTTTAATTATTAACATGTCTTCTCTGTCCTTCATTGTCTGCACTAACTTTTGGGCTTTTTTTTAATTGACACAGTTCTGCTGACAGATGGTCTAACCTACTGAATTAGGGTGTGAAATGTTCCCGAATTTTGGATTGTGACCTTAATATCAGTTCTGTGGTCTTGACGGACAAGGCAGGGATGACATGTTACAAACTAGGTTTGAGTAGCTGGACAAAAGATAACCATACTGTTCTCTGCTGAGCAACCAAACACCAGGAAACTCAGGCCACCAATAATTATGGACTTCTCCATCATGTATCACATCTCCACTCAGGATGTTCCCAGAGTGATGCAGCCTTGGTCATACCATTGTACATTGTGTTTTGCCACATTATGCACCAGTTCTCCATTGAGCCCCTGCAACTCACACAATTTTTTTCTGACTTTGTAACACAATACACCTCTACTCCCTCTCCGCTAAATCACATTACAACCCTAACTGCAGCTGTAGTTGTGTATATCGACTCTTTGTGTACTGAATATTAATTAGCAACCAGAAATTTAATAACAACGAAGGATTTGTAATCACAGCTCAGGCAGGATTAAATTCTATGATTTGCAGGCACCAGCATGATAAACAAAAGTAGGAATCCGATTGTTTCTTCAATGTCCTTCCTCAAAATCTTGCTTCAGAATAACAAGGTTGAATATATGAAATCTAAATAATAAGATGAACAAGGCCACCAAAAGTGGAAATAGGATGTTGGGATGAATTTTGAGAAGAGTAGAATTGAAAAACAGGGTAGTTATGTTAAACTTCCTTTGAACCTCAGTTCAACCACATTTACTGTATACTGCTCCTGTCTCTGTGTCGCAGAAATTAGTGTCAAGTTGCAGGAATTGCTGTATAGGACTGAGATGATAAGACGTTTCTTCATTAAGAGAGTTACGAATTTTCAGAATTCTCTATTGCGGTGACCTATGGATGTTTGTTTGTTTTAAATAGGTTCAAAACTGAGATCAATGATTTTGACAAATCTTTAGTCTTTAAGGGAACATGAGGATAACTTGGAAAAGTAAAGTAAAAGTTGAAGATCAGCTTCGCTGTTATTGAATATTGGAGTGGCTTTGAGACGCCATATGACCTACTCCTGCTATTTCTTACTTCGTAATTAAAAAGAATGTAGAGACACTGGAGAAGATCCAAAGGCGATGTACAAAGATAATACCAGGCAGAGAAGCTATACCTTTCAGAAAGACTGAACAGGCTGGAGCTCTTTTCTCTTAGGAAGGGAAGGCTGAGGGGTGACCAATAGAGGTTATGAATATTATGAAGGGGTTAAATAAGATAGATGCAGAATAGATGTTTCTATCTGGGGAAGACTAACGACAGCCATCAATATAAGATAATGAATCCAACAAGGATTTCAGAGTAAACTTTCTTTCTATGTGTACATGAGATAAGAGTATCGCTGGCTAGGCTAGCATTTATTTCCCATCCCTAATGGTCTTTGAGAAGATAATGGCAAGATGCCTACTTCAGTCACTTGAACAGTGCGAGTTTTTGTCTGGGGTGGACAAAGTCAGAAGTCACACGACACCAGGTTATAGTCCAACAGGTTTAGTTGAAATTACAAGCTTTCACAGCCCTGCTCCTTATGATTTCAAATAAACCTGTTGGACTATAACCTGGTGTCGTGTGACTTCTGACATTAGGTAGTAGTTCCAGGATTTTGACTTAGGAAGTGGATGACCTGCTGATCAATTGGGGTTGCTCTGTACCTGATGGTTTTGAGCTTCTTGAGTCTTGGATCTACACTTGTCCAAGACAAATGAAGTGTATTGCATGACACTCCTGTCTTGTGCCTTATCAGATATACGTTTTGCTTAGCACATGATGAGAATGTAGAATTTGCTGCCAGATGGAGTAGTTGTGATAGGTGCATTTAAAGGACACCTAGATGTGTACAGACATAAGTATAGAAGGAAATGTTGATAGTATGTGACAAAGTAAAGTGGGATTAGCATGAATCATAAACACTGGTACAGGTGAATTAGTCCGAATGGCCTGTTTCTGCATTGTAAATTTAAAATTAACTCTCTATTAGGTTTGAGTAACATTTTTTAACCTCTTGATTTTACCACTGTAGTTGGTCCGCTCGTTGTTGATCGGACAAGGACTAAGAAACAGAAACGTACTGGTATGTTATCCATGTAGACAAACTGTACTCTGTCAGCAACATATATCAGTCACATGTACATCTGCTCATTTACACCCCCCTGCATTTTAATCAACCCTTTTCTGAAGGATGGCTCACAAGGTGTTGTTCTCATTATAATCCATGAGACAGTGGAAAATGAGGCTGGAGATTAGAAATGGAGGATAAAGAGATGGCAGACAAATCGAACAGGTATTTTGCACCGGTCTTCACAGTAGAGAATACAACTAGCATTGCGGAAGTAGCTGTCAGTCGGGAATTGAAATGGAGGGAGGAACTGAAGAAAATTACAATTACCAGGGAAATAGAACTGAGCAAATTGTTGGAACTGAGAGTTGTCAAGTCCCCAGGTGCTGATGCATTTCTTCCCAGGGTCTTAAAAGAAGTAGCCAGTGAAATAGTTGATATGTTGGTTTTAATTTTCCAAAGCTCATTAGATTCTGGGAAGATTCCTTGAGATTGGAAAATGCCAAAGCAACTCCTTAATCCAAAGAGGGAGGGAGACAGAAAGTAGGAAACTGCAGGCCAGTTAGCTTAATCTCAGTCATAGGGAAAGTGTTAGAGACTATTATTAACAATGTTTGAACAGGCACTTGAGTAAATTCAAGGTAATCAGGCAGAGCAAATACGGCTTTGTCAAAGTGAAATCATGTTAAACTAATTTATCGGAATTCTATGAAGAAGGAACTTGTGCTGTAGATAAAAGGGAACCAGTGGATGCATTGTTCTTAGATTTCCGGAGGACATTTGGTACGGTGCCAGAGCCAAGGTTTTTGCAAATTATAAAAGCTCATGGTGTTGAAGCTAACACATTGACACAGAGAGACGATTGGCTGGCTAACAGGAAGCAAGGAGGAGGAATAAGTTGGTCATTTTCAGGCTGGCAGGATATCCTGGGTGGTGTACCCCAAGAGTCAGTGCTGGGACCTCAATTCTGTACAATTTGTAGAAATAATTCGGATGAAGAGATCCAAAGTACTGGAGCTAAATTTGCTGATGACACAAAGTTAGGCAGGAAAGTGAATTGTGAAGAGGATATAAGAAGCCTACAAAGGAATATAAATAGGTTCATTGTGTGATTAAAGATCTGGCAAATGTGGAGCACCGTGTGGAAAAATGTGAAATAGTCTGTTTTGGCAGAAAGAACTAAAAAGAAATGTATATATTATATGTTATCTAAATGGTGAGAGGTTGCAGAGCTCTGAGATGCAGAGGGTTCTGGGTGTCCTCATGCGTAAATCACAGAAGGTTAGCTTGCAGGTACAGCAAATAACCAGGAAAGCTAACAGAATGTGATGGCTTGTTGTGAGGGGAATTGATGCAGGAGTGGGGAGGTTATGCTGCAGTTATACAGGGCATTGGTGAGACTGTATCTGGAGTCCTGTGTACAGCACTGGTCACTGTACTTACAGAATGATGCTAATGCATTGGGAACTGTTCAGAAAAGGTTTATTTGACAAATACCGGGAATGAGTGGATTGCTTTCTGAGGAAAGGCTAGATAGGCTGGGCCTATATCCTCTGGAGTTTAGAACATCAAAGGTGACTTAAACACATAAGATATTGAGGGGATTTGACTGGGTGAATGTGGAAAGGATGTTTCCTCTTGTAGGAGAATCTGGAAGTCGTAGGGGTCAGAGTTTGAAAATGGAGTGAGGTTGCCCATTTAAACAGATGAGGAAACTTTATTTTCTTTCAGAGGGTTGTGAGTGTTTGGAATTCCCTTCATTAATGGTAGTGGATGCAGAATCTTTAAATATTTTTAAGGCAGGGCTAGATAGATTCTTGATCACTGAGGGGATGAAAGATTATCAGGGATATGCAACAATGTAGAGTTGAGGTTAAAATCAGATCAACCATGATCTTATTAAATGGTGGAGCGGGCTTGAAGGGCCTATGGCCTAAGCTTGTTCCTTGTTCATATGTTTATTTCCATCCCTTGGATTCTGGTCATTACAAACCATTGGACCAGTACACACACATCACCTTTAACCATTATTGAGAAGGTAGTGCCTGTCCATATGAGATATCAAAGCTGAGCGTAATATTCTCATCAGTGAATAAATGCAGCCAGGATAGCGACCAGGAGGGTGAGTTTATCCCTCCAGTATCCTAAGGCTCCAACAACAATGATGGGATCCCTCCCAGCAGGCTAATTGAGATCCACTGACTCGGCACAGAACAGGCATAAACCCAGCAGCATCCTGGACTCAATGGTTTGACCACCTATTGGATCAAGTCCCTTGCTCTGATGGAGCCTTGCACCTCATTGCAACTGAGCCCATCTGGCTCAACAACTCAATAGTGAAAACAGGGGAATAGTCGGACCCAGTTAAGATGGCTGTGATGAGGAAAATGCAGTGGTCAATCCAGCAGCAGTGGTTGAGAACATGTTAAAGGTGGCACCCTTGCTTTTTCCTAACTCCTCAGTTGGTTGTTGTGACCAGCCCCTGGAGATGGTTTCCTGGGCTGCAGCGTGCAATACAGGTTGATGTTGGGGCAGTATATATCCTGGAGAGAATGAAAGCGACTCGTGTGACTGTGGAATTTCTGTAACCTGCCATCTTCCCACTGCAGCCTTTTCAACTGTGGAGCCACCTTCTCTGGGAGCTGAAGATGTCACTGATTCCACCCTCGGTGCTCAGGGTAGGTAGCCAGACCTATGTGCAGCTCCTCTCCAGTCAGGCCTTTGTGCGTTCTGTTCTGCACCAGGATTGAACTATGCTGTGCCTTTACCTGACCCATTGAGTTCAGACTATTTCCCTCTCCTCCTTTCCTGTCATTTACACCATTGAATCTGAAAACCTCAATTTCCGTGTTCAGGATTAGACGCAGATAAAATGATAATTATTGGCTGAACTAATTTTAAATTAATGTTTGGGCAAAATTAAACATGGATATAGGGTATGACGAAGAACTCTGAGAGAGTGAGACCAGGAAAGATTTTGTTTTTACAGCTATATTAGTTGGGGTATATTAGTTTAAAGTAAGGCATTTTCAATGGGTTGGTGGTGTTTGGATTTGAAATTACTGGACCAAAAAAAGCTTCAAAAGATTTATTTTTTGTTAAAAGTCTTTTTACAATTATGTTCAAACACGATTGATATGGTCAAATGAGATGCACAACATACTGCAGCCATCTCCTTTGACCTTGTCTCACTCCTTTTCCCTGCCATTCCCAGAGCCACGCTCTCATTCTGACCCACTGATCTACTGTCTTGGTCAACCCAGTGTGTTCTGCAACAGGAACAGCCTGGCCTCCACTCCCACACACTCCTGAAAATGTCCTGTCCGTGGTTTTCAGGTCAGATCATAACCTTCCCTGATTATTCTTTTTACTGTAACAGCAATGGGTTTACCATGTTTTAATACGTTGGTCAAATTGCAGCTTCAACTGGCAAGTTAAACCAGCCCGAGAGCAGGACGGTATGGAGGCTCAGTGGTTAGCACTGCTACCTTACAGTGCCAGGAATCCGGGTTTGATTCCACCCTCAGGTGACTGCCCGTGTCTGCCTCTGGGTGCTCCCAAAGATGTGCAAGTTGATGGATTGGCCATTATAAATTGCCCATAGAGTCCAGGGATCTGCAGGCTAGTTGGATTAGCTGTGGGAAATGCAGGGTTATCTGGCTGGGAGGTGAGTCTGTGTGGGATGCTTTTCGGAGGGTTGGTGTGGACTCGACAAGCTGAAAGGCCTGCTTCCACACTGTAGGGATTCTATGGGTATAATGACCACACTCCATCTGTATGAACTGACCCGGAGTGAGGGGATAAAATTGTTCTTGTGTCCAAATGAAGAATAAGCCAGAATGGGAAAGCCAGCTCAGCCCATTGTCGAATAGTCTCTCATATTGTGGAACCACTGGACACTAATTTATCAGTCAGCCTTGTACAGAATCCCATTGGTGGATTAGAAGAACAGCATTTCGAACAAAAGCAACTGTCAGAATGTTATTATTATCAAGGGGAACCAGTGATTAATTTAGAATTTTCATAAGCTTTTCATGTGAAGCTTGTGTGATTGAGCAGAATTGTTTAACCTGATGTTTTCGTGCACTAGGTGCTGAGAAGGCTGGTGAGGCAATAGAAGCAGAGGAATCCTGCTCCGAGGGTAGGTTCTAATGTAGCCAGCACTAAGGCACCATCATTCACCCCCCCCCCCCCCCCTCCATCATGATGGGGTTACACTGAATCACTGAGATATCTGCCCATCCTCAATCAGAATTCCGATTTGAAATACGCTCCCGATTTCTCAGCACATTATGGGGTTCCAGATCTGTTCGGTGCTCCATTAAACCACTAATAGCTTTCAATAGCTTTTATGGAAATACCTGAAACAATAGGAAAGTACATTACTGTTTGTAATTTGAACTGTGTTTGACATCATCAGCGATAGAGAGTTAGCTTAGTTAGCTGAAAGGCTGGTTAGTGATGTGAGTGATACCAACAGCCCAGGTTCAATTACCACACTGGCTGAGGTTACCATGCAGGGTTCTCAACTTCTCCTCTTTCCTGAGGTGTGGTGGCCCTGAGGATAGACCATCACCAGCTGTCTCTAATGTAAGAGTAGTGCCATGGTCTGGTAAGACTATGGCAACTTTACCTATTAGTCAGGAATAGTCACTGAAGTTATGCAGACTTTCCATTTCACGTTGAAACATGCCCAGGGTTTAGATGCAGAGTTAAGCTCTCTCTACACTGTCCCACATCAAACATTCCCAGGACAGAGACAGGACAGGGTTAGATACAGAGTAAAACTCTCTCTACACTGTCCCCATCAAACACTCCCAGGATGCTCCAGGAGATATTGTCTTTGGACACACATAGTGGTAGAGAATAGACCTTCATTTTCTGAGTGGGAAGTGGAAGCTAGTGATTAGCCCACTGCCCCTGAAGTCCCAGATTGTTATTCTGTTAAAACCAGGCCTTTACCTCACATGGTCAGAGTGGTAATGGAGCAGAAGTTGCCTGCATTATTGGTAGAGGGAGAGAATCCTTTGTATTTGGAATATTTAATGGAATGGAGGTATTTGGTCTTAGGCAGTACAAACAAATGCATTCCCTTCACAATCAAACACTGAAGTAACCCATAACTACCATCCATTGCTTCTACCCCTCAATTGGGTAAGGTTTCAAGATTTTGTTCTGTTTTGGTACCAAAATATCTGAAAGTCTCTCCATTTTGCATATTTCTGAGTGCCCAGGTCCCACACACTGAGAGGGACCAGTGAACAGGTTACGGAGCATTGACCCCAGGTAATTAACCACAGTAAAGGACCAGGGGCATTGCTGTCCATTGAAGAGAGCTGATTGGTTGTACACCTTGAGGGGCAGCAGACTACACCAAGCTTGGGGCAAGGCAAGGTGACTGGCCCACTATGGATGTCCACTTCTGCATTGGTGCCATTCTGCATCACACACTGGAAATCTAAGCTAAACTCCCTCTGCCCCAACCTAACAACACATCCTAACTCCAATAAGGAATAATTCCCACCCCCTGTGAACAGTGATCTGATCTCTATGGCCACCCATGGCTAGGGGAAGGCAATGCCCTAGTGGTATTCTCGCTGGACTGTTAATCCAGAGATCTGGATAATGTTCAGGGGACCCAGGTTTGAATCCCACCATGACAGACGGTGAAATTTGAATTCAATAAAGAAAGTATCTGGAATTAAGAATCTAACAATGACCATGAATCATCTGGTTCACTAATGACCTTTAGGGAAGGAAATGCCATCCTTACGTGGTCTGGCCTACATGTGATTCTAGGCCCACAGCAATGTGGTTGACTCTAAACTGCCCTCTGGGCAATTAGGGATGGGCAATAAATGCTGCCTGGCCAGCGACACCCTCAGCTAGTGAATGAATAAAAGAAACATAATTGATCAGCTAGTTCTCAGGGTGGGTATTACCCAAGGAATGATTGGCAGCTGTGTTGGCAGACCATGCAGCATTATAAACAGGATGTCCCTGTGCAATCTGCATTAAGCACTTTGTTAAAGCATAAGCTAAGAGTAGCAGTAAGGTCTCATTGCCAGCAGAGGAATCTGTTTTAGAATATTCCTCATATTCAGTTACCCAGAACCTTCAGCTCCCAGCGCAATATTCTTTGTTTAGAAATTTTTCATCTCCTGCGGGTTCAACTGTCAGAGTCTGGATGAGCTTGGAGTGTCTGCTGGGTCTCAATGCCAGGAGCTGCAGCTTTCAAAGGGTTGCCCAAGGATGAATGTCTGAGGCACTGACTCGGACACACTGCACCGACCTGAGGCCACCCCAGCACAGTCTCCATGGAAGTGAATCACCATTTTACTCCCATCAGAGTCATAGTGAATCATTTACTGGGGATGCTTAGAGACAGTAAGCCGTGTAATTGACAAAGTTAACATGTTTGTGTAATTTCTTATTTTGATGCAACAGAGTTCAGTTCATCAGATTCTGTCTGTGGGCTTTATTCATCAGAAAGTGATCACGTTTCAGATTTGTCTCCTCAGGGTAGGTTTGCTGGTTAATACTATGTGTGTGTGTGTTTATGTGTGTGCGCGTGTGTGTGTGTGCGTGTGTGCGTGCGTGTGTGTGTGTGTGTGTTCAGTGCCAGATCGCAGTTAGATGCACACAGAGGTGTAGAAGGATCATTTCAATGATGCTGTCTGTGATCTTTCTCTTGGATTACTCACATATTGTCCACACCAATTGTTAATATCTGGACTGGACATGTAATCTGGAGCCTCTAATTTAATACACAGATGATTGGGCTGAAATAAAGGCTTGTGACAAATACAGGATGGTTCCACACACACAGGTGCACATGGTTATCAGGTGAATGTGACCTCAGGTGAAGCAGTTACATTTTCCACAATTAATTCTTATTGTCTAGGGGTTGGAGGGATGCCTGACAGACAGGTGTTGGCAGGCTGGTATTGTTTAGCTATACAGCTCACCCTTAGCCAATCTCTTTTATGTTTTCATTAGTCTTTTGTTACAATTTATTCTTACTGCTTTCTGAAAAACATTGTCACAGAAAGCGTGCAGTGTTTTCCTGTCAGTTTTGCCAGTTGCAGGCCTATGTCTATCAACACCTTTGTGTTATCACAGAGCAATGCGCCTTAAAGGCTGAATCCACTGATGGCCACAGACATGGGGGAGGTGGACAAAACGCCCCCTTGACACAATGGAACTGAATGTATGATTCAGTGGGGAACTCAGTGTGAACCTACAAAGGAATTGTAAAAAGTTTTATCAAGGGAAGGTGTGTGTTTACATTGAGACAGAATCTGTGTGAGCGAATATATCAAGGGAAGGTCTGTTATTCCCTCTTCTTTCCATAATTTGGGAATTGTATTTCCAAATTAAAATAAATGGATATGTGGAAAATGTATTATAATAAAAATTGCCTGAAGGCCTCAGCAGATTATGTAGTGTTTGTGAAGAGAGGATTGTAGTTTGCCTCTCAGACAGAGAGTATCAGCCAGAAATATCAATTCCTCCTTCCTCCCTCCACAGGCATGAGTTTCTGTACAATCTAGCTGTGGTACCCATTCCTCTGCCATCATTGAAATGCAAACCAACATTTACACTCTGCACTCACATGTGAGAGAGACAGGGTGGGTTGTGAGAAGATGCTGCTGCCTGGGAACGCTACCTGAGCAAGAGTCAACTTGCTTCAGGAGAGGAACTTGAAAGAATTAGAAAAAAATGTTAAGTGTAGCTTGCACAGTTGATTAGATTTTCTTTGACATACTGTATTTATACAACAGAATCCAAAGTCTCTCCTGATCAACCGGTCGTTTCTAAACCTTCAGATGGTAAGAGAATTAAGTGGCTTAGGTTGAGAGGGGAACTATCATGAATAGACTGAATGTAAAAACCGAAAGATAGTCTCAGGTTCTCATCTGCCCTCTTTCATTCTGAATTCGATCCAAGTTGTTGTCGATGAAGCAATTTTTCTGTTGTTTCTTGTTATCAGCCTCATCCACGTGTTTTCATTGCTTCTCATTTACTTGTCACTGTTATTGATTCCTGCTGTGTGCAAATCAGAGCTGAGCACTAACTCCCTATCCACAGAGCTGGAGCTGGCTCTGAGAAATGTGATGAGGCGTTTAATCATTCAGTCTTTACTGTGCCATATCTGAGTATGATAGCACCTTGCCATGTGACTGATACAGTAAAGCACATTTGGTTCCAGCTCCCTGGAGAATTGTGCAAGAAGCACAATGGCGGCACGGTGGCTCAGTGGTTAGCATTGCTGCCTTATAGCACCAGGAACGGGGGCGACTGTCTGTGTGGAGTTTGCACATTCTCCCCGCATCTGTGTGGGTGAATTGGCATTGCTAAATTGTCTATAGTGTCCAGGGATGTTCAGGCTAGGTGGGTTAGCCATAGGAAATGCAGGGTTATTGAGACAGGTTAAGGGGCTGAGTCTGGGTCTGGGATGCTCTTTGGAGAGTCGGTGTAGATTCACTGGGCCAAATGGTCTCTTTTCACACTGTAGGGGTATTCCAGGATTCTGAGCTTGGAAGCCAGCAACATGCCTGAGACACCACATGTGCCCCAGATTGAGCAATGGGTGCAAAAAGACTTGGAATCATGACATGGAGTTTCTGCTGTGCTTGATAGCTCCTGTGCTGTGTTTCAATGAGAGGCACCTGCCCTTCCAAATGAGTGAAATGTTTAGGCAGATGCTGCAGCTGCCACACTGCCTTTGGGAATGGGTAATGGGCACTTAAGGACCTTTAAAGGTCCTCATCCCACCACCAATGATATTCAGCTAGTGGAGAGTTGAGCAGCGTGGGGTTTGTTTCTAGGCTCCTGGGGTTCCCTTTGTTCACAGGAGCTCAGTGGCTGCGACAAGAGGCTCAGCAGCAGGGAGGGTGTTATTGTCTTCACCCAGTGATTACCCCAGCCCCAAACATGCATCTTAGCACCACCCACCCCTGCCGCATTCACCTGGGCCCTGGGTCTCTCCCTGCTCCTCCCCATCTTCAGGTGGGTGTAATACTAACAGGTGTCAATGCTGTTCCACCCTGCCCTGCCCCACCCCATCCTCCAATACAGGCTTTGATGGCAACCAATTCCTGGCTTGGGATTCCAGCCCAGGTCCTTGACCACAGGGAGAGTGTTGCCTGTTTGACCCTTAGTACAGGGGCTTTCCCCAAGGGAGAGAATACAGACCTCATATTCAAGACCCATATCACCTGGATCAAACTCCATCCATGCCTGAATTACAGGGTTTGTTTTCGGCAGGAAGGGTTGCTCCATCACAATGCATATCTAATGCTGATTCGGCAGAATAATTTCAAAGGATTACATTATGGGAACTTGTACTCCCATGAGATTGGAAGATTAAGGTGTGCGCACAAAGATGAAGGTTAAAGGGATGAAAGAAAGGAGCTGCAATGGTACATTCCCCACAGAAGAAATGAAAATGTTAGTGGGAATATTTAAGTATATCTCAAAATTATTGAATAGAGTTTGTGTAACCTGCTGTCTTTGTGCAATAGACTTCCAGGCATCTCTTGTTCGGATGGTTCCAGCACAAGATGGAGAACGGGCTGAGGAGGGTAGGTTCAGAATATAGTGATAGTGTCATAAAAATAAAATTATAGAACTTTCCAACAGGAAAGGAGGCCATTTGGCCCATTGTGTCAGTACCAGCCCACTTTACAGCTCTTGGTCTTAAGTTTTGCAGGTCACAGCACTTCAAGAGAAAATCCGAATGTTTTTTAAATGTGGCAAGGTATTTGTTCAGGCAATAAATTCCACTTCCATACTACCTTCTGGGTGAAAGCTGTAATAACCGTCGAAAAACAACTATTGCACCAGATATAGTAAGAACTGCCGATGCTGGAGTCAGAGATAACACAACGTGGAGCTGAAGGAACACAGCAGGCCAGGCAGCATCAGGGGAGCAGGAAAGCTGACGTTTCGGGTCGGGACCCTTCTTTATAAAATGAATTTAAGAATTTCTGAAGAAGGGTCCCAACCCAAAACGTCAGCTTTCCTGCTCCTCTGATGCTGCCTGGCCTGCTGTATTCATTCAGCTCCACACTGTATTATCTATTGCACCAGATGCCTGTCTGCGTCAAGTTTTTTTGTTTTCTGTCCCAATGTTTTGAAATGTGCTTCATCTTCTTGAGTTCACACACAAGTTTTCATTCCTTCTTATTTAATCACTGGTGGAATTTTAAGCAGGGTGCCATGAGATCTATTCTGCACCAAGGGAATTCCCAATCAGGGGCACGAGCATAACAGAGGTCCAGGACATGGAATGAGTGACAGAGACATTAATTAGCTCTTGACACAAAAGTAAAGTACTGCAATTGCTGAGTTCTTCCATGGCTAAGAACAAACTAGGCAATAATGGGATATTATGCAGGGATGAGTAATATTGAAAATAAAGGAAGAGGCATACATGAAGTATATTGGCAATCAAGGAGAGCATTATAAATGGGAATTCAAAGAGGTGGAGAAAGATTGCAAAATAATTAGGAAACAAAAAAGGGATTACACATGTAATTATTTCTTTGATATGTTCTTTAGTAAAGTATTCCAAAGACACATACATAACCAAAGGGAAATTAAGATAGGCAGCAATGGCAGGAGTACAGAATGGTATTGACTGGGGATCAGTTGGTTTGATTGATCGATTTATTGTCTCGTGTATCGAAATACAGTGAAAAGGTTTCTTTACGAGCGGTACAGGCAGATCATAATAAGCAAAGGATGTACAGATCAAAAAGACTTAGACAGAGGCATAAAGGTTACATTGCATTAGTTGAGATCAACATTAGCAAGATCAATGATAACACAGTGTGGAGCTGGAGGAACACAGCAGGCCAGGCAGCATCAGAGGAGCAGGAAAGTTGACGTTTCGGTTCAGGACCCTTCTTCATAAATGGGGGAGGTGGAAGGGAGCTCAGAAATAAATAGAGGGAGGAGGGGTGGGGCTGGGGCAGGTAGGTGGGATGGTGATAGGTGAGTGCAAGTAGGGAGTGGTGAGGATTGGTCAGTGAGGTGGGAGGAACAGATAGGTGGGAGAGAAGATGGACAGGTTGTGTCAGGTCAAGGAGGCGGGGATGAGAGGGAGGGTTGGACATGGGATGAAGCCGGGGGTGGGGAGATTTTAAAACTGGTGAAATCCACATTGAAACCATTGGGCTGGAGGCTCCTGCGGCAGAATATGAGGTGCTGCTCCTCTAGTTTCCGGGTGGTGTCATTGTGACACTGGAGGAGGCCCAGGATGGACATGTCACCCAGGGAGTGGGAGAGGGAGTTGAAATGGTTTGCGACTGGAAGGTGTTGTTTTTAACGCATACAGAGCACAGATGCTCTACAGAACAGTCTCTGATTCTCCGCTGGGTCTCACCGATGTAAAGGAGGCCACATCGGGAGCAGGGGATGCAGTAGACCAAGTTGATGGATGTTCAGGTGAACCTCTGTCTGATGTGAAAGATTTTTTTGGTTCCTTGGATGGAGGTGAGGGGGGAGGTGTAGGGGTAGGTGTAGCACTTCCTGCGGTTGCAGGGGAAGGTGCGGGGGGGGGGGGGGCTAGTGGGGAATGTGGAGCGGACGAGGGAGTCGCGGAAAGAGCGGTCCCTTTGGAAGGCAGATGGGGTGGGGAGGGAAATACATTTTGGTTGTGGGGTCAGATAGCAGGTGGCGGAATTGGCGGAGAATGATATGTTGAATCTGGAGGTTAGTGGGTTGATATTGTAAGGACAAGGGGGATTCTGTCTTTAGTTTTTACTCTGGGGAGGGGATGTGAGGCCAGAGGTGCGGGAAAGGCAAGAGATGTGGTTGAGGGCATTTTCAACCACCAAAGGGGGGAAGTTGTTGTCCTTGAAATAAGGGGACATCTGGGATGTTCGGGAGTGGAATGCCCCATCTTGGGAGCAGACGCGGTGGAGGCGGAGGAATTGGGAGTAAGGGACTGCATTCTTGCAGGAAGGTGGGTGAGAGGAGGTGTAGTCTAGGTAGCTGTGGGAGTCAGTGGGCTTGAAATAGATGTCAGTTTCAAGGTGGTCACCAGAGATGGAGACAGAGAGTTCCAGGAAGGGGAGGGAGGTATCAGAGAGGGTCCAGGTGAATCTGAGGTTGGGGTGAAAGGTCTTAGTAAAGTTGATGAACAGTTCAAGCTCCTCGTGGGAGCACGAGGCAGCACTGATACAGTGATCAATGTAGCGGAGGAAGAGGTGGGGGATAGTGCCAGTGTAGGAGCGGAAGAGGGACTGTTCCACGTATCCTACAAAGAGGCAGGCATAGCTTGGGCCCATGCGGGTGCCCATGGCCACGACTTTTGTCTGTAGGACGTGGGAGGAGTTGAAGGAAAAGTTGTTAAGAGTGAGGATGAGTTCGGTTAAGCGGATGAGGGTGTCGGTGGAGGGGGACTGGTTGTGCTTTTAGGCCATCTGCATGGAGGATACAAGTATCTCGGGACTGGATGTCCATAGTGAAGATGAGGTGTTGGGGGCCAGGGAATTGGAAGTCTTGGAGGAGGTGGAGGGCATGGGTAGTGTCCCAAACGTAGGTGGGGAGTTCCTGGACCAGGGGGGAAGAAACAGAGTCAAGGGAAGCGGAGATAAGTTCAGTGGGGCAGGAGCAGGCAGAGACAATGGGTTGGCCGGGACAGTCGGGTTTATGGATTTTGGGAAGGAGATAGAAACGGGCGGTGCGGAGTTGGGGAATGATTATGTTGGAGGCTGTAGGTGGGAGGTCACCTGAGGTGATGAGGTTATGAATGGTTTGAGAGATGATGGTTTGGTGGTCAGGGGTGGGGTCATGATTGAGGGGGTGGTAGGAGGAGGTGTCAGAGAGTTGGGTGGGAAGAATCTGTTTCTGAACCTGCTTGTGCATGTGTTCAGGCTTCTGTATCTTCTGCCTGACAGAAGAGGTTGTAGGAGATTATTACCGGGGTGTGATGGGTCTTTGATAATGTTGGCCGCCTTTCCATGATAGCGAGCCATGTAAATAGAGTCCATGGATGGAAAGTTGGTTTCCGTGATGGTCTGGACTGTGCACACCACCTTCTATAGTTTCTTACAGTCCTGGACAGAGCAGTTGCCGTACCAGGCTGTTGTGCACCGGGACAGTATGCTTTCAATGGTGCATCTGTAGAAGTTGGTGAGGGACGTTATGGACATGGCAAATTTCCTGAGCTGCCTGAGGAAGAAGAGGCGTTGTTGTGCCTTCTTGACTGTCGCATTTATGTAGGGAATTCAGGACAGGTCGTCGGTTATCGTCACTCCGAGGAACATGATGCTCTTCACTCTCTCAACCTCAGTTCTGTTGATGTAGATGGGGGCATGTTCTCTTCCTTTCTTTCTGAAGTTGATCAGTTTTTTAGTTTTGCCAACGGTGAGAGACAGATTGTTTTCATTGTACCACGTCACCAAGCCCTCTATCTCCTGTCTGTATTTTGACTCGTTGTTAGATATCCGTCCCACTGTGGTGGTGTCGTCAGCGACCTTGCAGATGGTGTTTGTTTGGAATTTGGCAACACAGTTGTGAGTGTACAGGGAGTACAGTAGGGGCTGAGGGTGCATCCTTGGGGGGCTCCAGTGTTGAGTGTTATTGTGGAGGAGGTGCAGTTACCTATCCTCACTGATTGTGGTCTGTGGGTCAGGAAGCTGAGGATCCAGTTGCAGAGGGCAGAGCCGAGACCAAGGTCACACAGTTTTGAGATCAGTCTGGAGGGGATAATAGTGGAGCTGTAATTGATGAACAGGAGTCTGGCATAGGTGTTCTTGTCCAGATGTTCCAGGGATGAGTGCAGAGCTAGGGATACTGCATCCTCTGTGGACCTGTTACATCAGTAGGCAAACTGTAGGGGATTGCAATGCAGAGTAATGCCAACAGCATGAGTTCAATTCCCACAATGGCTGAGGTTGTCATGAAGGATTCTCATCCCTCACCTGAGGTGTGATGACCCTCAGGTTAAACCACCTTATAGTCTGGCAGTTCTATGGCAGCTTTACATCTCCCTTATTGAATAGCAGACATGAGGTTAGAAGGATTTACAAAGAGTATCACAATATATAAGACAGATAGGAGACAGATAATTAATAAATTGGAGAAATAAAGATTAAATCATTTAAACCTGGCAAACAGAAATCTGTTGAAATTTGAAGATGACATCAGATAGTGGAAGATGTGACAACATCGATAACAGCAAACTTGCAGTATATTTTTGTAAATACAAAATGAATTTTAACAAAGCTGAGTGTGAGGCGGTCCAATTTAAACGAATGAACAATGTGATTAATGATTGCTTGGAAAATAAAAGTCTAACTAAGGTTGAGGTATAAAGGGATTGTGGGTCATGCAGGTTAATAAATGCAGAACAAGGAAATGCCAAGCACTGGTGTTCATTTCCAGCAGAATAAAATGTAAAGAAGATGATTCCTCTTGCAAGGGAGCCATAATTTGGTGATCATAAATGTAAGGTTTCTTGATAAATCTAAGGAGGCATTCATGAAAAATTTCTTATGATAGAGAGAAATAATTATTTCTGTTGGTTGGAGAGTCTAGGACATGGCCAAGTCTCAGTTTATGCATGCTGTAAAAATTAGAGCCAGACTTTATTTTGTGAAATTTATGAACATTTCCAAAAACCATGAGCAGTAAAAGTTTGGAACTTTCTTGCTCAAATGTGTAAGATTAATTGTTTGTTTTAAATTTAAGACTATTAATCTTTGTTAGCCAAAGATATTGAGGGATACTGGGCAAAGTTGAGTGTTTGGAGTTCAGTTGTAGATCAGTCAGAATCTCTTTGAATGACAGAACAGTTCAAAGGGCTGAACAATCTCTTCCTGTTCCTATGCTCTTTACTCAGAGTCATGGGAATATGGAGCTCCCCACACAGAGCAGTGGAAACAAACGGTGGGGATAAATTATTCCAGATACTAACTCAGTATGTAATGGGAAAGAAAGAGAAAGATACTTTGACAGACTGAAATGAAGTAGAGGGAGAGAAGGCATGTGTAGAGCATTCATCTACCTCCTGAAAACTGTAACTAGAAGAAAAGGCATATCAGTTACGTGGGGCTGAAAGATTGAGTGTTCATTAACAAAGAGAAATTCAATATGTACAAGGGCCTTGCAAGCACAATCCAGGATGTGATTAGAGGATTTGCAGAAAGGAGTATGATAAACAATGGAATTGTCAGCTTTTCCTCTCAATGTCCCAGCTCAGAATCCTGATTCTTGGTGAAATGATGAATGAGACAAAGTAAAAGTTACAATATTGAGTAGAATATTTAAATCTCTTATTTCACACCTACAGTGGCTGAGATCAGCAAGGGTGAAGATATTTCTAGGGTAGGTTTCTGATATAACCAGTGTATAGTGTAGTGAACAGTAACGTACAGAATTAAACCTTTGCTAGTAAGTTCTCATTTATTCTCCTGCCTTTCGACTCCAGTCGGACTACTTTCTGAAACCAGGTTCAGATGGACTGCACCTCCTCCATTATTGGTGTCATTCGTTGTCCAGTTTGTACCGGGGAAGGAGGGAAGTGTTTTGATGGGACGGGTTCCACCTAAATCATGCTGGGATCATAATCCTGGCAAATTGCGTAATGAGGGCTATTATTAGGCTATAAACTAAACAGTAGTGGGGAGAAATTGCTGGAAAAGCTCAGCAGGTCTGGCAGCATCTGTGGAGAGAAATCAGAGTTAATGTTTCAGGTCCAGTGACCCTTCCTCAGAAACAGTAGTGGGGAGGCTTCAATTACATGGGAAATTGGAAGATCAAAGTGAAAGGAGAAGGTGAGAGTGCAGGCTAGTGATGAGTCTGATTGTTTCCAGAAAATAAAAGGGAGGAAAATAAAAATAGAAGATGTGACCATCATATTACAGAGAGGAACCATACAAGAACAGGGAAATTTGATAATAGAACAAACTTAAAGGGAATGCACAAAGCATTCAGAGTAAAATAATGAGTTAACAGCGGAAAAAGAAATGATTGGGTATGATTTGGCTGTAATTACTGAGACGTGGTTGCAGGGAGACCAGGTTTAGGAATTGAATATCCAAGGGCACTCAATGTTTCAGTAGGATAGGCAGGAAGGAGAAAGAGATGGTGTAAATTCATCAGTAAAGGAAGAAATCAATGATGTAGTGAGAAATCATAATTTGCATAGAGAACAAGACGGAGAATCAGTCTCCATAGAAATAAGATTTAGCAAGGGAAAGAAATGAAAGTAATCTGTAGGAGAACAAACAGTAGTCACACAGTGGGGCATGGTATAAACCAGAAAATAATAGGGGCTGGTAAGGAACGTGCAGCAATAGTCATGGGTGATTTTTATATGCATATAGACTGGATTAATCAAATTTGCAAGGGTAGTTTCAAAGGAGAGTTCACTGAATATATTAGAGATTGTTTCTTATAGCAATGTATTGTGCAACTAACCAGAAAGCAGGCTATTCTGGATTTGGTATTATGTAACATGGTTGGATTAATTAATGACCTCATTGCAAAGGATCCTCTAGGGAAGAGTGATCATTAATTTGGATGGCAAGAAACTGATAGGAAGTACTTTAGCCAAATTAGCAGATGACACTAAAATAGGTGGGAAAGTAAGTTGCAATATAGAAATAAGAAATTTATGAATGGATAGGTGAATAGGCCAAAGTTTGGCATATGGAATTTAATGTGGATAATTGAGAGGTTATCCATTTTGGTTGGAGGAATAGAAAGGCAACTTATGATCTAAATGGAGAGAAACTTCAGAGTATTTCGGGGGATCCGGGTGTCTTTGTGCAGGAATCACAGAAAACTAGCATGCAGGTACAGCAGGTAATGAGGAAGGCAAATGGAACTTTAGCATGTATTGCTAAAGGAGCAGGGTATAAAAGTAGGGAAGTGTTGCTGCAATTTTACAAGGCATTAGTAAGACTGCACCAGTTTTGGTACCCTTTCTTGAGGAGTGGTGTAGTTGTATTAGAGCCAGTTCAGGGGAGTTTTACTGGATTGATTACAGAAATGAGGGGTTTGTCTTATGAAGAGAGATTGAGTAGTTTCAGGAGTTTAGGAGAGCGAGAGGAGATCTAATTGAGGTCTATAGGATGTTAAAGGGGATTGAGAAAGTAAATGTAGACATGATGTTCCCTCAAGTGGGGCAACTAAAACAAGAGGTCATAGCTTTAGGATAAGGGGTGGCAGATTTAAAACAGAGATGAGGAGAAGTTACTTCTCTCAAAGGGTCATGAATCTGTGGAATTCACTCCCCAGAGTGTGGTGGATGCTGTGAAATTGAGTAAATTTAATGAAGAGAGAAATAGATTTTTAATTAGTAAGAGGTTGAAGAGTGATGAGGATCGAGCAGGAAAGTGGAGTTGAAGCCAAGATGTAATCAGCCAAGATCATACTAAGTAGCAGAGCAGGCTCAAGGGGCTGAATGGCCTGTTCCTGCTCCTGGTTCTTATGTTATTGTGTGCTATGGATTCATACGTGTCATCACCTGGAGACTCCATGGCTACTTGTGAGAGTCCCCAGAAGCTATTCATTTATCCTGCACTTTCTGTGTTTGTGGAGAGAGAAACTCCTTCCTTCCCTTTCTACTCTCTTGTTCTTTGGTATTTTGAACACTTCCGCTTGATATGGTCTTTGCAATTTCTGTAATAGTAATTTTATTTGAGGGTGACTTCCACGATTTTAGGAAGGTGAGTGAACTAGACTAAGCAACAGAAGCAAGACAGCTTGGAGATCCTGAGAGGTTGGAATGAAGGTCATACACAGTGCTGCAGAGTGACTTGGGATAGGTGACTGAGGAGGAAATTTCCACTGAGACCTCAAGATGAACAAAAGGAAAAATCACTTATTGCTCAATCTTGACTTCTTCTGAACTTCCGGTTACAGACATTTTTATTTGCAAGGATCTCTTCCCTAAAGGTCAAGCTAATATAATCCTGTATTGTCTGTGGGAGGGAGATGGTGAATCACAGGTAGAAGGGTGAGGGAGGGATACTGGAAGATGCTTCACACCTTGAAGCAGTTCCTCAACAAGAATCTGCCTCCTTCGAGAAGGAGAAGAGAAAATGAGAATAGATGAAATATATGTACTTCAGCCATTGTGTGTAACCTGCTGTATTTATCCCATAGGCTCCCGAACATCTACCAGTCGAGTAATTCCTGGCACTCCCAGTAATAGCCTTGCGAATGGAAATTGGATGGAGCAGGGTGGGTTCATTCAGCATGCAGCCAGCACAGACAGCATTAATCACCAAAGCACGGCCTACTGTCTCCAATTCTCATCTGCTTTTTATTGATTTCCCTCTGAGTTCCAGTTTGAAATACTGATGCCATTGTTCGTCACTATCAAGCTCACCCACAAGTTTTCATTGCTTCTTACAATTATTCTTTGCCACGTGAGATCTTGCTATTCTGAAATCTGAGTGCTGGGGCTTTTTGTGTTCATTATGGGCGTTGGGTATTGCTGGTTAGGCCAGCATTAATTGCCCCTCCATAATTACCCTTAAGAAGGTGGTTGTGAGCTGCCTTCTTGAATTGCTGCATTGTGTAGAGGCATCTCCAATGCTGTTAAGGATTTTGACCCAGGGACACTGAAGGAACCGTTACATATTTCCAAATCAGGATGGTGTGGATGGTAACTTGCAGGGGGTGGTGTTCCCATGTATCTTCTGCCCTTGTCCTTTTAGATGGAAGTGGTCATGGGTTTGGAAGGTCTTATTTAAGGAGGCTTGGTGACTTTCTGCAGTACAACTTGTAGATAGTCCACACTGCTGCTACTGAGCATTGGTGGGAAGGAAATCAATGTTGAATGTTTATGGATGTGGTGCTAATTAAGCAGCTGCCCTGACCTGGATGGTGTCAAGCATCTTGAGTTTTGTTGGAGCTGTACCCATCTAGACAAGTGGGGAGTATTCCATCACACTCATGACTAGTGTCCTATCGATGATCGGCAGGTTTTAGGGAGCCAGGAATTGAGTTATTTGCCGCAGAATTCCTAGCCTCCAATCTGCTCTTGTAGGTGCAGTATTTATATGGCTGTTGCTATTCGATAATAAGCCTCAGGATGTTGATAGTGGGGGATACAGCAATGCTATTATCATTGAATATTATTGGTGATGGTTAGAGTCTCTCTTGTTTAGTATGGCCATTGCCTGGTATTTTGGTGCTGGCAATGTTACTTATCACTTGTCAGCCCAAATTTGGATATTGTCCAGGTTTTGCTCCATATGTGCATAGACATGTATCTGAGGAGAGGCGAATAGTACTGAACATTGTGTAATCATTGGTGAACATCCCCACTTCTGACTTTATGATGGAGGGAAGGTCATTGATGAACAGCTGAAGATAGTTGGGCCTAGGGTACTACCCTGAGGAACTCCTGCAGAGATGTTTTGGAGCTGAGATGACTGGCCTCCATCAACCACAACCATCTTCCTTTGTGCCAGGTATGACTCCAACCAGTGGAGGGTTTTCCACCTGATTCCCATTAGCTTCAGTTTTGCTAGGGCTCCTTGATGCCACACTCAGTCAAACGTGGCCTTGGTGTCAAGGACAGTCACTCTCACCTCATCTCTGGAGTTCAGCTCTTTTGTCCATGTTTAGGTGAAGGCTGTAAGGAGGTCACAAGCTGGGTGACCCTTGGGGAACCCAAATTGAGTGTTAATGAGTTATTGCTGAGCAAATACCACTCAATAGCACTTTTGATCTATCAGTTTGCTGATAATTGAAAGTAGACTGATGGGGTAGTAATTGGCTAGGTGGCCTTTGGCCTGTTTTTTGCTACATTTCCAGGTAGATGACTGTGTTGCAATTGTGCCAGAATAGCTTGGTTAGGGGCATGAATAACTTCCAGAGCACAAGTCTTCAGTAATATTGTTGAAATGTTGTCATTGCCCATAGACTTTGCAGTATCCAGTATCCTCAGCCTATTCTTGATATCATGTAAAGTGAGACAAATTGCCTCAAGGCTGAGGTCTGTGATTCTGGGACTTTGAGTGGAACCTGAGATAGGTCATTCACTTGGCACTTCTGGATGAAGATGGATGTTAATGCTTCAGTCATGTCTTGTGCACTGATGAGCTGGCTCCCCGACCATTGAAGAAGGGGTGCTTGTGGACTACTGCTCTCCCAGTTAATTGTTTAATTGTCCACCAGATGTAATTGTCCAAAAAGCAGTGACTACACTTCAAAGGTAATTCATGTGAAGGTGCCAGAGATGTTTTTGAGAGTCCTGATGAGGCGTTGTTTGATGAGCAGTGGTAAGGTAATGACCAGATCACCTGCTTTAGAAATCAGTTCTGAGATTTATTAGAAACACAAATTACATATTTGTCAACAAGTTTGGAGGACACAAATAAAGAAAGTCTGTTCAATTGTACAGGGCTTTGGTGAATACCTAGAATACTGTGTTTCATGTTGGTGCCTGCATCTAGGGAAGGATATACACAAATTGGAAGTGCTGGAGTGAACTTTCACTAGATTCATCCCTGGGATGAACGGGCGAAGTGAATTGGGTCCAAATCTCTGGAGTTCAGACGAATGAGAGTTGATCTCATTAAAATCCACACAAGATTCTGAAGGGGAGTGGTGATAGATAGCAAGAGCCCAGAGCATGTGATATGAGGATAAAATTCTTTACTCAAACAGTTGTGAATCTTTGAAATTCACTGCCACAGACGATCAGGGATGAGCCCATCGTTGAATCTCCTTAAGGCTGAGAGCTATGTTTAGTTTCTTGGGAAGTCAAGGGATATGAGGAATGGGTGGGAAAATGAGTTGAGTCCAAGCATTGAAACGTTGACTCCTGCTCTTATCTCCTTCGCAGTTTGTTGAGACATAAATGTCCCAGGAAACTGAGGAGAATTCCCCCACTCTCCTGTGGGATAGAGATCTTTGAAATCCATCCATCGCTGAAAGATAGCACCTCTCAGTGCTGCTTTATTTTTGTGCTCAAATCCCTGGAAGTTTGGCTTGAACTCAGAATCTTCTGACTTCTCGCAACTTACCAGTTGCACTAAGGCTGTCATTTGGAAATTAGGGATTTTGCCAGTGTGATGAGCAACTTTTCATCCAGTGTATTATCAAATACAAGTGTAAAAAGCAGAATGATGTTTTAATTTAGTTACTTTGAACGATGAAGAAATGAAATGTAAAATTCATGTAACCTGCTACTTTCCTGCAGTGCAGCTTAGCAGATCTGAAACAATGGCTGCGATTCAAAAATTTGAAGCGGTCCAGGAAAGCGACAATGTTCAAGAGGGTAGGGAAAATCTCTTTACACAGCGTTATTAGACCTCAAAGATGGTGAAGTCAAAGACTGCTGAATCTATTAATTAAATAGATATTTGAAGCAGGAGTACTTACAGGGCTATGGGGAGAGAGCAGGGCAGGGAAATAAGTTTTGTATTGTTTTGGCAAAGAACCCATTGGAATTTGATGAATATAATGGCCTGTTCTTATAAACTGGTTTGCATTCCTTCCATTCCTGAATCTTTCCTTCTCACGCTGGCCGGGAAACTGCACAATCTCCTCTGCTATTTCTCACTTCCCTGCCTTTCCCTGCCATCACTTATTGCACCCCTCTTCCGTGAAGGGTCTTCTGCTTCTTCTGTCCACAAGCATCACAATAAAACCATTGGTTCTCTTGGAGAAGGTCTTTTGTGCCTCCCTTTAGATGCCTGGGTTCCCAAGACCCATGAATTTCTTGAGACTATAAGACAATAAGAAGAGGAACAGGATTAGGCCATTCATCCCATTGAGCCTGCTCTACTGTTTCACTCATGGCTGATATGTTTCTCAACACCATTCTCCTGCCTTCTTCCCATAAGCCTTGATCCCTTTACTAATCAAGAACCTATCTATCTGTGTCTTAAATACACTAATAGCTTGGTCTGCTTGGCAACAATGAGTTCCAAACATTCACCACCCTCTGGCTGAAGAAATTCCTCTTCATCTCAGTTCTAAAGGGTTGTCCCTTCACCCTGAGGCTGTGCTCCCACATCCTAGTCTCTCCTACTTGTGGAAACATCTTCTCTACGTCCATTCTGTGCAGGCCTCTCAGTATTCTGTAGTTTCAATCAGATCACCCCCTCATCCTTCTAAATTCAATCAAGTACAGACCCAGAGTCCTCAACCGCTCCTCATATGACAAGCCCTTCATCCTCAGGATCATTCTTGTAATCCCTCTGGGTCCCCTCCAGAGGCCAGTACATCTTTCTTTAGGAATGGGGCCCAGAAATGCTCACGGTATTCCAATGTGGTCTGACCAGAGCCTTATACAGCCTCAGCAGTACATCCCTGCTCTTGTATTCTAGCCCTTTTGAAGTGAATGCTGACATTGCATTTACCTTCCTAACCGCCAACTGAATCTGTACCTTAACCTTAACAGGATCCTGAACTAGGACTCCCAAGTTCCTTTGTGCTGTAGATTTCCAAATTCTTTCCCTGTTTAGAAAACAGTCAATGCCTCTATTCTTCCTACCAAAGTGCATAACCTCACACTTTCCCACATTGTATTCCAACTGCCTTTCTTTGTCCACTCTCCCAGCCTGTCCATGTCCTTCTGCAGCCTCTCTGCTTCCTCAACACTCCTGTCCCTCCACCCATCTTTGTGTCATCTTCAAATTTAGCAACAATGTCCTCAGTTCCTTCATCCAGATTGTTAATGTATAATGTAAATAGTTGTGGTCCCAACACAGATCCCTGCAGAACTCCACTAGTCACCGGCTGCCATTCTGAAAAGACCCCTTTATCCCCACTTTCTGCCTTCTGCCAGTCAGCCAATCCCCTGTCCATGCCAGTACCTTGCCCGTAATACCATGAGCTCTTATTTGGCAGCATCCTGCGCAGCACCTTGTCAAAGGCCTTCTGAAAATCCAAATAGACCATGTCCACTGGCTCTCCTTTGTCTAATTTGCTCATTACCTCCTCAAAGAATTCTAACAGATTTGTCAGGCATGACATCCCCTTATCCAAGCCGTGCTGACTCCACCTTATTTTACTTCCAAGTACTCCGCCATCTCATCCTTAATAATGCATTCTAAAATCTACCAACAACCGAGGTCAGGCTATAGTTTCCTCTTCTGCTTCCCTCCATTCATAAATCAAAGTATTGCATTAACCATTTTCCAGTCCTCTGGGATCCTCCCTGACTCCAGTGATTCCTGAAAGATCACCACCAAAGCCTCTACAATCTCCTCAGCTATGTCCTTCAAAACTTTGGGGTGGAGTCCATCTGGTCCAGGTGATTTATCCATCTTCAGACCTATCAGCTTCCCCAGTACCTTCTCCAACACTCACCTCTGTCCTCACCTCTTCAATCTGTTGAAGTTCTGGTATGCTGTTGGTGTCTTCCACTGTGAAAACTGATTCTCCCTAATCAATTCTGCCTCATTACACATCACCAAATCCAGAATTGCCTGTTCCCCCTTGGACTCTACCACAAGTTGCTCCAAAAAATCATTTTGTGGAAATTCCACAAATTCCTTTTCTTAAGATTCACTCCAACTTGATTTTCCCAGTCTACCTGCATATTGAAATCCTCATGCCTTTCTCACATGCCTTTTCTATCTCCTGATTTATTTTCTTCCCCACATCTTGACTACTGCAAGGAGGCCTATACATAACTCCCATCAGGGTCTTTTCTCCCTTTGCAGTTCTTCAACTCTACCCAAACAGATTCTGTGCCTCCAACTGGACATCGATGGCTTACTATCAATTTAATTTCATTTCTTACCAATAAGGCAACCCCGCTCCCTCTGCCCATCGTTCTGTCCTTTCGATAGGACATGTATCCTTGGATATTTAGTTCCCAGTCCTGATCCCCTTGCAGCCACATCTTTGTGATACACAACATCATACCTGCCAACCTCAATCCATGATACGAGCTCATTTACTTAGTTTCGTATATTGCGTGTATTTCAGTATAACACCATCAGCCCTGCGTTGACTGCTCCCTTCTCTACTGTCCCTTATCTACTGTGCCTGATGTTAGAATCCTGACCATTTCCATACTCTCTGCCCTGTTACTTGTTCTGGAAAATTTGCTGAGTCCTCCCCCGCCTTAAATTTTTGCATAATTTTCCACGTAACTAAACCCATCCCACAGTGCTTAGTTTAAAGCCCTAGTTATATGTGGAGACAACAGCCTAGTGGTATTATCGCTGGACTGTTAATCCAGAAACCCAGATAATGTTCTGGGGACCCGGGTTTGATGGCAGATGATTGAATTCAACTGAAAAAAAATTGGGAATTAAGAGTCTAATGATGACCATGAATGCATTTTTAATTTATAGAATCCCTACAGTGTGGAAGCAGGCCATTCAGCCCATTGAGTCCACACCAACCTTCCAAAGAGCATTCCACCTGGACCCACCCCATCACCTTGCATTCCTGATGGCCAATTCACCTAAACTACACATCTTTGAACTGTGGGAGAAAACCAGAGTGGACCCACACAGACACAGAGAGAATGGCAAACTCCACACAGACAGTTACCCAAGGCTGGAATTGAACCCAGGTCCCTGGCACTAGGAGGCAGCAGTGCTAACCACTGAGCCGCCGTGCCACCCCTTTGTCAAGAGAAAACCACTCGCTCACTAATGTCCTTTAAAGAAGGAAACTGCCATCCTTTCCTGGTCTGGCCTACATGTGACTCCAGGCCCACAGCAATATGGTTGACTTTTAGCTGCCTTCTGGGCAATTAGGGATGGGGAATAAATCCTGACCTAGCCAGCAATGCCCTCATCCCATGAATGAATTTTTGACAAAGGTTATGCGATCTCCAGGACTCTGGTCCGATTGGAACAGCTCCCTCCTTCCCCAGTACTGGTGCCAATATCCCATCAATTTGAGACAACAAGGTGCAGGGCTGGATGAACACAGCAGGCCAAGCAGCATCATAGGAGCAGAGAGGCTGACGTTTCGGGCCTAGACCCTTCATCAGAAAAGGGGGAGGGGAAGGGGGTTCTGAAATAAATAGGGAGAGAGTGGGAGGCGGATAGAAGAGGGATAGAGGAGAGGATAGGTGGAGAGGAAACAAACAGGTCGAAGAGGCGGGGATGGAGCCAGTAAAGGTGAGTGTAGGTAGGGAGTTAGGAAGGTGATAGGTCAGTCCAGGGAGGATGGACAGGTCAAGCTATCCCTGCCTCTTTGTAGGTTACGTGCAACAATCCCTCTTCCGTACCTACACCAGCCCTAAACCCCACCTCTTCCTCCGTTACATTGATGACTGTATCGGCGCCACCTCGTGCTCCCATGAGGAGCTCGAACAGTTCATCCACTTCACTAACACCTTCCACCCCAACCTTAAGTTTACCTGGACCATCTCTAACACCTCTCTCCCCTTCCTGGACCTCTCTGTCTCCATAT
>NC_063361.1:35931017-35989555 GCF_021869965.1 Rhincodon typus | reverse complement strand
CGAAACGTCAGCCTTCCTGCTCCTCTGATGCTGCTTGGCCTGCTGTGTTCATCCAGCTCTACACCTTGTTATCTCAGATTCTCCAGCATCTGCAGTTCCTACTATCTCTGAATCATAAAGGACAGTATTCTGCAGAAATTATTTCAACTCACCAATTGACTTAACTTTACATCGCTGCATATATTTCAGTAATAGATGCCAGCCAGGTTGAGGAACAAGTGCCTGAAGCTGATGAGGGTGAAGGAGGTGCCGTGTCTGAGGGTAGGTTGTCAGTATGGATAGTAACCAATAACCATTGCATAGTGACCTTTATAACAGCTCACACAATGACCTTTGTCCTTGAATCCTGATTAAGAATTTTGCCCGCAGATGTATGTACACAAATGTTTGAAGGTGGCAGAGGGTACATACTATCATAGTTGTACAACTTCCACAGTAAACCTAAGGTTTAGACAAGCTATCCAGAAACAAGAGTTCCGATCCTATCACATTATCTGGGAATTCATTTCACTTAATGAAATGATTGTAGAGTAAAATGTTTGTATCAATAATGGAGACCATGACAATCTGTCATAAAACCTATCTGCGTCATGAATGTCATTTAGGGAAGGAAATCTGCCATCCTTACCCAGTCTGGCCTACATGTAACTGCAGATCCACAAGAATGTGGTTGACTTTTACCTGATCTCTTGAGTAATCACCGCAGCATCACATTCTCAATTAATAAGAAATGATTGTGTTGCCAGTGATTCCGTGAGTCAATGAAACTAAAGTTGGAAGTGTTGCTTAAAAAGTGAACTGGATGCTTGCTTTTATAAATGAAAGCACAGGGTGCAAAAACAAAGAGCCTGTGTTAAATCTTTCAAGTCACTGGGTGAACCTTGTTTGGGATAATGTAAAGCAGTCTGTAGGAAGGAAAGTAGATTTACTGGAAAGATTACAGATTACCCATTGACTTAATTTTACATAAGCATGTATTTTTCTACAATAGATGCCAACGAGGCTGAGGAACAATTGCCTGAAAATGTTGAGAGTGAAGGATTGGTGTCTGAGGGTAGGTTGTCGGTATAGCCAGTAACTTGTGTTAATGATCCATCGTAGGAGCTCACAGACTGACCTTTCTCTGGCTGGTTTCACTCTCTGCCTAGAATTCTGATTAAAAGCACTGCAGTCACTTGGCCTGCAGATTTATGTACACAGATGTCTGATAGTAGCATGGTGTACATTAGTATTGTGGTTGTGTAACTGGGTTTGTAATGCCAAACCCTAGACTAATGACCCAGAGACAAGGGTTCAAATCCCAGTACAGAAACTGGAGAATTTTGATACGGATAATTAAATGAATCTAGAGAGGAAAAAGTTTATATCAAGATTGGAGGCCATAAAACCTACCAGGCTGTCATAAAAACCCATCTGCCTCACTAATGTCCTTTAGGGAAAGAAACTGCTGTCCTTACCCAACCTGGCCTACAAGTGAGTCCAGACCCACAGCAATATGGCTGACTCCTAACTGTGTTCTGAAGTGGTCTAGCAAGCCACTCAGCATGGTATTCATGGAGACAGCTCAGCACCAACTACCCAGGGATAATTACTGAGGGTTTCCTCTGGGTGCTCCGGTTTCCTCCCACAGTCCAAAGATGTGCAGGCTAGGTGGATTGGCCATGCTAAATTACCCATAGTGTTCAGGGATATGCAGCTTAGGTGGGTATAGGGGGATGGGTCTGGGTGGGATGCTCCGAGGGTTGGTGTGGACTTGTTGGGCCGAAGGGCCTGTTTCCACACTGTAGAGATTCTATGATTACTTTATTGAAAATTACTCTAGCATTGCCAATGATGCCCACATTTCCTAACTAAATAAAATTAAACCTGATAAAGTTATTTTAAAAAATGAACAAGATCTGGTTTTAACAGATAAAGTCATCATAGAATCCCTACAGTGTAGAAACAGGCTATTTGGCCAACAAGTCCAAACTGACCCTCTGAAGAGGATCCCACCCAGTCCCATCACTCCCTTTTCCTGAAACACTACATTTCCCATGGCTAATCCAGCTAACTTACACAACTAACTTACAACAACTAACTTAACTGGACACTATGGGCAATTTAGCATGGCCAATCCTCCTAACCTGCACATCTTTGGACTGTGGGACGAAACCAGAGCACCCAGCAGAAACCTACATAAGCACGGGGAGAACATGCAGACTTCATACAGACAGTTGCCCAAGGCTGCAACTGAGCCTGGGTTCCTGGTGCTGTGAGGCAGCAGTGCTAACCACTGAGCCACTGTGCTGGTAACGGAGTACAAAAACAAGGAAAATACACTAAACCTCTCAAATGACATGTTAAATCTTCCTTGGAATACTGCGTATCACACTGTAGAAAGGAGAGAGAGCAGAGAGGAGATTTACTAGAATGAGGCGAGGCTGAGGTTAAGTGAAAAAGAATTTGGGATTGTATTCCTGCAGCAGAGAATGTTCAGGTAAGATTAAATAGAGGTATTCAACATTAAGAGAATTTTTGACAGAGGAAACAGGGCAAAACTATTCCCAGCACCAGGAAAGACAGTAACTACAGGATTTAACATAATTGACAAAAAATCCAGGGGGATTTAGATTTAGATTTATTTATTATTACGTGTACCTAAGTACAGTGAAAAGCTTTGTTTATGAGCAGTACAGGCAGATCATAGTAAGCAAGGACATATAGATCATAGTGTGAAAAAAAATCTTAGACAGAGACATACAGGTTACATTGTACAGGGCGTGCGCTAGGCAGGATCAACATTAGCAAGATCAGCATTATTTGAAGTTAGACAGTCCATTCATCATTCTAATAAAGGCCGGGAAGAAGCTGTTCCTGAACCTGCTGGTGCATCTGTTCAATCTTCTGTCTGACTGAAGAGGTTGTAGGAGATCATTACCAGGATGCAATGGGTCTTTGATGAATTTGGTAGCCTTTCCGTGGCAGCGAGCTGCGTAAATAGAGTCCATGGATGGAAGGTTGGCTTCCGTGATGGTCTGGGCTGTGCACACCACCTTCTGTAGTTTCTTATGGTCCTGGGCAGAGCAGTTACGGTCCTGGGAACATGAAGGAATTCAATGCAATAAGCTGTTATTATATGGGATTCTCCGCCTGAGTGTGTACTAAATAACAATGTTCAACGGAAAATTATTTAAAGAGAAGAAATTTATAGGACAATAGGGAAAAATCAAGGGAGTACCAAATAGACTGCAGTGGTTCTCAACGGCAGCACTTACTGGGGGGTAACTAGGGATGGGCAATAAAAGCTGGCCCAGTCAGCAAAGCCCACATCCTCTGAAAGAATAAACAAAATTGGACAAATTTAAAAGCTCTTTCCATCACTATTTCATTCATTGTAAACCTCTCTTAGACCCAGAGTGGGAGACGCTGTGAGGAAATGCAGCCCCAGATCCCGGCTGGCTCTCCAACACAGAGCTGCCCTCTCCACTGCCCTGCCATTGAGCTCACGCCCCATCAGCTGATTCTGGGTCATGCTAGAGACCCCGGGCCACCACTCAGCGAAGAGCAGAGAGTTTATCGCAGTGTCAGAGCCAGGATTTCACCGTTCATCATCACCAGCAACAGTTCTTTCACCCAGTTCTGTTTCTGGGATCTTCTTGTGTGTAAACAGGTTATCAAGTAGCCAACAACAATCACTGCATTTCAAAGCAATTCATTATCTATGTCACTCTTAGAGAATCATAAGGTTCTGAATTGAATAAGATGTATCATGTGACAGACATTTTTCTCCAGAAATGATCAGAGTTTATCTGTTGGCTATATTTGACATAACCTTTCATTTTTGTATAGTAGATGACAAACAGGTTGAGGAAGAAGTGCCTGAAACAGTTGAGAGTGAAGGAGTCATGTCTGAGGGTAGGTTGTTAGTATAAACAGTGACTTGTGCAAAGTGACCTGTTACAGTGCCTCACACACTGACCTCCATCTGGCTAGTTTTACTCTCTGGACTGAATTCCAGGTTAAAAATGTTGCTCTTGCTTTGTTCCCAGATGCATGTACACAAAGCTTGGAAGGTGGCAGGAGGTAATCTGCTCTCATGGTTGTGTGACCGGGTCAGTAACCCCAAGGCCTGGACTAATGACTCAGGGACAAGAGTTCCAATCCCAGCTCAGCAGCTGGAGAATTTCAGTATGGACAATTAAATGAATCTGGACCATGAAAGTACCAGATTCTCATAAGACCCATCTCATTCATTAGTGTCGTTTAGGGAAGGAAATCTGCCATCCTTACCTGGTCTAGCCTACTTGCAACTCCAGATACATATCAACGTGAACGAACCTTAATGGTTCCTGAAATGGAACGTGAAATGCTTTTCTAAGTCACTGAGCATTGGATTCATGAAGGCAGCTCACCACTACATTCTCAAGGGCAATTCATGAGGTAAAAATAACTCTGGCCATGTCAGTGATGCACACATTCTGTGAATATTTGACAAGGTTGTTTAAAAATTAAACATGGGTGATATAAATAAGGGCAAAGGATGCAAAGTCAGAGAGGTTGCGCTAAACCTTTAAAATCATTGGTGAAACGCTATCTGAAGTATTGCAAAGTAATACAGTAGTAAGGAGAGTAGTCATCTAGTAATGATGCCAGCACTGAGGTTAAACTAAGGGAATCTGGGATTTTTTTTCTTTGAAGCAGAGCGACTGCAGGAAAGATTAAATAGAGATGTTCAAAACTTTAAAAAAAAGACTTGACAGAGGATAAAGGGAGAAACAGTTTCCACAACAGGACAGTCCGTAACCACAGGATTTAATGTCATTGACACAAAACCCAGAGGGAATCCAGCAACATTTTCAATGCAGCAAATTATTATCTGGACTTCCCTGTTTGAAAGGGCAGTAATTAATAATGTCAAAATGGAGTTGGAAAAGTACTTGAAGAGGAGAAATTTACAGGATGACGAGGGGGAAGCCAGTGCTGGGGGAAGGTGTAGCAGTGGATTAATTGTATAGTTCTTTCCATCACCATTTCATTCACTGTAAACCGGTTTTAGAGAGATGTAACAGTGTGCCAGTGTCAGTGCAAACAGCACCCTCACACTCAAGTTCTCATTAAGGAACCGGGACTTGGTGTAAAGAAGATATCAGTCAATAAGGTATAAGGTTTGGTTTGTAAATTCGCAATTAGAAACTCCTTAAACTAAAACAACAGTCACAATTTAATTTGTGTGTAGATATACAGAGTCCTTATCCATTGATTGGACTGAAGGCTGGGTCAGTTTAGTCCCACTTCCACGGTTAAGAACATAGAGGGGACACTGTCCCAGTGTTCCTCCTGTTCCCCAATTTGTTACAATGTGGAGGAGCCAGTGTTGGACTGGGGTGGACAAAGTCGGAAATCACACGACACCAGGTTATAGTCCAACAGGTTTATTCAAAATCACTTTCAAATAAACCTGTTGGACTATAACCTGGTGTTGTGTGATTTCTGACTTTGTCCAATTCGTTACAACAATGACAAGAGGAGTATACTGATAATCCAGCCCCACTACTTCACCAATCACACTGTTAATATACATTAGGTGATTCAGTTAGCAATATGGCCAGTTTCACTCTTTTGTACTAATACCTACTGTAATGGTTAAAGGGGGAATCAGGCAAATTTAAATTAGATTGCTTTTACTCTCTTAAGTCCAAAACAGCAGTGTATTGTTTAATGTAATTTTTTTAAAAATCCCATACTCTATTGACTTCAGCCAAGTTCCATAAACTCTGGCCTTTTGTGTTTCAGTCTTACAAGTAAATTTACAGCAAAATGAAAACAAAGATAGGGTTTATTAACATACATTTGGGGAATTGCTTCCCTACTTAACTTGCACATGGTGGAAAGTAAAAAAGAAGCCAACACCAACTGGTAAATGCAGGAAGAATGTTCCTGATAACTGGTGAGTTGAGAATCAGAAGCCACACTCTAAGGATATGGAACAGGTTATTTAGGGCTGAGCTGAGGAGAAATTTCTTCACCCACAGAGTGGAGAGCCTGTGGAATCCGCTGGAAAAAGTTGTTGAGACAGAAACATTGAATATTTTCAAGACGGAGTTAGATATAGTTCATAGGGCTAAAGGAATTGAAGGCTATGAGGAGAAAGCGGGAACGGGGTATTGAATTGGATAATCAGCTATTATCATATTGAATGGTGGTGCAGGCTTGAATGGCCTACTCGTGCACCTATTTTCTACAGAAAGAAATTAAAAATTCTGAATTTCTTAAAAATTAAAGATATTGGTATTAGTTTACATGACTTGGAGTCCAGTAGGTCAATGTCCAAATTGGGAGTTTGTCAATTGGCCTATCTTATAGCAATTCCTTTCTTGGGAGTTCAGATTTCAGTCAAAGGTGCAACAATATTTTTGTTCTTGGAAATTAGTCCAGTTTAACTGCTGAAGTCTGAGATTCTTTCTTTCTGAAGACGATGAGTTCTGAGAAATGGCCTTGTAGCTGCTAAGGCCTGGGACTGTGCTTTTCTTGGTGTTAAACCAGCAACTGAAACCAGAAGTTAAAACTGTATCTAAAAGTGATTAAATCAGCTGTAAAGCCCACATCTTATTTTTCTTTAGATTGTGAATTAAAATGGGTAAAGGACATTTTTAACCCAAGGACTGTAGAAGGAGTTGCTGCACTTTTAGAAGCAAGTTACTGAAACTCAATGTGAGTTGTGTTTATACTGTTGCTTTGTTCAAGCAGCGGGGGTAGATGTCTAAGATGCCATCTCACCCTGGTTGTGTACAAAGCAAGTTTCACCCAGAGACAACAAGGTGCAGAGCTGGATGAACACAGCAGGCCAAGCAGCATCATAGGAGCAGAAAGGCTGATGTTTCCGGCCTAGACCCTTCATCAGAAATGGGGGAGGGGATGGGGGTTCTGAAATAAATAGGGAGGGGGAGGCGGATAGAAGATGGATAGAGGAGAAGATAGGTGGAGAGGAAACAGACAGGTCGAAGAGGCGGGGATGGAGCCAGTAAAGGTGAGTGTAGGTGGGGAGTTAGGGAGGGGATAGGTCAGTCCAGTGAGGACGGACAGGTCAAGGGGGCGGGATGAGGTTAGTAGGTAGGAGATGGGGGTGCGGCTTGAGGTGGGAGGAGGGGACAGGTGGGAGGAAGAACAGGTTAGGGAGGCAGGGACGAGCTGGACTGGTTTTGGGATGCGGTAGGGGGAGGGGATATTTTGAAGCTTGTGAAATACCATTTCAACTCCCCCTCCCATTCCTCAGACGACATGTCCATCCTGGGCCTCCTGCAGTGCCACAACGATGCCACCCGAAGGTTGCAGGAACAGCAACTCATATTCCGCTTGGGAACCCTGCAGCCCAATGGTATCAATGTGGATTTCACAAGCTTCAAAATCTCTCCTCCCCCAACCGCATCCCAAAACCAGCCCAGCTCGTCCCTGGCTCCCTAACCTGTTCTTCCTCCCACCTATCCCCTCCTCCCACCTCAAGCTGCACACCCATCTCCTACCTACTAGCCTCATCCCGCCCCCTTGACCTGTCTGTCCTCCCTGGACTGACCTATCTCCTCCCTACCTCCCCACCTACACTCACCTTTACTGGCTCCATCCCCGCCTCTTCGACCTGTCTGTTTCCTCTCCACCATTCTTCTCCTCTATCCATCTTCTATCCGCCTCCCCCTCTCTCCCTATTTATTTCAGAACCCCCTTCCCCTCCGCCATTTCTGATGAAGGGTTTAGGCCCGAAACGTCAGCCTTTCCTGCTCCTCTGATGCTGCTTGGCCTACTGTGTTCATCCAGCTCTACACCTTGTTATCTCAGATTCTCCAGCATCTGCAGTTCCTACTATCTCTCTTCACCCAGAGACAGACTGCTGATTGCACCCACCAATCAGGACCAAGGACTAGTTGTGGAGACCAGGTGTCATCAGCATGACAACTCCTCTCTGATTGGCTTCTGGGCAGGTGTGAACATTACAAAGAAGAAGCCTCGATATGGCAACAGAGGAAGGATGTCTCTCTCTCTCTGTGCAGTGAGGTAACCAAAATCTGGAAGATATTCTATCCCAACTGTTGCCATAAACTGGTATAAAGTGATTGAAATACTGAACAATTAATGAGCCAGTTGCCCTGCTTGCAGTAAAGAACTAAAAGAATTTGGAAAGTTTAAGAAGGTCATAAATTTGAAGGACTTGGAAAGCAAACGGGATGCTTTGTTGAATCCTGTAGCCTGGTGCTATTGATCTGTGTTTCTCCAATAACATCCATGTTTGTTTGTCTCTGTCTGTTTTTAGGTGTGTGGGGGTGGGATTTAAGGGGGGGATTAGAGTTTCAACTAGTGGAATTATATTGGTAATTCAGTTTTGTTTGCCAATGATTAGAATTGATTTCTTTGCAATAAATAACATTTTCTTGTAAAGTACAAAAAACCTGTTCAGTGCTTTCTGCTAAGCCATCTATTGGATAGGAAAATTTTGAGTAATTTGATTAAATCTTTAACTTTAGTGACCACCCCAGGAGCAGTGGGGTTCAAGTATCAGTGCATTTCCCCAAGTGAGTCATCACTCAGCTGAGTTTCAATTACAAACAAAGCACTACAGATGCTGAAGATCGGAAATAAACAGCAGAAAGTACTAGAGAAACTCATCAAATCTGGCAACATCTGTGGAAAGAGAAACAGGGTTAAGGTTTTGCATCCAAAGAACTACTTTCAAAACTTTGGAACCCATTTGCAATTCTTGTGCTGTGTTCTTTATTGGAGATTGGACATAACTAGGTAGCTTTTAGCAACAATAGTTGTCATCAATGTTCCGTCAAAACTGCACAGCGACTCAGTTTGTATCAGTATCAGAACTGAGATTTCACTGTTAATCATCGCCAATAAAAAGCTCTTCCATCTGCTTCTGTTTGTGAGATCTCGCTGTGCCTAAACTGGTGCAACAAATAACCAAAACAATCACTACATTTCAAAGTAATTTGTTGTTTTTGAACATTGGATAAACACATCAGATGAAAGATTTTTTTTTCCACCAGAAATGATTAGATATTACCTGTTTACCATTATTTACATAACCATGTATTTTTCTGTAATAGATGCCAACCAGGCTGAGGAACAATTGCCTGAAAACTTTGACAGTGAAGAAGTCATGTCTGAGGGTAGGTTGCCAGTGTAGCCAGTAACCAGTAACCAGAGCACAGTGACCAGTTGTAGCAGCTCACAACTAACCTTCCTCGTACTAACGTTCTCGGTCCTCGAATCCTGATTAAAATTGCTGCTGTTGCCTCGCTTCCAGAATTCCTCACCTTTCTTAATTGTGACTGACTGAAAATATGAAGACTGAGCAAATCTTTAATATTTTGTTCATTTTGCAAACAGGCACAGGTATTGTTCTGAAAACAACTTGCCTCATCTTTACAACTCCTACCTTCCTGCATTAGCCACCTGTCCCTTTCTCCCGTCTCCCCAACCCAGGCTCTAACTCCCGTCTCCCTGACCCCAGATCCCATCTCCAGGGCCCTGCTCTATTGCTCACTCCATCAAGGTGGATGGTGAATGCAATTCTTGACCATAATCTGTCTGGAGATGCTTGAGAGCTCTCCCAGTTAAATAATAACGTAATAATATAAATGAGATGATGTATGAATAGAAATAAATGTATATGAGTTGATAGCTATTACAGAGATGTAGTTGCAGAACTGGGAACTCAATACTCAAGGGTTTTGATATTCCAGAAGAACAGGCAAAAAGGAAAAGGAGATGAGATAGTTTTGTTAAAAAAGGCAGATAGCAATGTAGTAGTGAGTACTGATATAGATGCAATAGATGGTGATGTGATTAATTTGTGTGGAAATGAGGAATTGCAAGAGAAAGAAGTCACAGGTGGGAGTCATCTATATGTCCCCAAAGAGTAGCCTCACTGTTGTATAAAGCATCTATCTGGAAATAATGGAGGTATGTAAGAAGGGCATTAAAATTGTCATGGGTGTTTTTAATCTGCAGGTTGACTGGACAAATCCTATAGGCATTTGTAGAGTGAGTCAGGGATTGTTTCTTACAGCAGTATACTGCAGAACCTACTTAGAAATAGGCTGTTTTGGCCTTTCTTGCTCAGAAGTTGGAGTTTAAAAATAGGAACGTTTTGTTATAACTGTGTTGGTGAGAACACTCCTGTAGCATTGTACAGTTTTGGTCCTATATTTACAGAGTGATATTGCTGAGTGGCCCTGGTGGAACCCAAACTGGGCACCAGTAAGCTGGTTATTGCTGAGCAGTTGCTGCTTGACAGTGCTGTTGATGGCACATTATGACAGCCTATTCCTGGGTAGGTTTGGTAAAGTACTGCTTTAAGAAACAATCCCTGTTGTGACATGGGTGATTTTAATGTCCTTCTTATATGCCTGCATTATTTCCAGATACATACTTTGTCCTGCAGTGAGACAACTCTTTGGGGGCATATAGATAACTCCCAAACCATGACACTTTTCTAATGATCGAGAGTAGAATCACACTAGGTTCTGAGGGGGCTTGACAGGGCAGATGTTGAGAAGATACTTCCACAACTAGAGGAACTTCACAGAAGGGGACATCTTTACAAAATATGGGGACACTCACTTAGAAGTAAGATGAAAAGGAGTTTCTTCTGCTGCAGGGTAGTGAATGTCTGGAATTCTCTGCCCCAGAATTAAGTATGGTGTAGTGTAGAGTTGTGGAGGCTAGATCACTGAAAGTATTTAAAGAGGAGGTGGAAGTATTTTTGAACTATCAAGACCATGAGAATGAAGAGTTTAGACCTGGGTAGATCACCCATGATCTTGTTGAATGGTGGGACAGTGTTGAAGGTATGAAAAGACCTTCTCCTGATTCTGTTTCCTTTGTTGTTATGTCTCAGCAGTTTCCAGTAATGGAGGACAAGTTGGACCAATGGGCACCTGAGGGCTTTAAGATGGAAAGTGGGGCCACCTGCTCAGATTTCAATGTGGCTGTGATTTTAGGGAACAATTCTTTCTCTAAAGTATTCATTGCATTGGTGTGAAGCATTCAGCCACATCAAACACTCCATTCAACTGAAATAACTCCACGATGGCCAGGAGACTTAATGAAAATTTAAATCTAAATCAAAATTTAGCCTGACACTTTCAGCGCAGTCCAAAGGGAATACTGCACTGTCAGAAGTACTGTTTTTCAAATGCAGTGTTACAAAGAGATCCTGTCTTTTTTCTCAGGTGAAAGCAAAAGCATGATTAGAAAACAGGAGGGGAATTTTCCCTTGGTGTCCTAACTCAACATTTATCCCACAACCAATATCATTCTCTCTCTCTTAGCTTTTTAATTGCTACATAGGGTCACCACAATGCTGACTGATTGGCCTGCTTGATCTCCACCCACATCCAGCCTGTTTAGATTTAGTGGGTGGTTTTATAGACAGATGTCCTTTCTGTCATTGAACCTCCCCATTTATCCAGCCTCAGTGTGTGCCAGCATGTCTGTGCCAATAGTTGGATTCTTCCTTTGGCAGCATGCCCTGGACAGTGATTCAAATCTGGAGGATTCAGAAGCATGAATGCTACTGCCTGTGCCACAAAAACGCAACCCCACCAAATTCACTAAAGCAGATTAATTAATCATTATCATTCCTGTCTCTGTGAAATCTTGCTATGCTCATAATTGGGTGCTGTTTTTTTAATTACAACAGCGACCCCATTTTGGAACATCTTGAGATTATGAAAGGCACGGGAGAAATACAAGTCATTTTCCTTTAATATATTTGTGTTCACATGCAGTAAGATAGCCGTTTTACAACAACCAAATGTTTCAGAGAAAAATTCTCAAATTCTTCTCATGTAGGATTCTGAGTTTGACTTTGATATCCAGCAGTCTGATGTGTTGTCAGCCTTGCATGTGAAGAGTAATCGTGAGGGGCATGGTTAGGTGAATAGGCAATGTCTTTTCCCAAGGGTAGGAGAGTTCAAAACTATAAAGAATAGGTTTAAGGTGAGAGGGGAAAGATTTAAAAGGGACCTGAGGGTAACTTTTTCATGCAGAGGTTGGTGTGTGTATGGGACAAGCTCCCAAAGGAGGTGGTGGAGGCAGGCACAATTACAACATCTAAAAAGCATCTAAATGGGTATATGAATAGGAAGGGTTTAAAGGGATATGGGCCAAATGCTGAAAAATAGGACAAGGTCAGATTGGGATGTCTCGTCGGCACGGATGGGTTGGACCGAAGGGTCTGTTTACATGACTCTATATTTCATCTAATTGGATGAAATGGCCCAAAGTGGTCATAATGTATTATTTGCTTACATTTCACAAAATAATCAACATTTGCTTTTATTACTGAGTAAAAGAATTCAGCAGCTCTAGTGTCTATTCACATCCAGGCAAACATGAAAATCCTTCTTTTACCTTCGGTAAGTGAATAATAATCAGTACTGTTTGCTGTCATGGGAATTCATCAATCTGATAGGTTGTTCAGTCTGATCATTTTACTGTTGCGGGACACTGGAAATCTCTTACTAATTGTAATATAGTTCTACAGGGCCCCGCACTTGCGTATTTACTCATTCTTGCTCACAATCCCACATGGGGCGAAATTATAAAGATCTGACGTACAAACATTTCCTGTACTTAGAAACAGCTACGTTATTTTGTCCTGCATTGTGTTCCAAACTTGCATACAAATCAACTTGCAAGTGGACTCCAGAATGGAACCTGTCCACAATCTGGGGACTGCCTACACTAAGATAATATCAGAAATTAATGTCAGAGTACCCACCAAAATCCTTATTGGCCACGTCATTCAAGACTACTTAATGCTGACTCCAAAATACAGGCCACAATATTCCCAGGAGTTCCTTCATTCAGTACTTTAAGGCATATCGATAATCTGCAAGTAACATGAGAAAATAGTCCTTTACTGAGAATGGTTTGTTATAATGAAAAGATTCTTTGACATTCCATTTTTCAATTAAGGTATTAAAATTAGGCCCTGTTTACCTGCTCAAATGCTTGCTAAAGATCCTGTCACACCATTCAAAGTAAAAGGAGGGAGATTCTCCATATCCCGACCAGCTTTCCTCCTTCAACAAACACCACCAGACACGAATTAACCAGTCATGCACCTTAGAGCTCTTTGCAGGATCTTGCTGTGCTGTGGCAAATGCATTTATGAGCAAAACAGCATTAAATATAAAATGTTATTTATTGTGAGTGCTTTTGGATGTTGCTCAAATATCGAGGTCCTGAATAAATAGAAATAACTTACATTTATGTGGCAATTTTTACATCCTCTGGATGGTCCAATACATTTCACAACCAATTAGGTACATTTTCTGTAGTCCCTTTTGTCATACCCATGCAATATTGCTTTAAGTTGCCAAAGATACAGCATTGTATACATTTCTTTAAAAAATGACAAACACTAAAGGGCAGTCTTACAAATGTCCTCACAAAACTTTGCAATATTTCACTTACAAGCATGCAGGAGAAGAGGTGAACTGTGCTAAGGTTTAGTTGGTGATGCAGGCAGGCCAGAATTCACCTGTCTTTTCAGACCCCATGCATGTAGCGGAAGAGGAAATTTGAATCCATGATGGTCAGTTGGGATCTATAAATTACAATTCTGCAATAAATCTTAAAAATCTTTCTCCCCATACAGCACAACAGGTGCTGACATTTCAGATTAAATGGTCCTGAATTTGTTGGTGCTTGGAAATGAAATGGATTTTTTTAAGGGTGCAACTGGGAATGAGAAATGGCAGAATACCAGGGGAAAGGTTTAATTCGGCCGATGCTTTAAGGTAAAAGACATGCATCTTTTACAATCGGAGAGAAAATTGTTTCCACGCCAGGAAGACTGCTCCTGAGCTTTGCTCTTCTGTTAATAAATTCAAATTATTTAACAAGTGGCCTATCATAACCAAGAAGGTCTGCAACTAAGTGCTTCTGTCACATAGGGAAGGAATTGCACATCCCTGCAAATGGGCCTTAACCTCTGGTTACTATTCTGTGCTGCACTGTTGGGCAATGTAACACTAGTTTTTTGCTGTTGTTAGATATTGTGGGACAAGTAATAATTAGTCAGGGCAATCTATTTGAAAGATTCTGAAAGGGTTAACAGTGAGGAATACTATATGCCCCAACCACCACAATCATGTCATATGGAATTGTGAACAGAATAGCTCAGAATCCCAAAGGAGCAAAACCTAACATCTAGTCCTCCTCAACATCTCTGCCACAATGTCTATCATATTAATGTAACACTCCAGCTGAGCCTATTGACAAATCTATAACTGATCTAACTCGGAGTGCAACACAGCCTCGTGAATGAATAGCCGTGGCAGATTCAAATCTGACTTTAGATGCTGAGGTTACTTGCTAGAGACAGGTTCAAGCAGAATATTTGACTTTCTTATCTTCCCAGGAAATCCTCAGTCACATTGACAGAGATCAAAGTCAGATGCAATCCTCAAATAACAATTGAGGAAATTAACATGTTGGTTTCACAGACAATTCAATCACTGAGAGTAAGTAACAGAATCTAAATTAAATGAATCAACATGTAAAACGTTTACCTGCCTCAGCACAAATGATACAGGGAGATTGAGAATAAAATGCTGCCGACACAGATTGAAGATGTGGTGTGTATAACTCCATCGATGCCACCACTGAGAAGGAATGGCCAATATCCAACGATTCTGGGTGGTGCAAAGGAGAAATAATCTGTTTCAGCAGAGTAGGCACCCTCTGTCAAGGAAATCCAAGAGATTAAAGGTTCTCTGGTTTAAAGGGAGTTACAGACCACAAACTGTTAGGGAGACAATTGTAGACAAAGGCCTTCTAGTCACAAACTACTAATTTCCCAACAACAGAGAAAATGTGTTCCAGGAGAATACCGAAACCTGCAGACTGCTGGAATTTGTAAACTCAGGTACCAGAGGGAAGATGGGTGGTAGTAAATGCAATTATCATTATCATCGGTGGTCCCTTGTAGACGAGGATGACTCTCTCCCACTCTCAGGGTGGTTCCATTGGTGGCCGTACAGACTGATGTGGCTACTGCAGGCTCTGTTACACTTGGGGCAGAAGGTGGTTGAGGGAAGGGGTGGGTGGGGTGTTAGTGTGGCAGCGCACTCCTTTTGCTGTTTTTGCCTGGCTTCTGCTCTTTCCCGACAGCAAGTCTCAAGGAGCTCGATACCTTCCCGGATGCTGCTCCTCCGCTTTGGATGATCTTGGGTCCGTGATTCCCAGGTGTCAGTGGGAATGCTGCACTTTGCCAGTGAGGCCTTGGCAGTACCGCTGAAGCGCTTCCTCTGTCTGCCTGGGGCTTGCCTGCCATTTTGAAGCTGGCAGCAGAGCACCTGCTTGGGGAGTCTCAGCCCAGCCCATCACATCCAATCAAGGGGGGGTCAATGCCTCAATGCTGGGAATGTTGGCCTGATTGAGGACGCTGGTGCTGGTGAATCTTTCTTCCCAGCAGATTCGCAGGATCTTGCGCAGGCAGCATTGATGGTACTGCTCCAGCACCTTGAGGTGTCTGCTGTAGACAGTCCATGTCTCAGAGCCATATAGGAGGGTGGGAACCACCACAGCTCCGTATACCATGATGTTATTGTCCTCGAACACCCTTTTCGTCAGGCAGTCGAAGGCTGTGCTAGCACACTGGAGGCAGTGCTGGATCTCTTCATCAATAACTGCTTTGGTCAACAGGGCAACTTCCTTTTTTACACAAATATCTTACACTAATAATGGGGAGAAAAGCTTGAGTGGGGGAGATGTTGTATTTGAGCCAAAAGAGTTAATACTGAGGAATACCATTAGCACCCTAACCATGTCACATGAACTTATGAGAAGTACATTTTAGGATCTTAATGGAATAAGACCCAACATTGGTCCTTCTTACAGTTTCTGTAACAATATCTATAATATGAATGTAACCTACAACTAGTTACTAACGTGCAACAAACCATATCTTCTCAATTACAAGAAACTCTTCTAGTGAGAGTAGGAGTGGTTTTCCTCTCCCACACTAGACCAAGCAGACCCTGCAGTTTCTCCTTATAAAGGATAATGGCAGGAACCTTCATGGTGAGCAGCAGTTCATAAAGCATTGTGAGCTGGCCCTGCCCATCCAATACAATTCAGCAACTATATGTTTGAAACTTTCAATACAATGGACCTTCACTTTCATCAATATGAACCTTATTAAGCATGATAAGATTGCAACATCTACATCACACAAATGGTTTATTTCTGTGTAAATGCTACTACATTGAAACCATTTTATTTCATCCACATTTTAATAGCATATTGTGGCAAAATATAAAGTTTACATATCCCATGCTTGATATGCCCTCCAAAAAAACCTTTCAGTCCTTATTGTTTGATTAATGAATATGAGCTTTTCCACAAATGGTAAAAATAGGTATCTTTGTGCATGCAGGTGGCTTTTTTTAAGATGACAGCAAGTAGGTGGTGGATACAGTTCAATGTTGATAAGTGTGAACATGGGAGTGAGGATGAAGAAAGAGTATTTGTTCAAAGGAATAGCAATTGGTATACTGGCTAGGAATAAGTACCTTTGGAAAACCACTGGATCATAGGTATCATGGAAAGGGCAAATAAAAAATGAACCCCTTCCTTTTCCTAAAATTATCATATTGCAACTTTTATGTTTCAACTTCTCTCCACAGAGACAAAGACACAAAGTGGTGACACGGAAAACACCACTGGAGAAGCTGAATTAGAGCAAGGAGAAACAGCAGAGGATGGCGAAACAGAAAAAGAGACAGCAGAAGAGGTTGAAGCAGAGAAAGAAGTGTCAGCAGAAGAAGTGACAGAAAAAGAAGAGACAGGGGATGATGCTGAAAGTGAAAAAAGAGAAGCAATGGAAGAAGAGACAGATAAAGGAGAGACAGCAGAGGAGGATGCGGCACCAAAGAATGAGTGAAAGTTGTCAGGAATAGCTCTATTACATCAACAAAGATGGTCTGAAGAATGTCTGGAAGTATATCTCAGTGTAACTAACTTTGTTTTTAATAATAAATGGTATTACCTTTAATTTTTAAGCCCAGCCCTTGTAAACATGAGGACATTTTTATAAATACAGATTATAAATAACTCTGTTTATTGTTTTTAATGCCATTCCTTGTAGACTTGAGTTACAGCTCAACTGTTTTCTGTACCAGTTGATTCCTCTCTTTGGAAACTCTCAAGGCTGGGATCATAGGAATAGGAGGAAACTATTCAGTCCCACAAACCTGTCATGCTAATCAATGATTTCATGGGTCTTAACACCATCCACTTACCTGGAATTTAATACTTTAACCCATTAATACCCTGGGTTCAAATCAATGGAAATGAACAACAGATAGGTTCTACCACAGATGGCTGATCTTCTCCACCAGCTGTTACCTGGGGTACCAAGTGGAACATCTATAGGTGCATATCTTGATAAACTGAGAAAAATAACAAGAGGTAATTATGTTGATAAGTGAGTAGTTATCCCTAAAAGGATTCAAGGTGAGAAAATTGGAACTTTAGAAGAGCAAAGAGATCTGAAAATGCATTCAGTAAAAGAAAAATAAACAGGTACAAAAGGTCCCCAGCAATCACAAAATATTGCAGATGTTGGAAATCCAATATAAAAGTAGAAAACACTGGCCACATTTAACAGGTGGAACCTCCGAATGAAATAAACACTGAATGTTTCGTCTATTATAATGCATGGTTAAGTCCAGCAATCCATTCACTTCTAAAAGATTCTAATCATCTATTAGGGGTAAAGCTGTGGGTAACAAATGCAGAATTATCAATTTTCTTCAGTCATTGAGTCACAACAAATAAGATGCAATGATTTTACCTTCTTAACAGACTTTCTCAGTCTTCAGTATGCATCACTGAAAATTCAACTCCTTCCTCAAATCTTGTGTGCACCAATTGAGGAGGCATAAAAAAACATTGATAGTAAAAGCAATTTGTTTTAAATTTTGGCATTTTTCTGTTTGTATGCAGTGTGTTTGTACACATGTGATATGTAGTTTGTGGTTTATTGGAATGTGAGGTTTGTCTCTACTAGTGTTATACAGTTTGTGTGTGTGTGTCTGTGTTAGTACATATTATGGTGTGATAGCACCATATGGTGTGAAATAAACGTGTAAACTTGTGCTGTATCTGCACATGTACATACTTGTATCATATATTTCTAAAGAAAATTTTACATTTAAACATTACAACAAAGCCACAAAACCGGCAGACAATGTGAGAATTCTGGCTTTATATAAAATCAATGTCCTGATCTCTCATTGGCGTAAAATTAATGGAAGACAATCAACATTATTTTTAAAAATTTCAACATTATTTTAAACATCACAGGATGGTTTCCAACAAACATAAATAACGCAATGCAACAGTAGGACATATTCAGCACAAGTTTTGGCCTAAATCTCTTATATGAGCTGTGTAAGTAAGACCTCAGATGGGACAGTAATTTCTAACAGTGATTTTGATTTTATTGTCATGTGTACCGAAATACAGTGAAAAGCTTTGTTTACGAGCAGTACAGGCAGATCACAGCAAACAACGGATGTACAGATCAAAAAGACTTAAGAGACATACAGGTTACATTGCAGGTTACATTAATTGAGGCTACAGTCCATTCAACAGTCTGGTAAGAGCCAGGAAGAAGCTGTTCCTGAACGTGCTGGTGCATGTGTTCAGGATTCTGTATCTTCTGCCTAACAGAAGAGGTTGTAGGAGATCATTATCAGGGTGCGATGGGTCTTTGATGATGTTGGCAGCCTTTCCACAGCAGCGAGCCGTGTAAATAGAGTCCATGGATGGAAGGTTGGCTTCCCTGATGGTCTGGGCTGTGCACACCACCTTCTGTAGTTTCTTATGGTCTTGGGCAGAGCAGTTGCCATACCAGGGCATTATGCACTGGGACAGTATGCTTTCAGTGGTGCCGACACTGGATGACTCCTTGCAAGCTCCTACGGTGGATAGGGACGTAATATGGATCTCACTTCCAGAATGTGTGAAAATAACCAGCCAAGCTTCTTTGCTAGCCCAAATTGCTGGTGCATATTCGAGTCAGTACCATTGTGCCTCATGTGAGTGTGTCACCAGTGTAGGATTGCAGTGTGACTCCAAGGAGGTCTCAGCAAATTGATTATCTTAACTACAACGTCCAAAAGGTACCATACACGAGGATGCTTAATAAGAACCCATGGTGTTTGGGATGGTAAAGTAGCATGGATAGAGGATTAGCTAACTAATAGAAGACTTCAGCTCTAGTGAATAGTCTTCTAGATTTGAAACATTAGCTTGCTCTCTCTCCAGTGCATGACATACTCTCTCTCCAGTGCATGACATGCTGTGATCTCCAGCATTATTGTTTTCAGTAACACAAGACAGAGCTGGAATAAATGGGGGGCAGTGGAGTGCCATAGGGATCAGTGCTGGGGCTGCAATTATTTATTACTGATTTGAATGAGGGAAGTCCCATAGTCAACTTTCAGATGACACAAAAAGTGTACAGACAGTGGACAAAAACTTGGCAGATAGAATATAATGTAGAAAAATGTGAAGTCGTGCATGTTGGCAGGAAGGAGAGATATTAATTAAATGGAGGAAGACTACACAAAGCTGCAGCACAGAGGGATTGGCAGTCCTCATGCATAAAACACAAAAAAGTAGCATGTAGGTTCAGCAGATAATAGGGAAGGCAATTCGACTGTTAGCCTCTATTTCAAACAGAATCAAGTATAAAAATAGGGAAGTGTGGCTAAAACTATACAGGGTACTAGGTAGACCATACCTAGAATACTGTGATAGGTTTTCATTCTAAGGAAATCTATAGTTGCATTGGAGGCTGATCAGGGAAGGTCCACTAGGTTGGTCCCAGGTATGGAGGGATTTTCTTATGAGACCCTGAGTAGGTTGAATCTGTATTCACTGGAGTTTAGAAAAGTGAGAGGCAATCTTATTGATACATGCAGGAAGGTTAAGAGGTTTGACAGGGTAGATGCTGGGGTTGTTTCCCCTCGTGGGAGAGTCTACCACCACAGTGCATAATTTCAGAGTAAGGGATCACCTAGTTAGGTCAGAGATATGAAGAAATTTCACAGTGAATCTGTGGAATTATCTACTGCAAAAGGCTGTAGAAGCTGGGGTTAAGTATATTAAAAGCTGAAACAGAGATTTTTAGTCATGGAATCAAGGTTCGTGGAGAAGAGGATTATTGCATCAGACATGATCTCTTTGAATGACACAGCACATTCAACGGGCTGAATAGCCCACTTCTGCTCGTACACCTTATGGTCTTATTATGCCACCACAATGAGACATGAAGAATACATTTGTGGTAGCCATGTCATCAGGTGCAGCAGAGATAAACCGGAAGTTTCACTGTGTCAGTCATTGAGACGACACAGAATGTGCAGACAACCCCAAATCCACCACACAATGATATCAATGAGGTCAATGTAGTTACAGTACCATTTGGGGGAAAACTGAAAAAATCATGAGGGAGAACGGAATAGAAAGGTTGCTTATACTTTTACAAACATTTTTACAGATGTAAGTGTTGCTGGTATGGCCAGAATTTGTTGTCCCTAATTGCCCTTCAACTGATTGGCTGGCTAAGTCATTTCAGAGTGCAGTTAACAGTCAGCATTGTGTGGGTCTGGAGTCACGTGTAGGCTAGACCAAATAAGGACAGCAGATTTCCTTCCCTAAAGGACATTAGAGAACCAGATGAGTTGATGAGTTTTTTTTACAACAACTGATCATAGTTATCATGTTCACCATGAGACTAGCTTTCAAATCCATATTTATTAATTGAATTTAAATTCCACCAGCTCCTGTGATCAGATTTGAAACTATGCCTGCAAGGCTTTACCCTGGGCCTCTGGATTACCAATTCTTTGACATTACCATGGTGCCATTATCTCCCATAGGACTGACTGCTAGGGTAAGGTCGAGTAAAGTGGGAGGTCTGGAGCATAATCTCAACATGGCTAGATGGGCAAAACGACCTGTTCTTGTGTTGTAAATTCTATCTGACCTTACTCTGAGATTAGGGGGCTGGTTGGCTCCTTGTGTTTTGCGACCTAATGGTGCAGTTGGGCAGAAGGAGATTAATACTCCTCTACTCCAATGATCAGTAGATTAAAGACCAGTGTCAGCCTGGGCTGCCATTGTTTATTTTGTTATATAATATACCAAAGAACATTTACAACACCTCATAAATCCAAGCAGTTTTCATCATACGAAGGCTATTTGCTAAGACAGCACTTTTAAAAACAAACAGCAATACACTGTTGCAGCAGCGAGTGTACCAGACAGAATATGGTACCCATTACACCTAAAATCGCCATTGAGCCTCAGCTCTACCCCTTTACTATACAGGCTGCCAGACAGAATCAAATACTGGACACCAACTCTCCTTTGGGTGATGGATCTGCTTGCCTTATCAGAAAAATGTAAGGGGAATACAGTAACTTGACAGTAAGAATTAGGGAAGTTCTGAACTCAATCAACTTAAACCAGTGATTGGCACATTAAACAGACTATTGATGGTAATTCAGTAAATGTGAAACAATTATTCCTAATTTTCAACAATGGGTAGCAGGGAAACCTACTATTTGATTATATAATCTTATCTGAATAAAAATCACTGCTTTTCCTGTCAAATAATTTACATCACCGCTTATCGATAATTTTGGAACTGACCTTCACGTACCTGTAAATTATTGTGAGACCTTATATTAAACAATTCAGTTCAACCCCGTGTGAAGTTAAACCTCTCCCATGCTCTCGGCCCCAAATTCTTCTCCTCTCCCCATCACAACATGGAGACCACTGGTACCTCATTCACTTGGTGGATCCCCAGCTGTGACCCAGTCAATGAGTGCTGAGGGTTGGCAGAAAGTGTCACATCTGAGTCCAATGCTGCACTCAGCAAGGCGGCAGTGATCAAGAACAGGAGCCCTGGCCCATTTTCTTTTGATCCTCTCTCCTACCTGTTCCTCAGGCCGACATGGCTGTATTGTGGCCAATTGGAGAATCTCAACAGCCAACATAACTATGTCACACACCAGGAATCAAACCTGGTTGGAGTGGTTCAGAAGCAAATCCAGCGCAGCCCAAAACTGTCAAAGAGCTCATTTTGCAGAGTTAAAACTTCTCTTAACATCCATAAGTCAACAATTGTTTACATCTGTGGAATATAACAATCAAACATATCTGTACCGTTAAAGAAGATTAATTTAAAAATAAAAATAGAATTAGCTGTGCTTTACGTCAACTTTTAAAGTTCTGGACTTTCTAACACTCAAGGAATACCCTACAGTACAGATTGAAACATTTGTTAGTAACTGCATAAAGCAATAAGAAACAGGTTCAACAGTAATCCCTCCTTTCTCCACTCATTGTTCAAGCAGAATAGGTACAAAAGCAGTAGTTGGGTTGTTGGGAGGGGAATTAGAAATGTTTACTTTGTTCTCAACGTAAGTTGAATGCTCTAATTACGTGCAGTGTGCAAGCAGACCCAAAGGCCTTGGAGAGGGTAGAGGAGATTTATTAGAATGAGGGACCACAGTTATGCGGCGAGAGTGGAAAAGCTGAGTTTGTTCTCCTTACAGCAGAAATGATGGAGGTGTTAAATAAGCAGATATTGCTTCTTATGGAAAAAGGCTTGGTAACCAGAGGGAACAGATTAGCAGAAGAACCCAGAAACAACATGAGGAGATATTCCATTACACAGCGAGTTATGATGATCTGAAAAGCAGATTCAACGGTAGCTTTCAAAAGGGTGGATAAATACTTGAAAGGGCACATTTTGCAAAGCTATGGGGAAACAGCAGGGCATGGGTTTAAATGGACAGAGCTTTTAAAGAGCAGGCATAGATCCCATAGGATGAATGGCCTCCTTCTGTGCTGTATTATACTATGATTCTATAAGGTGATATGGAAACATACTACAAGCAGCAGCAGAGCATCTAACACTTTGAGCTGACTCTAATGATTCGCTAAGTTTGTGGCTGACCTATCCTGATTTGATTTCCTGCAGTATCCCAACATACCTTAATTTTTTAGTACCCAAAACTCTCTGTCTTGAATATATACACAATTCATAACTGAGCATCGATAATCCTCTGGGATGGAGAATTAAATAGATTGACAAATCCTTTGAGCAAAGAATTTCTTATCCCAGTCCTAAGCCAACCTCTTATCCTGACTGTGACTTGAAGTTCTCAATTCCCCAGCAAACATCCTCTTAGCACTGACCCCGTCAAATTCCTTAAGAATTTCACACATTTCAAGGACATCACTTCTCATTCTTTTAATCTCCAAGATTAGTCTACTCAAACACTAGCCATAGGAAAATCCCCTCATCCCAAGAAACAGTCTCGTTAACCTTCACTAGACTCTCTCTAAGGTAACTATATCCTTTCTTAGGTAAGAAGAATAAAACTAGTGGAAAAATAAAACACAAATAATACCAAGCAATAAACTGAGGAAATAAGAACTGAAACCATTTCACTCAAATTCAGGTCACCATACTTGATATATGACATTAAATTTGAGAAAACTTTACAGAAACAAATGACTTCATGCTTCTCCTTCTACATAAACCAAAGCACAAAACAATTCATTTTATTTTAGCTTTTTTTAAAAAAAAACACACAGGAAATGACATTAAGGTCAGGAAATAGTGCACATTCCACAGTAGAAACTTCCTTGCGATGTTGCAGGAAGTGGTCTGACATCACTTCCAAATAGCTTCATGAAATGGTTTAACTGGCTGGCAGCCACTAACCAGGATGAGACTGTCCCTTAAATGGGCATCTGTAATCAAATGAACTGCCCCATAGTCCTAAATGGAATATAAATTGGTGTGTGTGAATGCTGGATGTGCACAATATTTGCCTTGGTTCTGTTACTCCCTTAAATATAAAGAGTGAATAGTTGGATGATGCTGAGAGGGACAGCTGGAAACTACAGAAGGATAGACCACATGAGATTTGCCACCTTTGAAAAGCGAAGGGGAGAAAACTGGGCAAACACTCCTCCTCCAACTCTTCCACATTTAGGAACATGGAGCCATTCTGTTCTGTATTTAATTCACTACATGTTAACTGGGAAAGATGTCCCATGGGACGCTTGCTGGGAGCCCATGATACACAGGAAATCTTCCCATCTTGTTTTGAACCATGATACTCACAGTATGGGAGAAACCAGAACAGGACACATTGACTGGGATTTTTAACCCATTCACTGTAATGGGCAGAAGTAGAGTGTCGGGCTGTTCTAAAGAAGAAAATGGGCATTGATTGTATTCTCCCATCCCCACTGCATTTAGCTCCAATTAAGAAATTTATTATCAGTCATCTTATACCATCCAAAAATCATATACTAAAATAAAGTCAGATTTCCTTCCAATCAAAGCTCAAAAATATAACCAATATTTCTTTGAAGCAACTGTAAACACTATACTTATTGATCTATTAAACATTGCAAATACTAGAACCTCAGGATTTCATTTAAAATTTTTTTTAAAAAGAATTATCTTCTTTTTCCTTCTACTATTGTCCAATGATGACATTAATTTGGACATAAATCATCTCATGATCCTGTGTCAGAATCGCACTAGGAAAATAAAAACATATTGTTTTTTAAGATAAACGTAATAGCAAACTGACTAATTGAAAAGCCCCCATTCAATCACAGTACAATGCTCTCATTATCATATGTGACAAAATCTAAGGCAACATATTATTAGAAAACAAGACATCGGCAAAGCTACACCTGTGTTACACAAGGAGGAATGGACAGAACAACCCAGGATGGGATGAGGATTGCTTAATCTCTTCACATTGTTTTCCTCTCTGCTCCAGCAGCCTCCAACCCAACCCCAATCCACTGCGTTCTTCACGCTGTGCCATATTGCTGGTAAATGGGTTACCACAGTAATGATGTGTCCTAATGCATCAGGAGGGGAAGGCAGTGTATAAACCAAATATGACTCCTCCCTCCCTCCAGGAAAACATTTTTTGTTAATTTCTTTTCTTTAAAAATGCGAAAACAAAGAAGGAAATGTTCGACTTGTGTTGCTAGGGAGACCGATATCTCCCAAGTGCCCCGCAGTCTTTACACCAAGTTCTTTGTGTTCAAGTGTGTTTTGTAGTGTTTGGTCAGGTGGTCACTCCTCATGAAACGCTTGTGGCACTGTCCACACTGGAAGCGTTTGTCACCTGTAACACATAGTTAGCACAGAACTTTAATTTTTCACAACAGATAAAACATTACCGGTTGCCTCAACACAGACATTAGACACTTGAGCACAGAAATGTAATCTAACATTCCCAGTGTGAGACTAAGAGAGTATCTTCTCAGCCCACAATATTCCTTCCAAGCAAATGTGCCAGAACTGCCATGCCAGAGAAGGCTGCAGAGACACACCAAGTGATGCTTAACACACAGTTTACCCACATGGCGCAAACCATCGTTTTATGAGATGCAAGGCTGTTACAACCTGAGGGAATACTGAATTGTCAAGATGCTGTCTTTCAGATGACAGCCCATTTGTCGTCACAGTTGAAACTAAATACCCACTATTGCAAAGAAGAGCAGGGGCTCTCCCCAGTGCCATGGTAAATGTTTATCATCTAAACCAATGTCACTAAAAAAAAAAGTGACCACACAAAATCAAAAAAGTGATTTAATTCATTCATAAGGGCGTTGTTGGCTAGGCCAGCAGTTATGAGTCAACCACATTACTATGGGTGTGGAGTCACATGTAGGCCAGACCAGATAAGGATGGCAGTTTCCTTCCCTAAAGGATATTAATAAACTAGATGGGTTTTTCCCAACAATCAACAATGGTTTCATGGTCATCATTTGTCTCTCAATTCCAGAATTTTACTGAATTCAAGTTCTACTGTCTGCCATGGCAGGATTTGAAGCTGGGTCCCCAGAACATTAGCTGGGTCTCCGGATTAACAGTTCAGCAACAATACCATTAGGCCAATGCCTCCCCAATAAGTGGTTGGTACACTTCAAAAGCAGTTGTTGGCTGTAAAGTGCTGTAAGATGCCATGAAGTTATGAAACACACTAGAGAAAGTTGTGTTCTTTGCAATCCATGGAATATCCTGTCATTTCTAGGTTTTTTGAAAAGCTGGATTTGAGTACAAAGTTGGGAAATAAACGTTTTACTTGAACCTGCTGTTTTGCAAAATTTAGTAAAACATCAAAATCAATGCATTAACAGGTTTAGAAATCCAAAGGGCTAGTCTGAGTATCTTAGGAGCAATAGATTATGGAGCACAAATTTACCAGAACCATTATGGATGCAACAGCGCTAACGAAGAATGGCTATTTAGTGGATGGGTTTTTAGAAGACACTTTATAAATTTCCATATGTAAAACTCTCACAGAAGGTATTTAGAATGATTAGTTACGCCAAATTGAAAGCTCCTATGATAACACCAGAACTTAGTATAGCTCCTGAGTCGCATGCATTGCATTGAAGATGATTACTGAACATTATGAAGCAAGTTACTCTGTGCAGCACTGACCTGTGTGAGTTCTGGAGTGCCTCTGTAGCTCATCACTGCGAGTGAACCTCTTCCCACAATAGACCCAACTACAGACAAACGGGCGCTCCCCTGTGTGCAAGCGAACATGGGCTCGTAGCAAGGATGTTTTCCGGAATACCTTCTCACAACCTTGAATGTGGCAAACATGCTTCTTCTTCCCTAACTCTCCACTCCTAGATTTAAGGCAAAATAGTTAATTCCAGTTTTAAACACCATGCGGTTTAGCGAGATTAACAACAAATGCAGATTAACAAATCACTCAAGTAAATGAGCCCAGCTTCATCTTCACCAGAAGTGCAAATTTTGCAGAACAAAAAGGAACAGAAATGCTGGAGAAAGAATTTCCACAATTATGTCCAATAAAGTATGATCTGAAAAACCAAGGGACCAAGTAATGTTTACATTATAATAAATCTTCATAAACCACTATATGCACTTAAGATAGGTTCAGAAGAGATTTATTAGAATAGTACCAAAGATGAGGGACTTCAGTTATGTGGACAGATTGGAGGTTATGATGGCACTAGACATATTGTTAGTTTGGCCACAACTATAGTGTGCAGTTTTGATCATCACACTAAAGGAAGGATGTAATTGCATTAGACAGGGGTCAGAAGAGCTTCACCAGGATGTTGCTTGGGTTGCAGCAATTCAGCTGTGAAAAGACGAGACAGGCTGAGAAAGCTGAGAGGGCACCTAATTGAGGTGTACACAGTTCTGAGAGGTATAGACAGGGTAGATACAGAGAAACATTTCCCCTTAGTACGTGGATCAATAACCAGAGGAGTAGGAGGTTTAGAAGGAATTTGGCGACATTTTTCACGCAGAAAGTGGTAGTTATCTGGAATTGCCTGAAAGGTAAGAACCCTTCCATAGGAAGAATGTTGTTAAACTTGAGAGGGTGCAAAAAAAATTTACAAGGATGTTGCAGAGATTGGGGGGTTTAAGTTGTAGAGGGAGGCTGAATAAGCTGGGGCTTTTTTCCCTGGAATGTGGAGGCTGAGGGGTGACATTATGCAGGTTTATAAAATCATGAGGGGCATGGATAGGGTGAATAGCCAAGGTCTTTTCCTAGGGTGGGGAGTTCAAAACTAGAGGGAACAGGTTTAAGATGAGAGGGGAAAGATTTTAAAAAGGTCCTGAGGAGCAACCTTTTCACGCTGAGGGTGGTGCATGTATGGAACTAGCTGCCAGAGGAAGTGGTGGAAGCTGGTACAATTACAACATTTAAAAGGCATCTGGACTGGTATGTGAATAGGAAGGGTTTAGAGGGATATGGGCCAAATGCTGGCAGATGGGGCTAGATCAGATTGAGACGTCAGGTCGGAGCTGATGAGTTGGACCAAAGAGTCTGTTTCTGTGCTGTATAACTCTATAACCCTCAAGTCTTTTAAGTAGTATTCAAGTGAGCAGTTGAAATGCCATAGCATACAAAACCAAGTGCTGAAAATTGGGATTTGAATAGATACATGCTTGATAACCAGTGTGGGCACAATGGGCTGAAGGGCCTTTTTCTGTGCTGTAAAATCTCTATGAATCTAAGTTTAGGTTTTACTTCTCAGAACAGAGGAGACTAAAAGGCAATTTGATGGAAGTGGTCAAAATCACAAACAGCTTAGATGCTGTGAATTAGCAGTTCTATTTCTAGTGGTAGAAGGGTTGGTAACTACAGAACACATACTTGAGCAGATCGGCAAATTAACCAGGGATGACATGAGAAAATATTCTTTTACATCAGTAGATGTGATCTGGATGAAAACTGATCGAAAGGGCGGCACAGTGGCTCAGTGGTTAGCGCTGCAACCTCACAGCGCCAGGGACCCGGGTTCGATTCCACCCTCGAGCGACTGTCTGTGTGGAGTTTGCACATTCTTCCCGTGTCTGCATGGGTTTCCTCCGGGTGCTCTGGTTTCCTCCCACAGTCCAAAGGTGTGCTGGTTAGGGTGGATTGGCCATGCTAAATTGCTCATAGTGTTCAGGGATGTGTAGCTTAGGTGGGTTATGGGGGATGGGTCTGGGTGGGATGCTCCAAGGGTCAGTGTGGACTTGTTGGGCTGAAGGGCCTGTTTCCACACTGTAGGGGTTCTATGATCTATGAAAGCCTTCTCAAAAATAAGGTTAAAAGGGAAACTGGATACACACTTGAAGTGAAGGTGATTTGCCGTGCTCCAGGAAAAGAGCCAGAGTGATGGGAATAACTGACAACTTTTGGACCCCTTCTACATTTTATTATTTATGATTCTGCATATAAACAAATGGAATTGTAGAACGTAAATCCTTAAAAAGTAATTTTAAAAATTCCATTAATAAATAATAGAAATTGCCTCATCAATGTGCTCACTCCATGCTAAGTAACAGTACAAATGTTGAATATGTACAAAAAGGTGAGTTGAATCTAAAAGAGGAAAACAGATTTACATTTCAGGTATATTGCAGATTCAGCCTCAAGCACTTTTTAGTCTTAACTTTTAATAAAACTTGTCACACCAGTCGTCCTCATTCCATTATTTGTTTAAAAATTACATTTACGTTTAGTTTAATCCCCTAGTTACACAATTCTCAGAAGTATTGTAGCACTGTGGAGATTGAGGCATTACAGGGAACTCATTTTTTGCTAGCTCTAATTGAGCAGTAATAGAGAAGCAACTGCTGTAAGCACAGTGCTGTTTCACGATGCAGGTGGGTCACATATCAGTCATGAGCTACTTCCAACTGGAACAGACAACTGGCTCATGGGGTTCTTTTTCAGGTTAGCGAGCCATGACCAGCGAGGTTCCACAGCAATCAGGGGTGGGACCGCTACTGTTTACAATATATATTAAGGACTGAGTTGTAGAGATATACAGCACGGAAGCAGACCCTTTGGTCCAACTCATCCTTGCCGACTAGATATCCTAAATTAATCTAGTCCCATGTGCCAACATTTGGCCCATATCCCTCTAAACTCTTCCTTTTCATATACACATCCAGATGCCTTTTAAATGCTGTAATTGTACCAGCCTCCACCACTTCCTCTGGCACCTCATTCCATACACGCACCACCCTCTGCGTAAAATGTTGCCCCTAAAACTCCTTAGGACTTGGAGGAAGGAAGCGAATGTACTGCAGCCAGATTTGTAGATGACACAAAAATAGATAGAATGGCAGGTTGTAAGAGGGATACAAACAGTTTACATGGAGATATTGACAGGTTAAGTGGGCAACAAGTTGGCAAATGAAGTATAATGTTGGAAAATGCAAAGTTGTTCATTTTGGAAGGGAGAACTAAAGAACAGAGTTATTTCAAAGAGGCTAAGAGTATAAGAGTAGGGACATCTTACTGGGCGCAGGTGAGACCATCTGGAGTACTGTGAGCAATTTTGGTCCCCTTATTTAAAGGAAGGTATCATTTCATTGGAGGCAATTCAAAGAAGGTTCACCAGGATGATCCCTGGTATAGAGGGATTGTCTTAGAAGAAAAGGTTAAAAAGGCTGGGAAAAGAATCACTGGAATTTAGAATAAGAGATCATCTGATTGAAATGTTCAGATTTTTAATAGGCATGACAGGATAAATGCTGAGAGAATGTCTCCCCCCAGGGGACAGTCTAAGACCAGAGGGCACAGTCTCAGTATAAATGGGTGCACTGATTTAAAGCTGAGATATGGAAGAATTTCCACTCTTGAAAGGTTGAAATTCCTTGCCAGAGAGCCGGGGGGAGACGGTTCTTGTGTACATTTAAGGCGGAGATGTATAGATTCTTGATTAATAAAGGAATGAAGGATTACAGGGAAAGGGCAAGAAAGTGAATGTGAGGAATGTCAGATCAGCCATGATCGTATTGAATGGGGAAGCAGGCTTGAGGGACCGAACGGCCTAGTTCTGTTCCTATTTCTTATGGTCTTATCTTTTTACTGAACAGGATGACAAGTGAACAGACAGTTTTGTCTTCATCGTTAATGGGTCAAACGCTGGCACTCCTGACCCAGCAGCACAGCGGAGGCACTTTGCATTACATGGCCTTCAGTGGCTCAACAGCACCCTCACAAAGGGATAAGGGGATGAGGCAACAAACATTGGTCTTGCCACTGATGCTCACATCACATACATGAATAGGAGAAAAGAGAAATCCAAAAGTAGAATTAAAAGATGGAATGAAAGGAAAGCACACCTTTTCTCGCCATCTTTGCAATTTGGACAAGTGCAGGCCATCCTTTTCATCTTCTTGTTTTGTTGCACCTGCTGCTCTGCAATCTCATCAGCTGGTAAGGCTGGTTCCATGTGCAGCTGGCTAAGCTGGCTTGAACTCAGTCCAGTGATAGTGATATTGTTGGCAGAAACTGGGGACATGACCCCTGCCTGCACATTTAACTGTTGCTGTCCTGTCAGGATTAAAACAACATTTTTCATTAACAAAGAAGAGAATTTTACAGCACAACAGGAGATCATTCAGCCCATCTGACCTGTGCTGCTTGTATGAAAGAGCCACATATTCAATTATCCATATTCTATTGCCCATTTCTCTCCTATCCTGATACTTTTCTTATTTCAAATGATTATTCACCTCCCTTATAAAAGTTTTTACTGTTTTTAACACAGTTTTCACTGGGTTATCCATGTTTTAGCAATTGTTTTGTAATAAAGGGGTCAGTCTGCAAAGAACAGGGTCCTGTGTATTCATCTATGTGTCTTCCAACATAGACAGGCACACCAGACAGAGTCCAACTGATTATTCTAATTTAGTTGGCAGTGTAATTCCTCACAAATTCAGGATTATACAGCAAATGTTGTCCAATTACAGAATCATATCTAACGGTAGATATGGTGTTGCAAGTTCTTAAAATGTGAGCTGGTTGGACATGGTCAGTACCTTTCTTGTTGTGAACAGTCAAACTGACATGTTCTTCCACATGATCTTCCAGTCTTTGAGGTGTATGATCTACATACTTGGCATCAGACCAGCACTGAGATTTAGCTCTGTTCTTTGCAGAAAGAAAGAACATGTACGTGGACTGTGCCTGTTTGAATTCAACAAAGCAGGTGACAGCCATTCCCTGGTGCATTTTGCAGGGCAATGCCGTGACCAATCAGAGTCAACCTGCCTGGTTTAAAATGTAAACAAAGGCTGGCAGGTAACAATCAAACAGCATTATAGGTGCCTCTACTAATCAAAGCCACTTGCCGGTCAGTCAGCGCCTGTCTCATGTGGTATACCTCTGTCTTGCAATGAGACTATTAATAAATTCCCAAATGAAAACCATGACCACGCTTCAAAATTACTTCACTAGCTGTAAAATAATTTGCAATTGCCTGCAACTGTGACAAGTGTTATATAAATGCAAGGTTTACTTTTGCTTGTCACTCTTCCAAATGACAGCCTCTTATCCCTGGTATTATCTTAATGAAGCTCTTCTTCACTCAAACGGTGGCCTTGACATCCTTCTTAAAACAAAGACCATACCATGGGAGTCTCAGAGGTTTTCTCATTGGATTGGTATTGAATTCTAGAATCTTCAATTTCTATCACCCTGTAGCACAATAGATACTGGCCCAGCTGCAGTCCCAACATCACTTGAACAAATAATTCCAGATCTTGACAATGTTTCAGGACAAAACATTTCTTCTTCACTTCCCTCTATATTTTCTGCCAATGACATAATGTCCATACATCAGTTATTAAACTATTCACCTAAAATATCTGGGGACAGTGGGGAAAGTGATTAGGATCGGGGGGCAGTGGGACAGGATATATCTAGGGATGGTGATGGTGGTGTCTGTGACATTGTCTATAATGTATGATTTTGTGAGTATGACTACATTAGGTCTATGAAACAGCTCTCCCAATTTGGCACTTGCCCCCAGATGTCAGCAAAGAGGACTTTGCTGGGTTGCTGTTTCTGCCATTGTCTTTCCAGTGCCAGGTTGATGCCAGGTCATCCGTCTAGTTTCCTTTCTTTGAGACTTTGTAGTGACTGATACAACTGAATGGCTTTCTAGACCATTTCAGAGGGCAATTGAGAGTCAACCACATTGCTCTGGATCCGGAGTCGCACGTAGGCCAGACCAGGTGAGGATGGCAGATTTCCTTCTTTGAAGGACATTAGCAAACCAGACAGGTTTTTCCCATGATCGACAATGGTTTCATGATCATCAGTAGATTCTTAATTCTAGAAATCTGCTGTGGTGCGTTCAAACCCAGATCCCCAGAACATTCGTTAAGGTTCTGGATTAATAGTCTAGCAATAATACCACCAGGCCATTGATTTCCAGATGTCCTGGGGATGTATTTGCAAGTGCAGTCGGAGAGGGTTTAAAATAAAATACGAGCAGGATGGGAATCTATACAGTGAGATGAATAACAGGAAAATAAGGACTAAAATAAAAGATTGAATGGGAAATAAGAAAGGTGATAGGCAGAGAATTCAAGGGATAGAATTGAGCACAGTCACATTGAATGTGACTAAGAATGCTAAAAAGACAAGCCTTAAGGTCTTGTACCTTAATGCGTGGAGCACTTGCAAATGGATTAATTAGTCGCGCAAATAGATGTAAATGTGTATGACATAATGGGGATTACAGAGATATGGATGCAGTGTGACCAAGAATGGGAACTGAATATGTCGGGGTTTTCAGTTTTTTGAAAGGGCAGACAAAAGGAAAATGAGATGGGGTAGCACCGTTAATTAAGAAGAAATTAATGTGATTGTCAGCAAGGGTATTAGCTCTGGTGAAGTAGAATCTGTATGAGATCAGCTTAGAAACACCAAGGGGCTAAAAACGATAGTAGGGGTTGTATAAAGACCCTTAAACTGTTGTATTAATTTTGGGGAAGGCTTTAAAAATGATGTTAGAGATGCATGTAATAAAGATATAGCTATAATTACAAGTGACTTCAATCTGCACGTAGATTGGGCAAGCCAAATCAGTGGTAATATAGTACAGGATAAATTCATGGAGTATATATGGGATGGTTTTATGGATCAACACATTGAGTAATCAACTAGAGAAAAGACCATCCTTGACTGGATTTTTTTAACGAGGAATGAATAATTGACAATCTAATTGTACACAGGCCCTTAGGGAAGAGAGAATACGATAGGATAGAATTCTTCATCACGATGGAGAGTTACGTAGTGGTTTCTGTGACTAGGGTTCTGAATTTAAATAAAATAAATTACAATGATCTGCGGATAAACTGGGGATCGTTATTTGAGGGATGAAGGTAGATAGGCAATGAACTGTTACTCATTCCAGTCTGACACAAAGATGAGATGGGAAATATGGTCAGACCATGGCTAGCAAGGGAGCCTGGGGACAGCATTAAATCCAAGGAAGACGCCTACAGATTGTCCAAAAAGAACAAAAGACCTGAGGGTTGGGACCGGTTTAGATTCCAGTAAAGAGACACAAAGAGATTGACTAAGGGGGGAAAACAGAGTTTGAGAGTGAGTTTGCAGAAACATATAAACTAATAGTAAAACGCTCTATAGGTAAGTGGGGAGAAAAAGATTAGTAAAGATGAAAATAGATCCCCTACAGTAAGAAACAGGGGAATTTATAATGGGGAACATTGAGATGGCAGACCAATTAAATACATATTTTAGTTCTGTCTTCACAGAGGAAGACTTAAATAACAATCCCAAAATATGGGGAAACACAAAGTCTAATGGGAAGGAGGAAATGAAAGAAATTAGTATTAGGTCAGGAAATGGTATTGGGGAAACTAACAGCAGATAAATCCCTGGGGCCTGATAACCTTTATCCCAGAGTACTTAAGGAAGTGGCCCTAGAAATAGCAGATGCACTAGTAGTTTTCTTCCAAAATTCTATAGACTCTGGAACAGTTCATGTGAGTTGGGGAGTAGCAAATGTAAACCCACTATTTCAGAAGGGAGGCAGAGAGAAAACAGCAAATTACAGACCAGTTACAGCTTGGCATCAGTAATGGGAAAAGCGATGAAGTCCATTATAAAAAATATAATAGCAGAGCACTTGGAAGACAGTGACAAGATCGGACAGAGTCAGCATGAATTTACAAAGGGGAGGTCGAGCTTGACAAATCTGTCAGAATTTTTTGTGGATGTAGCTGGTAGAGTGGTAAGAGGGAGCCAGTGGATGTGGTCTACTTGGATTTTCAGAGGGCTTTTGATAAGGCCCAATACAAGAAATCAGTGCTCAAAATTAAAATGCATGGGATTGAAGGTCATGGACTGAAACGGATCGAGGACTGGTTTGCAAACAAGTAACAAAGTGTAGGAATATTTTTCCAAGTGGCAGGCAATGACTAGTGGGGTACTGTAGGGATCAGTGCTTGGATCTCAGCTGTTTACGGTATATATTAATGATTTAGATTTAGAGAAGACTATGTGTCATCTTCAAGAACAAAAAAACAAAACAGAAGTACTGCACAGGAACGGCCCTTTGGCCCTCCAAGTCTCTGCAGATCATCATGCCCTAACTAAACCACCCTAAAGAAAATACCTTCTGCCCTTATTCAGTCGTATCCCTTTATTCCCTCCCTATTCATGTAACCATCTAGATGCTTCTTAAATGTCACCAACGTACCTGCTTCCACCACCTCCTCTGGCAGTGTGTTCCAGGCTCCTACCATTCTCTGCGTGAAAAGCTTCTCTCGCATATCTCCCTTAAACTTTCCCCCTCTCACCTTGAACCCGTGCCCCTTTGTAATTGAAACTTCAACCCTGGGAAAAAGCCTCTCACTATCCACCCTATCTGTGCCTCTCAGAATTTTGTAGACCTCTATCAAGTCTCCTCTCAGCTGCCATCTTTCCAGTGGAAACAATCATAGTCTTTTTAACCTTTCCTCATAGCCAATGTCCTCGAGACTGGGCAACATCCTGGTGAATCTTCTCTGCACTCTCTCCAAACCTTCACGTCCTTCTGGTAATGTGGTGATCAAAACTGCACACAATACTCCAAATGCTGCCTAACAAGGGTTTTATATAGCTGCAACATGGTTTGCAAACTGTTGTACTCCATGTCCTGGCTGACGAAGGCGAGCATGCCGTATGCCTTCTTAATCACCTTGGCTACCTGTGTTGTCACTGTTAGGGAACTGTGGACTTGCACGCCCAGATCCATCTGTATGTTAATGTTCCTAACAGTTCTGCCATTTACAGTATAATTCACACCTTAATTTGACCCTCCAAAGTGCATCACCACACATTTGCCTAGATTAAACTCCATCTGCCATTTCTGAGCCTAAATTGCCAAACCATATTCTGTTGTATCCTTTCATAATCGTTGGCATTATCAGCAACTCCACCAATCTTCATGTCATCTGTAAACTTACTAATCAGGCCACCCGCATTTTCCCCCAGATCATTTATATATACTACAAACAACAGAAGACCTAAGACTGATCCCTGTGGAACACCACTAGTCTCCATTCTAAAAACATCCTTCCACCGCTACCCTTTGTCTTCTATGACCAAGCCAGTTTCGTATCCATCTAGCGAGCCACCCCGAATCCCTTGTGATTTTAGTTTTTGTATCAATCTGCTATGTGGGGCTTTATCAAATGTCTTACTAAAGTCCATATAAATTACATCCACAGCTCTTCCTTCATAAATTATCTTCAAAAAAAAAATCACTCAGGTTGGTGAGACATGACCTTCTCCGTACAAAACCGTGCTGCCTGTCATTTAACTAGTCAATTTTCTTCCAAATATGCATTTATCCTGTCCCTCAGTATGTCCTCCAAGAGCTTCCCCACCACAGATGTTAGGCTCACTGGCCTATAATTTCCTGGATTATCCCTGCTTGCTTTCTTAAACAAGGAAACAACATTGGCTAATCTCCAGTCCTCTGGAACCTCGCCTGTGACAAAGCTTGTGGGAGGGTGAGCTATGAGGAGGAGGCAGAGATGATTCAGTTATTTAGACAAGTTAAGTAAGTGGGCAAATACATGGTAGGTGCAGAATACTGTGGAGAGATGTGAAGTTACTCACCTTGGTAACAAAAAGAGGCAGGTAGATTACTATCTGAATGGTGATAAATCGCAGAGGCACAGTGCTGCAATGAGACCTGAGTGTCCTCATGCACCTGTTGTTGAAATTAAGCAATAGGCAAATGGTATGTCGGCCTTTATAGCAAGAGGATTTGAGTATAAAAGCAAGGATGTCTTGCTGTAACGATACCAGTCATTGCAATATTGTGTGCCGTTTTGGTCTCCTTACTGGATTGGTTAGGACTACATTCACGAGAGTTCAGAAGAATGAGGGAGAGAATCTCATAGAAACCTATAAAATTCTAACAGGATTAGACAGGGTAGATGCAGAAGGATGTTCTCGATGACTGGGGAGTCCAGAACCAGGGATCACAGTCTAAGGATAAGGGGTTGGCCTTTCAGGACAGAGCTGAGGAGAAATTTCTTCACCCAGAGAGTGGTGAGCCTGTGGAATTCTCTGCCACAGGAAACTGTCAAGGCCAAAACATTGAAGATTTTCAAGAAAGATATACATATATGTTCTTAGGACTGAAGGGATAGAGAAAGTGGAATCAGGGTATTGAGTTGGATGATTAGCTATGATCATATTGAACAGCACAGCAAACTCAAAGGGCAAATGGCCTACTCCTATTTTCTACATTTCTCTCCCAGTGTTGTAGCTGTACTGGAACAGCTTAGCTAGGGGCAAAACAAGTTCTGGAGCACATGACCTCAGTACATTTGCCAGAATAACGTCAGACTCATTGCCTGTGCAGTATCCAATGCCATAGCCATTCCTTGAAATCATGTGGTGTACTGAATCGGCTGAAGACTAGCATCTATGATGCTGGTGACCTCAGGAGGAGGCCGAGATGGTTCAACCAGAAAACACTTCTGGCTGAAAATTGTTGCAATTGCTTCAGCACTGATGTGCTGGGCTCTCCCATCATCGAGGATGAGGATATTTGTGGAGCCTCCTCCTCCTCCAGTGAGGTGTTTAATTGTCCACCACTATTCACAACTGAAGGTAATAGCACTGCAGGGCTTAGATCTGATCCATTTGCTGTGGGATTGCTTAGATCTGTCTGTCATTGGATGCTAATGATGTTCAGCACACACGTAGTCCTGTATTGCACCCTCACCGGGTCAACACTCTTTTTTAGGTATGCCAGACATGCCCTCCTGCATTCTTCAGTGAATCAGGATTCATCTCTGTTTTGATGGCAACGGTAGAGTGGGGTTATGCCAGGCCAAAAAGGTTGCAAATTGTTGAATACAATTCTGCTGCAGCTGATAGACCATGTTTGCCCAGTCTTGAGCTGCTGAATCAGTTCAAAATCTGTGCTATTTAGCAGGGTGGTAGTACCACACAATATGATAAAGTATATCCTCATTATGAAGACAGGGCTTCATCTTCACAAGGAAGGCGCAGTGGTTACTCCTACTGGCACTGTCATAGACTTGACCAGCATAGGTCAACAGCTAAGACACTCTTGGTTATGGACATTGAAGACCCACACCCAGAGTACATTCTGTGCTTTGCCACTGTCAGTGCTTCCTCTAAGAGATATTCAATATGGAGGAGAATAATTCATCAAGCAAGGTGGGAGGCAGTTGGTGACAATCAGCAGATTTCTTGCCCATGTTGCCATGAGACATCATGGAGTCTACAGTCAATGTTGAGGACTCCCAGGGCAGCTTCTTCCCAACTGTATACCACTGTGCTGCTACCTCTGCTGGATCTGCTCTGCCAGTGGGACAGGATATACCAAGGTGGTGTCTCAAAAATTGTTTGTAATGTATGAATCTGTGAGTATCAATATGTCAGGCTGTTGCTTAACTAATCTATGAGACAGCTCTCCCAATTTTGGCACTTGCCCCAGATGTTGGGAAGGACTTTGCAGGGTCGATGGGGCTGAAATTACCTGTGTCATTTCCGGTGCTTACATCAATATCCTGTGATCCATCCAGTTTTATTATTTTGGGATATTTTAAGACTCACTACAACCGAGTGGTGTGCTAGGCCATTTCAGAGGTCAGTTAAAACTCAACCACATTGTTGTGGGTCTGGAGTCACCTGTATGATGTAACCAGGTAAGGATGACAAATGTTCTTCCCTAAAGGATAGTAGTTGGTTCACCATTAGATTTTTAATTCTAGATATTTTTATGAAATTCAAATTCCATCAAGTGCCATGGTGGGATTCAAAGCAAGGTTCCCAGACCATTACCTGGGTCTCGGGATTACTAGTCCAGCAACTTATACCACGATGTTATCACCTCCTTATAAACAAGTAGTTTTCAAGGAGAATCCTAAAGGAAGAATGAAGTGAAAGGGTTTAGGAATGGATTTTCAGAGTTTAGGGCCCAGGCATTGAAGGCATGTCCAACAAATATGCAGTGATTATATGTGAAGGTGATCGCGAACCCGGAATTATAGAAGTGAAGAGATCTCAGAGGTGGATAGACCTGAAGGGGATTACAGAGACAGAGAAAGATCAGGACATTTGTGGGATTTCAAAAAGATGATAATTTGAAAAATCAAAAAGCATCAAAGAGATTTTACAGCACAGAAATAGGCCTTTTTGCCCTCTGTGCCCGTGCCAGTTATCAAGCATCTAGCTATTTGAATCACATTGTCCCAATCAACCGGCACCACCTGCTCGTGCTTCTGCTGCATCCCCTGTACTTGCTACAGGACACTGGCCCAGGGCTCTGCACAAACAGTATTCATCTTTGCAGAAAGTTGGTCATGAACCCAGGCCTCCTGGCTCAGAGGTATGGACACTAACACTGTACAACAAGAACCCTCAAGTCCAGGTTTATTAATTGAATTTAACTTCCACCTGCTACAGTGGAATTTGCACTGATATCTCCACAGCATCAGCCTGGGCCTCTGGATTATGAATCCGCTGACATCACCATGACGCCATCTGCCTTGATTAAGGAACAGATTCAAAGAGCTGAATGGTCTCTTACTGTTTCCTTCCATTACTTCAATGGTTCCAATAAATTCCTTCCACTTACACAAAGTCCAAGAATCAAGCACAGCAAAGATGGCCATTCGACCACCATGCCTGTGCCAGATCGTTTAAAAAAATCCAATTAGCACCACACACTTCTGCTATTTCCCTGCAGCCCAGCAAATTGTTGACATTCAAACATTCATCCAATTCCCATTAGAAAGTTAATATTGAATCTGTTTCCACCCGCTTTAGTCAGTGCATTCCTCTTCATAACAACTCCCTGTGTTAAACTTGGTGGATTGACATTTGTGTAAATTGCCTCTCACCTGCAGCATTGGTGACAGTGACTGGTACTCCCGGCACCTGCAAGCCGTTGATGCTAATGGTCTGAATTGCCTGGCCAGTGGCAAACTGCGCAGTGTTCAGGTTAATGGCACTCCCTGCCGGTGCAATTCTTGGCAAGGCAGTCCCCTTCCGGATCAAAGAGCCCGCAGAGGATCTCTTCCCACCTGCGGCTGGGGCAATCCGGGGAAAGCTACCAGAGGGACTGGAGCCTTGCTGAAGTGCCGTGGAATTCTTCACCTGCACAGCCTGCCAGTTAACCTGTCCCGAAGAGGAGACAGGTTGACTCCTGATGATAACTGGCGGGGAGCTGTGCTCACTGGTCTGAATCTGCAGGTTCTGTGGGGATTTCTGGGGGACAGTGGGAAGGTTGTGGCCACTCATGGAGGCTGCCTGCACAACACGGATAGCCTGCTGAGGGATGGTCTGGACTGCCTGCTCCTGCTTCTGCTGTACCACCTGTACTTGCTGCAGAACGTTGGAGCCAGGACTCTGCACCAAGAGTACATTGGTGCCTGGCTGGATGACGTTTCCCGATGAAGCCTCCACGAGCGTGACTGTTTCCGCCACCGCTGCAGGATTTGTTGATTTCCTCCTCGACCTTTTGCTGAGCTTCGCCGAGCCACCTCCTCCACACGCAGCATCACCGGCCAACTGTATGGCTGTTCCATCACCAGCGCCAACCAAATTACTAATTGGCACAGACAGTGCAACGTTTCCACCACTTGCCAGCTTGATGATGTTGCCCTGGCCTTGTACAGTCGTGCCGCCAACCTTCTGCACTTGGGCAGGGAGAGATAAAGCAGGTTTCACGTGCATCGCCTGAGGAGAGACCTTCTGTGTATTGGCTGCCAGTGCAGTGGTCACAAAAGCCTGGTTGGTGCCTGGAATGAGCTGGATCTGACCCGTCATGTTTTGCTGAACATTGGCGATCTGAAGGGACTGCCCACCCAGGGTCTGGACCTGGGGGATTAACTGATACTGAACGTTCTGCCGTGAGCCTTTGTTGACCGTCGCTTGGCTCTGAATGGCCAGCACTAACTGTCCAGAGATGGAGGGGCTAACGGCTGGACCGGTGACCTGTGACCCCTGGATTTGAAAGACTTTTCCATTGGCTCCAACAAAGCTGAAATTGCCGCCATTTTGCCCATTAGGTGCTGGAGCTGGCTTCAACAGCGGCAGCTTCTTCGTGACCATCTGTACTGCCACTGGAGAGGGTGTGGAGCTGGATTCCACAGCCGGGGGTCCAATCTTGCTGCATGTTGCTGCCAGGAGGGCCAGAGGAGACGGCTGTGAATCCTGAAACAAGAGCCAGAGATAGGAAAAAGGGAAAGAAACATAAAATATTAGGAAATGTTGTATTTCAGTAATGCCCTTCAAATCCTCAGGAGCGCCCAACCACTCTACACCATGTGTGGCTACTTTTGTGATATAGGAAACCTTGCAGCTGACTCGTGCACAGAAAGCTCCCACAAACAGTAATGCAATAATCTGTTCTACTGATGTTGATTGAGGTATAAATATTATTTAGGACAATGAAGAGAACTCTCCTCTTTGTCTTTGAATTATCCTATGCAATCTTTTATGCACTGCATTGGGGGAAGATAGATCCAAAGCCCACACAGCCAGGATATGGGGAGAAACATAAAAAAGTGAGGTGAACAAAATGAATTTGGATGCAATTAGAGCAGTTAGCCCCAACACAGGTCAGGAAATTTGAAAATATCAGGTGGCTAAGTATGTCAGGGGAGGTACCCACATGGCATACCTACTACCAGCACTGCACTCATCCCGCAGCAAGTGGGCAGAGGCAACAGGCAAGAACAAAAGTGGTCCCAAAAGTTACAGACTCCTGGAGCTGCCAAGTTGTTTGATGGCAGGTGCTCCAAAACAGTAACATCTTCCCTTACCTCAATCATTGTTGATGCTGCTGGTTGGAGATATTCACAGGGACTAATGGTGGTGGTGGCAGCCATATTGTCCTGCTGGTCTGAAAATGAAAGCAGGGTGTTATTTATAAAGAGGACGTGGAAAGGAAACCTTTTCATGAGACCTCAGGGTCTCGCATCAACCAGCATGTCTCACTCTTGGATTTTAGTTCACTCTTCCTTCAATGCTCCCTGGCCCTGCCAAACTTTACTTCTCTTCTGAAGACTGAAATATAGGGTTTGATTTCAGCAGATCCTAACTGCTCTTAGACATCTCTCACCTGCCTGATCCTTGATTGATTTATTGTCATGTGTACCGAAGTACAGTGAAAAGCTTTGTTTATAAGCAATATAGACAGATCATAGTTAGCAAGGATGTACACATCAAAGGTTATAAAAGACTTAGAGGCATACAGATTACATTGAAAAGAACATTATTAATAATTTTTACAGATTTAGAATTTAAATTTAAAAGTGCAGAACGGTAATATGAAATGTTAGAGTTAGAGCTGCCGTAGGGATCTCACAAGAAGTCGCACGGTGTCACGGCCACCTTGAAACAAAATCAATTCCAGAATCTTTCTATGCCAACCATCTTCCTTTGTGCCAGGTATGACTCCAACCAGCAAAGAGATTTCCTCCTAATTCCTACTGACTTCAAAGGAAAATACTATGGATGCTGGAAATCTGAAATAAGAATTAAAAAATGCTGGAAAATCTCTGCAAGTCAGGCACCTGATGAGGAGTCATTGACATGAAATGTTAACTGTTTCTCTCCAGCCTGACCTGCTGAGTTTTTCTAAACTTATTTTTTGTCTTTATCCCACTGACTTCAGTTCTATTAGTGCTCCTCAATGCCACACTTGGCCGAATGCCATTTTGATGTCAAGGGCCGTTACTCTCGCCTCACCTCCTCAGTTCAGCTCTTCACCCCTTATTTGGACCACGGCAGTAATGAGGTCAGGAGCTGAGCAGCCCTGGTGAAACCCGAACTGGGTATCAGTGAGCTAGTTATTGTTGAGCAAGTGATGTTTGATAGCACTGTCAATGACAACTTACATCACTTTACGGATGATGGTGAAAAGACTGATTGAGCCATGTGACCTGGTTGGATTTGTCCCACTTTTGTTGGACAGGATATACCCAGGCAATTTTCCACATTGCTGTGCAGATGCCAGTGTGGTGGGTGTACTGGAACAATTTGGCTAAGGGTTGGCTAGTTCTGGAGCATAACTTTCTGTGCTACTGCCAACATATTAATGGGGCCATAGCACTTCAGCTGATTCTTGATATCACAAACAACTGAGTCGGCTGAAGGCTGGCACCCGTGATGCTGGGGAACTCAGGAAGCTGAAAGGATCATCCACTCGGCACTTCTGGCTGATGTAGTTGCAAAACACGGAACTGTAATAGTACAGAAGGCCATTTGGCCTGTTAGAACATAGAACATTACAGCGCAGTACAGGCCCTTCGGCCCTCGATGTTGCGCTGACCTGTGAAACCAATCTGAAGCCCATCTAACCTACACTATTCCATTATCATCCATACGTTTATCCAATGACCATTTAAATGCCCTTAAAGTTGGCAAGTCTACTACTTTTGCAGGCAGGGCATTCCACGCCCTTACTACTCTGTTGTATCTGTGTCAGCTCTGCAAATGACCAATTCACCCTGTTCCATTCTTTTGCATTCTTCTTGTAACCCCTGCACATTCTTCCTTTTCAAATAACTCTCCAATTTCTTTTTGAATACTTGGCTTGAACCTGCCTTTATCACACACTTGGAAGTGTATTCAAAATGTTAAGCATCGTAATGTGAAAAAGATTTTACACGTTGCTTTTGCACCTTTTGTCAATTTCTTTAAATCCGTGCCCCCTCATTAACAGTCCTTCTACAAGTGGGAAAAAGATATTTCTCTCTAGCTGTTCTTCAGCCATGTCTTTTGCGCTGGACTCACCCATTCATGAGGATGGGGATATTTGTGGAGCCTCGTCTTTCTGTTAGTTAATTGTCCAACAACATACAGAAATGCAGGGCTGCAGAGCTTAGATCCGTTCTTAGGAAGGGTCACAGGACCCGAAACGTTAACTCTGTTTTCTCCTTCACAGATGCTGCCAGACCTGCTGAGCTTTTCCAGCAACTTTGGTTTTGTTCCTGATTTACAGCATCCGCAGTTCTTTTGGTTTTTATTTAGATCTGATCTGTTTGTTGTTGGATCACTTAGCCTGTCTACTGCATGCTGCTTCCATTGACACCATTTTTAGGTACACCCAGTATAGAATTTTTCACACAGCAGGATACCATATATTACACCCAGAGCTGAATACAGTATCTTACACCCAACAGGATATTGTATATTACTTCTTGAGTCAAAACCAGCATATTCCATGCTGTAAAACAGCATATAATGGCTCCATCTAATCCATGTCAGCACTTAAACTCCAGCCTTCAAACCCTCTTTATCCCAAACAAAACATATTTCCTTCAATTTCACTCGCCCTAATGTGGTTCTGTACCTTGCCCTTCATCTAGACTATTTGCTTCAACCACTCCTGGTAGTTATTCGTTGCCAATTCTCAGCAGTCACTGAGTAAATACTTTTCTTCTGCATTTCCTATTGGATTTATTGGTGACTATCCTACATTGATGGCATCCAGTTTTGTTCTTTTCCACAACACTGCAGTTCTGTGCACTGTGATCTCATAGGACTGTACACCAGAATCTAATTTTTATAGTATGTGCACAGCAATTGGTGCTGGAAGATCAAAGCGATGTGTGACATCGGATGGTAGTTTAGGAGTCACTGACAATGCCAACCTGTAATTTTTAAGAGACCCCATGTATGCCACACAGTTAACCCCTGTCATGCCTCTGAGCACGAAAAACATTGCTTCTGGTAGCACGTGCTTGACAAGTCATGACCAACAGCGGTCGAGATGGAGGGGCAATGGTCAAGCATTGCTACAGAACCCTATCTGGAGGCACATGAATCCCCAACCTCCAAACCCACCACCCTCCCTCCAATGACAATCCGGTGAGACAGAGGGAGTGGAGAGGGCAACAACCTGTGGATTTTATTGCCAACCGTTGCTCGCCCATTGATGGGCATCTTGACATTGCCAGTGCAAAACTGCAAAAGCAGCAGGGAAACGAAAAACGAAACATTTTCCATTTTTCTAATCTTTTTTCAAAAAAAAGAAAAAATGTAAAAATGTTATCAACACTTTGCAATGCAACATATGCAAGAATTTGCAATGCAGATCCAGCATGAAAATATTCCCCATCAGGATGCATGCGATTAATGATATTTTGCAAATCTCCCTCTCCTCCCACCCCCTGCGCAAAGTGCGCCTTTAAGTGTCGGAGGGAAAAAAAACGCAGCAGCAGCGGCGGCGGCGGCGGTGGCGGTCGGAGCGAGCGGCTCGGCCCCGGCCCCATCCCCCACCCATTGGGCCCCCGGGCCCGGTCGCCGCCTGTCAACCCGCTTCGCCTGGATATCCTTCACCAGCCGCGGACCTCGGTCGCCACAAAAATACCCGATTTAGAACCCGACTATTTATTTTAATTTTTTTTTTTAAAAAAGCGAACCTACCGCTCATGATGTTTTATTCACTTTAAGAGGGTCAAAGTGGAGCGCGCCGCCGCTGTCCAATCGGCTCCTCCGTCCCGCCCACTCAGTCCCAGACTGACGCTGAACCCGACCAATCAAACGCCGTATTAGGCACGTTCGCTCCTGACGCCAAGACGCAGGAGGGCGGGGTTTTCACGGTTCCGCGCTCTGATTGGTCGGCACCCAGTCTTGATCGACAGGTGGGCGTGGGCGGAACCCATACAAACAGTGATTGGAATTGGACAACATCCTGACAGACGGTGGCGTGGACCACTAGACATCAAGGATGCCTAGGGGGCGTCTCCTATATCCGGGGGTTGATTGGTCAGATGTCATGGGGGCGGGGCATTGGTGGAATGATTGATAGGGGGATCTGGGGATAGCTTGCGCAGCTGCAAATGAACCAGAGGTGGCTAGCAGCCATTGTTCACCCTGGGGAAGGGAATTTTTTTAAACAGTCTGCAAAACAGGCACCGCCCTGCTCTCAATGCCAAACCATCCAATTGAAATGTACTTTTTAACTTTACATGTTTCCAACATTTGCAAGTCCAATCACAGTTTGAAACAGGCAGGATGCAATGCTGAAAAAGCAATGTACTAGGAACAAGCTGATTGCATTATTACTTTAAAAAGTTTGCAAGCTTTCACATAAAATAAAAAGTTGTCGCTTTTCTGCAGGCATTAACCAGTGTCACTCTTGAAATAACTCCACAGAAGCTGGTATCCCGTCACCAAGTCACCCTTTATTTACATGTGCGCAGTCCTTGACATTGATCCAGTTCCCTCACAGCCAAAGTGAACAGAACCCCTGACAGAGATAGCAAGAACTGCAGATGCTAGAGTCAGGGACAACTCAGTGCGGAGCTGGAGGAACACAGCAGGCCAGGCAGCATCAGAGGAGCGGGAAAGATCCCAAACGTCAACTTTCCAGAACCTCTGACACTTCTGTTTATTTCTGTCAACAAGGGCTCCCAGATTAACAATCACAGTCAGGGAACTATGATGCTGCTTGGCCTGCTGTGTTCATCCAGCTCTGCACCTTGTTGTCTCATATTCTACAAAGTCCACCTGGCTGACTTTGTTACAATCACTATTACCAATTGTGTAAAGTAAAATGTATTCAGGAACACAGATGTGCAAATGTGAGTCAACACAGTGCGGAGCTGGAGTAACACAGCAGGTCAGGCAGCATCAGAGGAGCAGGACAGTCAACATTTTGGGTCAGGACCCTTCAGAAATGGGGGAGGGGGAAGGCAGCTCAGAAAATAATAGAGGAGGGGTGGGACTGGGGAAGGTAGGTGGGATGGCAATAAATGAATGCAGGTAGGTTGGTGGGGATTGGTCGGTGGAAAGAGTGGGGCAGATAGATGGGGAAGGAGATGGATAGGTTGTGTCAGGTCAAGGAGGTGGGGATGAGAGGGAGGGTTGGACATGGGATGATGCCGGGGGTGGGTACATTTTAATACTGGTGACTTCCATGTTTAGGCCATGGGGCTGTAGGGTCTTGAGGCAGAATAGGAGGTCCACAATACCTTCCGGTCGCTAACCATTTTAACTCCCCTTCCCACTCCCTGAGTGACATGTCCATCCTGGGCCTCCTCCAGTGTCACAATGACACCACATGCAAACTGGAGGAACAACACCTCGTATTCCGCCTGAGCCACCATGCTGTCCTGTAGATGTAGAAGGTAGTTTGCACAAAAAAAGGTCCCACCAACAATTATGATCTAACTGACATGGTATCAATTTTAGCAGTTTAAGGATTTAGGTCATTGTCATTCTGAAATGGCAGGTTTAATATTTTCTAATCAACCTGTTCAGAGATGTTATTGCACACCCATTCCCCTGGATAAGTGCATATTTTTGGCTGAGGTTATTAATGTGGAATTTGAACACACAACTAAAAATTTAGGAGATAGTAGTGTTAACTGTTGAGGCCTAGTCACAGTTGAGCAAAATATTGATGATACTAACAGCTTATGCTTTGAAGCAGCCAGTTATAAAATGGAATTCATTGAATCCTGTAAATTTGTGCTGCTCCAGAAACTAAAATACTGTGAATGCCACAATGTGGAATGAATTGCCAGAGGAAGTGGTAAATGCACGTACAGTTCAACATTTAAAAGACATTTGGACAGGTACATGAATAGGAAAGGTTTGGAGAGATATATGGCAAATACAAGCAAATGGGAAACAAAAACAGAAATTGCTGGAAAATCTCAGCAAGTCTGGCAGCATCTGTGGAGAGGAATCAGCTTTAACATTTCCAATGCGGTGACCCTTCTTCAGAACTCAAATGGGACTATTTTAATTTCAGGAAGCCTGATCAGACTGAAGGGTCTATTTCCGTGCTGTATGATCCTATAACTCTACAACTGGAACCTTAAACATTATCCAACCTGATCATCTTTAAATCTATTTTTGGAATTAGGTAACACAATTATGACCAATATTTAAGTCCGCAGCCAGTTTCTGTTGAAATGGCGATGCTGTTCCCAACATTTAACTGCCTTATCATAACATGTGTTGGATTCTCACTCCTGAGGTCACTCTAGAAAATCCAGAAAATGTTGGTAGACCATAAGACAAGGGGCAAAAGTAGGCCATTCTGCCAATCAAATCTGCTGTGCTATTCAATGAAATTATGGCTGAGCTGATAATCTTCAACTCCACTTTCCTGCCTTATCTGCATAACCATTGATTTCCCTTACTGATTAAAAATCTACTGTTGCGCCACTTTTGCCCATTTCCCAAGAACAAGCATTTAAAAAAAACATTTTGGCAGGTAGTGATTGAGAGTTTACAACAAGAAGACTGGGATACTGTCAGTAATTTTCAAGTAGGACATACATCTCCAATCTGTGAACTCTGCAGCAAGAGTAATATATATTGCAGCACAAGAGGTCAGTGTTAGAATTTCAGCATTTGGCAAAGGGCTCAGCAATGGAGTAGTACGTTAGAGGCAGAGACTGTGGTGAGTGAGTGATTAGGGTCAGTGAGAGTTGAAGGTGCAGGAAGGGGCAGTAATCCAGAGTATCCTACTGCTTGCTCCTGTTCTCCAAGCAGGCTCCCAGCCCCCTGATACTTCAAGAGATCTCCCATTGTTCACCAGGTGTATCTTTTTTTTTCCATTGCCACTTCTCTGAGCACATTATGCCCCATCTCTGCAATATTCACACGTAGCTGTTTCCTCCTCCAAGCCAGAAGATTATGTGTTCATCTTTGGACGTAAATGCAAATAAATGCTACCTAAATACAAATTGTTCTTCCACAAAGGCGCACAACCAGATGACAGTTTACCCACAGACTTCGCACTCTGGAGCCACTTGGACACAGGTCAATACTCTACTGATCTGGCCTGACTTCTGTCTTTGGATTTTTTTTTTGGAATCTTTTTTTCTTTTTAACCACAGTGCCACAAGAGGGCCCAGCGGTAATGGTTAATTATTTTCACCAAATCACCTGTGGTTCTATTTTTTAACAGAGTGAGACCAAAAAAAGGAAGACACCATTGTGAATAGACTTTATTGTTTGTATATTTCTTTCCTTCTGCACCAGCAAAACACCTGTGTGTCCAGTTGAATATTTCCAAGGAAAGCTTGTTTAGGAACAGGAATCTGAGCTGATACTCCCAGTGCTGGACGGCACAATGCACCATCTTTCAGACTTAACCAAGGCCCTAGAGCTGCACTTTGAGGCTGATGCAAAAGACCTCATAGCACCATAAGGAATACCAGGGGCAGTCTAACCAGTGCCCAGACCAATAAACCTTCAACCATGCAAGAAGAAGTGTTTTTTATACAAATTTCTACCAGCTCACAGCAGAAACCTTCCCTCCCCGAACGCACTTTTTGATGTTAGCATTGCCCTTAACAAGCTTTTTTTGGAAATATTCAACTGGCCACACAAGTGTTTTGCTGGTGCAGAGGGAAAGAAATATACAAACAATAAAGTCTATTCACAATGGTGTCTTCCTTTTTCCGGTCTCACTCTGTTAAAAAATAGAACCACAGGTGATTTGGTGAAAATAATTAACCATTACCGCTGGGCCCTCTTGTGGCACTGTGGTTAAAAAGAAAAAAAGATTCCAAAAAAAAATCCAAAGACAGAAGTCAGGCCAGATCAGTAGAGTATTGACCTGTGTCCAAGTGGCTCCAGAGTGCGAAGTCTGTGGGTAAACTATCATCTGGTTGTCAAGTATTGCTTTATTGTGACTTAATAAATCCTCTTTTAACTTTTTGTGCCAAAACTAATGACTGCCAACTTTTTGTCCCGTTAAGAACCTAAATAAAAATCCAAGTAATTCACAGAACCTTGAAAACTGGTGGGTTCAGATGAGACTAAGAAGACAGATCGTCTCAATGCTGCTGTTTGCACAAGTTGGCTGCCTGGCACCGGTGAGACATTTCACTGGTGAACAGTACTCTGGGACATTTTAAGGTCATGCAGGTGCAGTAGAATTGCAGAGGATTTTGGATGTTTTCTCTTGTCAAACTGTTATATAAATTCAAATAGTTGTTGTTGACAGAGGTGAAACACGAGGCACTGTCTCTTGGGGGATGGGGGAAGGATTACAGGAAAATTAATAAAAAGAAGCTAAATAACAAACATTATGAGAAATTTTAAAAGCAACAAATAGTAAAGCATGATTATTCAGTATTATTTTAAAATGTAGTTTGAAATACATCTCGCAATGCAGCCTTTTCCCTGAAGTAGAATTCACTCAAAAACCAAAGCATAGAAAGTATTTAATGTGAAAATTTTAAGTACAATGGAGCTTTCAGAAAAACAGCATTATACAAAACATTAAAATTCACAATAATTTTGCTTCCTCCATTTATTTTTCAAGTGGTGCAATTTGGATGCAGACTCCAGTCTCTCTCCCATTCCTTTCTCTATTTGAGTCCAATAGGTTACTCCAGTTCTGCAGTCAATAATAACCTTTGCAGATTAAAAATACTCTCCCTTTCCAGCAACTAGCTCACTATTTCAAAATCAGTGGCTTCTTGGTGAATACGTGGAGATGGTCTTCCTCGAGGCAGCTTGATGAAAATGATCTCAAATCACCTTCACTGCTCACTCTTTGTTGCACTGTATCAGGGCAGGAGTTTCATTCCAAGAGATAGTAAGAACTGCCAATGCTGGAGTCAGAGGTAACACAGAGTGGAGCTGGAGAAGCACAGCAGGCCAGACAGCATCAGAGGAGCAGGAAAGGTGACTTTTCGGGTCGGGACACTTCTTTAGAAAACTTAAGGAGTTTCATTCCATCTTTTCCATCAGCTTTCACTGCCCTTCTGGAACTGGCACATTTACTGTTAATCACTGCAGTAAAATCACATCCCCTCCCGCACACAGAAGTAAACATCGTCTGGAACAGAGTTAAACAAACCATGTATGTATCAATGACAGAATTCACCTCTACCACCATCCCCATCACCTTCCCTGAAAACTCCTGTTTCCTGCTGCAATGAAGAGGACTCTGACTTCACGAAGTGACTCCTGAACCTAGAGAGGCGATTCTGTGGGTAGCCCAACCAGGCTACAGTCGGAGACACATCCACCCACTGCCTGGAGTTCCCAGACATAGGACAGGATCAGAATCAGAAACCCTCACTGATTTTCTCCCTCACTGGATAGTGATCAGCAGCAGGAACACTAGCTGCTTTCCCCTCTCTCCCTAACCCAGGGATCAATATCTTAAGATATTGAAACTAATTGTGATTTTACAATAGCAAACTAATTTCAACATTTTCTAAAAGAAAGAATCCTCTTTTTACAAATCAAAGGTCTGAAGGAGCAAGTTCTATCCCAGGATTGTCCATTTTGGACCAGGCTCGGAGCAAATGAGCAAGGGTCTTCAGGCACAATCTAAAATCACCAACTAAACAAAAATCCACAATAAATTGCCTCAGATTGCTGTCAAGGTTGTTCAGTCTTTAAAAAGCTGACTTTCCAGTTTCACACCAAGTTTCTATCAGTTTCTCTCTCTTTTCTCTGCCCCAGAGGATGATGTCAATTACACCATTGGGTAACATTTGTCAATGGCTGCAACACAAACCCATCAGGCACTAAGAGGAACATTAACTCTTGGGGTTGTGGTCCAGGTTAGCAGGGAAATATCAGGATCACTAGGCATATCTGGGATCACATCTAGGTCGGCAAGAAGTCTAATAATTTAATAATAAGGGTCTGGGATAGAGTCAACAGTGAAGACTTGTTTCCATTCATGGAGAAGTCAATTACCAGGGCACAGGTTAAGGTGATTGGTGGAAAGATTAGAGGGGATATGAGGAGAAACACCCAGAGAGTGGCTGGAAGTCTCTACCTAGTTTGGTGGTTGAGGTAGGAGCCCCAAACTCATTTAAATGGCTCAAGGCATTAGAACGAATGGTTATGTTGTATATGTAGTTGGGTTTCTGCCCCTTTAAGAGAATTGATCAAGGGATCCAGAAGGGTTGGAGCTTGGGAGCAGTCTAGAGCTAGGTGTGGAGGTCTGGGCGTAATCACTAAAATGTTCCTATTCAGAATTATCATTCGACTACCTTGCGTATAATTCCTGGTTCCATCAACATAACAGGCTAGTTTAAAAACATCTATGGGGAATGGACAGAAAGTAAGAATATGTCAGTGAGATAGAGGATCAGCTGTGATCATATTGAATGGTGATCAGGCTCAAAGGGCTGAAGGGCCTCCTCCTCATGTTGCACAGACATGATGGGCTGCATGGCCTTCTTTTTGTGCTGTAACTTTTCCATGGGTCTACTTAAATAGGCTTTTTAATGTAAAACGTTACTAGGCACTTCACAGGAACATTAACAAGGACAGTTTAGACACTAAGTCACATAAGGTAAGATTACAGCAGATGACTAAAAGTTTGGTCAGGGAGGTAGATCTGAACATGTGCTTGATGAGAAGGTGCTGGAGGCAATTTCAGAGCTTGGGACCAAGGCCGCTGAAGGCACGTCTCCAAATGGCTGACGGATTAAAATCATGGATGCTCGAGGGGTCAGAATTGAGGAGAATGCAGAGATCTTTCTGCTGATGCCGTCAATCCCCGTCTATTCACAAGAATATATAGAATGTTGCAGTGCAACAAGTATCCACCTGGGGGAGCAACTGGCCAGGGGTCTCAGCAGCCCCACCAGCAGGAATACAATGAAACTGCAGTCTTGCCTCCTCAGCCCTTCCTCACCTGGATCCTCATCTTTGATGGCATAAATGACTGCAGTGGGCAGGCAGGTTGGTTTCTGCACGGTGGTCTTGTTGTGGGCGATACGTTTTCCCCGAGCTGACAGCTTTGTTAGAGTCTGATCTGTGAAGAAATACCCCAGGAACTTGCAAGTCATTAGCTTTGGTTTGTCCCTGGGGAGGTAAGAGAGTTTGTTCACCTCTCTGTTTGTGAGATACACACCTGAGCTAGGGGTCAGCTCACACTTGGGTTTCCCATTTGCCTGCTCAACAACAAAATCAAAATCAACTTACATTTACCTTGTGCCTTTTTACAACAACTTATATTTATATAGCACCTTTAGCATAGGAAAACATCTCCTTACAGAAGCTTTATCAAACAAAAAGTGAGATTGAACTATAGACATTTTGAATCAACCTATTTGGACATATTTCGATACACATCTGGAGCAGGTGAGACTTGAAGTTGGCCTTGAACTCTGATCTACAACAGTCCTGCTTCCCCCCTAAAACGGTGAGATTGAGCCACATAAACTGATATTAGGGCCGGCTGGTCAAAAGGTTAGTCAATGACCTGAGTTTTCAGTAACGATTTTAAGGAGAGCGCAGTGGAGAAACTGAGAGATTTAGGAAGTGAGTTTCAGAGCATAGAGACTCTGCAACGCCGATGATGCTCGAGTTAAAATCGTGGATACACGGAGCAGTGCAGAAATCTCAGGGGCTGGTTGAATTGTTGGAGATTGCACAGATAGAGCGAGGGAAGGAAGGATTTGAAAATAAGGTTGAGAATTTTAAACGTCGAATGTTGTTTTGGGAGTGTGTGTAAAATCATTGACTAAGTGAGTGACAGCTAATGGGTATTTGAGATGAGTTACAATCAGAACAGAAGAAATTTGAATGAGCAAATAAAGTGGTAGCATTAACAGTGGCTCCTGAACCAAACTATTCTTTGGCATTAAACAGAGGATTTGACTGACCATACCTCAACAGCACATGCCCAAGCTGGAGAACCATCTGGTAGTTTGTCCTTTATGGAACGGCTCAGAGGCTGAGTCTCCTGATATCCAAGGGGCCTGGCAACACCTCCCCCCCTCCACCCTGTTCCACACAGTGACAACACTGGCATTGTCGTTAAACTCGCTGTTTGGCTCCACAGACATGACAGGCTCTTCAGGAAGCAGAACAAGCGGTAACTTACTGTCAGACACAGGTCGGTTCTGAGGACAGAAACAAGACACAGTTAAACACCACTGGGAGTGGGTCGTTTGTGCTAAATACCCTGGAGGCCCAATTAATAATGTTAAAACTAACGCTGATTAATTTTTGGTAGGAAACATTGTAAAAGGATTTACAGTCAAGCCGGCTAGATGGAGTTCAGAAACAAGTTAGGAATAATCTCACTGAAACATAGAAGATAGGAGCAGGAGGAGGCCATTCAGCCCTTCAAACCTGCTCCGCCATTCATTGCGATCATGGCTGATCGTCCAAATCAATAGCCTAATCCTGCTTTCTCTTCATAACCTTCAATCCCATTTGCCTCAAGTGCTATATCTAGTCGCCTCTTGAATACATTCAATGTTTTGGCATCAACTACTTCCTGTGGTAATGAATTCCACAGGCTCACCACTCTTTGGGTGAAGAAATGTCTCCTCATCTCCGTCCTAAATGGTCTACCCCGACTCCTCAGACTGTGACCCCTGGCTCTGGAAACACGCACCATCGGGAACATCCTCCCTGCATCTACCCTGTCCTGTTAGAATTTTATAAATCCCTATGACAGCCCCCCTCATTCATCTGAAATCTAGTGAAAACAATCCCAACCTAGTCAATCTCTCCTCATACGTCAGACCCGCCATCCCAGGAATCAGCCTGGTAAACCTTCACTACACTTCCTCAAGAGCAAGAACATCTTTCCTCAGAAAAGGAGACCAAAACTGCACACAATATTTTAGGTGTGGCCTCACCAAGGCCCTGTATAACTGCAGCGACAGATCCCTGCTCCTGTACTTGAAACCTCTCGCAATGAAGGCCAACATACCATTTACCTTCTTTACCACCTGCTGCACCTGCATGCTTAGCTTCAGCAGCTGGTGCACAAGAACACCCAGGTCCTGCTGCACACTGCCCTCTCCCAATTTACAGCCATTCAGGTAGTAATCTGCCTTTTTATTTTTGCTTCCAAAGTGAATACCCTCACATTTATCCAAATTATACTGCATCTGCCATTAATATGCCCACTCACCCAACCTGTCCAGATCATGCTGAAGGATCTCTGCATACTCGTCACAGTTCACCCTCCCACCCACCTTGGTATCTTCTGTAAACATTAAGATGTTACATTTTGTTCCCTCATCCAAATCACTAATATATATTGTGAATAGCTGGGGTTCCTGCACCAATTCCTGTGGCACCTCACTAGTTACTGCCTACCAATTTGAAAAGGAGCCATTAATTCCTACTCTTTGTTTCCTCTCTGCCAACCAGTTACCTATCCATCTCAATACACTTACCCCAATTCCATGTGCTTTAATCTTGCACAATAATCTCTTATGCGGGACTTTGTCAAACACTTTCTGAAAGTCCAAATGTATCACATTGACTGACTACCCCTTGTCAGCTCTACTAGTTGCATCTTCATAGAATTCCAACAGATTTGTCAAGCACGACCTTCATAAATCCATGCTGACTCTGTCTGATCCCGCCACTGCTCTCTAAATGCTCTGCTATAAAATCTTTGACAATGGATTCGAGAATTTTTCTCACTACCGATGTTAGGCTCACCGAATTGAACAACAGAGAAGGTTACCTCAGAGTACAACAGGACCTTGATCAGACGGGCCAATGGGCCGAAGACTGGCAGATGGAGCTTCATTCAGATAAATGTGAGGTGCTGCATTTTGGAAAGGCAAATCAGGGCAGGATTTATGCACTTAATTGTAAGGTCCTGGGTAGTGTTGCTGAACAACGAGACCTTGGAATACAGGTTCATAGTTTCTTGAAAGTGGAGTCCCAAGTGCACAGGAGTGTGAAGAAGGTGTTTGGTATGCTTGCCTTTATTGGTCAGTGCATTGAGTATTGGAGTTGGGAGGTCATGTTGTGGCTGTACAAGATATTGGTCAGATCACTTTTGGAATACTGTGTTCAATTCTGGTCTCCCTGCTATAGGAACGATGTTACGAAACTTGAAAGAGTTCAGAAAAGATTTACAAGGATGTTGCCAGGGTTGGAGGGTTTGAGCTATAGGGAGAGACTGAATAGGATTGGGCCATTTTCTTTAGAGTGTCGGAGGCTGAGGGGTGACCTGAAAGAGGTTTATAAAATCATGAGGGGCATGGACAGGGTGAATAGCCAAAGTATTTTCCCCAGGAAAGAGGAGTCCAAAATTAGACAGCATAGGTTTAAGGTGAGAGAGGAAAGATTTAAAAGAGACCTAAGGGACAACTTTTTCACACAGAGGGTGGTGCGTGTATGGAATGCGCTGCCAGAGGAAGTGGTGGAGGCTGGTATAATTACAACATTTAAAAGGCATTTGGATAGGTATATGAATAGGAAGGATTTAAAGGGATATGGGCAAAATGCTGGCAAATGGGACTAGATTAATTTAGGATATCTGGTCAGCATGGATGAGTTGGACTGAAGGGTCTGATTCCGTGCTGTATATCTCTGTAACTCTATGTTTTCTCTTTTGGTGATCACCTTAAATCAGAATCATCTGGGTACAGATGCTTCTGCCCTGGAGACTTCTGTTTACTGCATTGAAAGCTTCCTTATTTCGGAAACTTCCAGTAAATTGAGAACAATCCTTTCTTGCTCAAACTATACAAAGCACCAGTCAGACGACATCTGAAATATTGTGAACAGTTTTGGGCCCCTTATCTAAGGAAAGATACACCAGCATTGGAGGCAGTCCAGAGAAGGTTCACTGGGTTGAACCCAGATATGGAGGCACTGGCCTATGAGGAGACGCTGAGTAGGTTGGGCCAATGCTCATTGGAGTTTAGAAGAACAAGAGGCCACCTTATTGAAACATAGCAGATTCTTAGGAGACTTGACAGGGTAGATCCTGAGAGGTGCTTCCATTGTGGGAAAGTCTAGGTCAGGGAGAATAAGGGCGGCACGATGGCTCAGTTGTTAGCACTACTGCCTCACAGCCAAAGGGACCTGGGTTTGATTCCATCCTCAGGCAACCGTCTGTGTGGAGTTTGTACATTCTCCCTGTGTCTGTGTGGGTTTCCTCCCACAGTCCAAAAATGTGCAGGTTAGGTGGTTTGGCTGTGTTAAATTGCCCATAGTATTCAGGGGTCTGTAGATTCAATAGGTTTTAGGGGGATGGGCCTGTGTGGGATGCTCCAAGGGTTGGCATGGACTTGTTGGGCTGAAGGGCCTGTTTCCACACTGTAGCAATTCTAATCTTAGAACAAGGCATCATCCATTCAGAACAGAGATGAAGAGGAATTTCTTCTCTGAGGGCAGTGAATTTATGGAATTTTTTACCACAGAGGGATGTCAAAGCTGGGTCATTAAGAATATTCAAGGCTGAGATAGTCACATTTTTAATCAGTACGGGAATCAAGGGTTATGGGGAAAAGGCAGGAAAGTGCGGAGGATGATCTCATTGAATGACAGCACAGACTCGATGTGTCGAATGGCCTACTTGCACTTCTATATCTTATGGTCTTGTGATCCCAGATTCTCCTGTCTCAACATATTAACTAAAGTTGTTCATCCAAGGCACAAAAACAGAAGTTGCTGGAAAATCTCAGCAGGTCTGGCAGCATCTATGGAGAGAGAAGCCGAGCCACACAAATGGACTGGACACGGTCCTCCAGCTGAGGCCTAATTGCTGATGAAGAACAGGATAGGGAAATTGCTACCTCTTTTATTGTGTGGTTTTAAACAATCTTCTCAACTTACCCTGGCATTTTCAAAGATTTGTATAAATGGGAAAGGAAGGGAATGAATCACACACATGAATAGCACAGTGGCTCAGTGATTAGTACTGCTGCCTCACAGCACCAGGGACCCGGGTTCAATCCCACTCTTGGGTGACTGTCTGTGTAGAGTTTGCACATTCTCCCTGTGTCTGTGCAGGTTTCCTCTGGGTGCTCCAGTTTCCTCCCACAGTCCAAAGATGTGCAGGCTAGGTGGATTGGCCATGCTAAATTGCCTGTAGCATTCAGGGTTATGTAGATTAGGTGGGTTAGAGGGGGGTGGGATGCTCTGTGGTTTGGTGTGGACTTGTTGGGCTGAAGGGCCTATTTCCACACTGTAGGGATTCTATTAAAAAAAATTTGACAGTCTGCAGATGAAATTTAATTTTACTCCTCTCTCCGCTTTATTCATCACAGCACTGGTGCCATACTGCAGTATATATTCTGAATTTTAAACTAATTTTTATATTTTAAAACTGACCACTAAAGACTGCAAAAAGATGACCACCTAAGGATCATCTTTTTTTTTGTGGATTGAAATACACCCATCTCCAGAAAGAACTAAAGGAACCATCCAAACTGATGTTGACTAAATACCTTTTCATAAAAGGCATTCAAAAGATTAATTTCAAATTGAATTGATCATTCAGATACAAAGACCCTGGCTGTCTCAAACTCTCAAGGTAAGAACGCTGCAACATGGGATCAGGCTAATAACCCACATTATTTTGAAAAAGGACATCATGTGGTGATACAGCCATACTTGCTGTTTACTTTTAAAATTCAGCAAGGAGCTGCTAGCAGACAGAGTTCTATCAGAAAGGCTCTTGACTAGTTCAAATAATAGTCAAGGTAATAAACAATGATACCTTGAGAATGGGAGAAGGACTCTCCCCAATCTGTTCCAACTTCAAGTTCATGTAATTCTTGTTGCTCATTGTAGACTGGAGAAACAAGTTACACTTCAAGCAGAGATAGCAAGAACTGCAGATGCTGGAGTGAGAGATAACAAAAGTGTGCAGCTGAAGGATAACAGCAGGCCAGGCAGCATCAG
>NC_063361.1:35874989-35930617 GCF_021869965.1 Rhincodon typus | reverse complement strand
GGAATGCTGATGTTTTGGGTTCCCGACCCAAAACATCAGCTTTCCTGCTCCTCTGATGCTGCCTGGCCTGCTGTGTTCCTCCAGCTCCACACTGTGTTATATCTTACACTTGAAGCATACAGTCATCCTGGTCTCCTAGACATAAACTCTTCTTCACCACAAGAAGCCTCATGGTTTACTATAATCTGCTTTACCAGACCTTAATTTCATCCAAAGCATCAGCTCATCTAAGAAACTGTAGGTCTTCCAAAAAAGAGTAACTGATATAATAGTAGATTGGAATTGCAGTTCATCAGATGCATCAAATCTTTCTGTGCATCTTAGTGAGGGGTGGGAGAGGGGTGAGTGAGTGAGATGTTGTGGTTTTTTTAAACATGGAAGCAAGTGTATGAAAAAAATCTTTATTTTTTTGATTAGTTATTTAAATTGGGACAATCACAGAGTAAGAAAACATCCCTCACATACATAACACACTGGCGGTAAGAAACTACTTTCAATTACGAACGACGAGCCTGAGGACTATGCTACCTTCTGACAGTCCTAATTTTGTTCAAACCTCCGGCCCTTCCATTTGCGCTTCTTCATAGATGTCCGAGAATGTGCATCACCCAAAAGACACAAATAGTCACATAGTTTAATTCATTGATGTTCGCCAAACACACAGTTCCCTGTACTCTAACACCTAACAGATACAAGCAGCTCTCATTTGCAGTTTCATAAATGTGTTGCAAATAATGATTAACCAAGTCTGAAGGGTCATTTAACAGTGTGTCTAGTCTAGGTGTGTAGGAAACTATTTTGTAGAAGAGCATTCATACTGCAGTGTGACACACACCCACGCATGCAAACATTGTCCCTCAGGCTGCGATGTGGCCGCGTGTAATTGACACTCGGAAGATCAGTTTCACCGTCAATTTCCTCAGACGCTCCACCCTTCTTTGGGTCGGTAACAACAGCGTATTCCCACCATCCAGAGCTGGTGACATGTCCACCTCGTCCTCCGACCCTAGCCTGGCGGTGGCCGCCATGAGAAAGAGTTACAAATGCGACCAGGAAGTGAGTAACAAAATGTAACAATATGGTGTAACCATTTCTGACCCGCGAATGTATCCAGTTTCGGTGAAATCTATCAAGGGGAAGGCGGTGTGCTTTCTGTTCTTTCCCCTTCGAGACCATCACTGCAGTAAAACAAATGTTTTCAGCTGTTTACATCATGTTTCACTAAATTTAAACAACATAAAGCGCCTCCCCATGGAAATCTCGTTCACTTGCCGGTTTTATAACAGGGTAGTTCGGGCTCCATTTTCGCTTGTCAATTAGAAACAAATACAGAATTAAAGTGTTATCTTTATTTTGCATTAAAGGGATAATGCCTGCGATTAAATAATTACCTGTGGTTTGATCTGTGGGGGAGGCGGGGGGGGAACCAGCAATATTTAGGCCTCCGCTGTCACCAACAGATAGTCCTTGGGATGACATTCAGGGTTGTCTATTATGTTCGTCCGTTTGTATAGTAAGCGCACAAAACCCTACCTTCATTTACAAATCCTCCCACATATCACCACCACAAAACCTGCGTTTATATAGCGCCTTCAGCGTATTACAACATCCAACACGCTTTACAGGAGCGTTATGAAACAAAAATTGACACTGACCCAATGGAGGCATCAGGACAGGTAACCAAAGTGAAGAAAGCAACTCATTCACAGGTTTCAGCCCAGATCAAGGGCCATAGTCTTTAAATAGGAGCTAGGTTTTTGTTTAATCAACATGTCCAGGGGATGTAATTCCACGCCTGTGGGGCAGGGGGGACTTGAACCCGGGGGATGATAGGAAGCACATCTTCACCCAGAGGAATGTTCGGGAACTCCAGGATTTTGACCCACACACAACGACACAGGATAAATGGAGCTGGTGATGCTCTAATGCACCTGCTGCTCTGGTCCTTCCAGATAAAGGCTTCTCAAAGTGCGGGTCAGGACCCCAAGTGGGGGTGTCGGCTGAACTTTTGAGGTCCTGAGCTCTGAGGCAGCAATGACTGCTGTGTAGCTCCAACCTAGCTGTAACAGCAGTAACCCCATTCTAATAGGCCCCTGCTCTCAAAGCCCTACTACTCCAGTCTGACAGGTCTCACTGAGGTTGAGTGACAGTTTTCAACCCTTGAATTGGCATCACAGTGAGACAAAACATTTGGGAAGCACTGTTCTAGGTGGGGAAGGTCATGGGGTTTGGGAGGTGCTGTCAAAAAGTCTGTATAATTCCCATGGCACCAGTGATTAATGCCTTCTGTAAGCAGAGTTTGAAAGTATCCAAATGCTTACACAGAGACGCACAGCTTTATCACTGCCATCCTGGGTAGACTTGGGGTGGGGCTAAATATAACCTCAACAAAGTGACCTGGAGCCCAGGGCTAAATGAACTTAAAAAACACATCTGTATCTAGCTGCTGTTCTGCCGTTTCCCTGGTGTGTATGTTTATATTTCTCTCTCTCTCTCTCGTGTCCAGGCTTTTGAAGAGAACCAGCTGGTTTCTCTGGATCCCATGAAGCAGTTTGCTGACTGGTTTGAAGCAGCCACGAAATGCCCATCGATCCAAGAAGCTAATGCCATGTGTCTCGCTACCTGCACCAAGTAACCACCTTTGCCAATCTGTTGGCTGAAATTAAGAGGGCACCTCAAAAAGTTAACTAAAACTCCTGGAGGAAAATTAGCTATTCAGGTTACCCAGGTTTCCCCATCTTACCTAAAACAGATTTATAAAAACTGCAATACAGTATTGATATGAAAGTTCTCTGTAATTTTACTGAAATAGGTTTACACCTTTGGTAAAATATAAGTCAAAGAGCAAGTTTACCCCTGCTCAATAATGAGGTGTAATACTAACAGAGGAAATTAGGGTTGGAGTGTGGGAGTGGAGTGGGAGCAAGACAAGAAGATGTACTTAGAGTGGAAGGAAGCTCCTATACAATAAAAGGTCTAGTATCAGTCAGTTGGGCTGAACAGTTTGTTGTTGTGTTTGTTGAATTTATCTTAAACTTTGGTGGAAACCTGGTTAGATCACACTTAATGAACATAGTTTTAGTCTCCATTTTATGGAAAAGATCTAGATTCGCTGGAGAAGTTGCAAAGAGAATTTACAGTGACTTACAGTACAATGAGTGGGTCTACACCCCAAGGACTGCAACTGTCTAAGAAGGCAGCTCACTACCACCTTCTCAAGGGCAACTAGGGAACAGGCAATAGATGCTGGACCTAGCCAGCACATCCCATGGATACATTTTAAAAATACCAAAACTGAGAGCCTAATACTTCAGGAAAGACCAAGAAGAGTGGTAACTAGATGAAGATGTTTAAAATTATGAAATAATTTGATAAGCAGTGGTGTACTGGTATTATCACTGGACTGGTAAACCAGAGACCCAGGTTAATGATCGAGGGCCATGGGTTCGAATCGTTCCATAGCAGATGGTGAAGTTGAATTCAGTCAATAAATCTAGAATTAAAAGCTAGTGTAATGTAGTTACCATGAAACCCTTGTTGATTACCATAAAACCCATCTGATTCACTAATTCCTTTCATGCAAGAAAACTCTGCCCTGCTCAGCCGGTCTGGCAGACATGTGACTCCAGACTATAAAATGCCACGTGATTGTAACAAATTGTTAAAGTCTCATAAGAGGAATTAAAATAGATAGACCACCTGACATCGACCGAGTCACAGGATACAACAAGGGCACAAACAGCTCTGTCAGGCTTACAGGGTCCCCTTACAAAACGTCTGGAAGCTTATTGCAAAATTAGGAGAGCTGCCCAGAGGTGAATGAAGCAACAGCCTGACATCATACCTGACAGAAAATGTCCCAGACATCACAATCACCAGGTGGTAGTACAGTGCTGTACAGTTGAGAGGGAGGTGCCCAAGGAGAACTCAACATTAACTCTGGATCTCATGGCATTAGACCAAACATGGGCAAGGAAACCTCCTGCTGATTACCTGCTGAAGCCTTTTGCTTCCCTCTGCTGCTAAATCAATACTGTCCCACAATATCCAGAACTAACTGTTACTCTTGCCAAGCAATACTGGTACAACACTGGCATCTAGCCAACAATGTAGAAAATTACCCAAGTATGTCTTGTTTACAAAGAGCAGGACAAATCTGACCTGTCCAATTACCACCCCATCAATCTACTCTCAATCATCAGCAAAATGATGGAAGAGATAATTTACCAATTGGAAATTACACAAAAAATAACCAACTCATTGATGCACAGTTTCAGCTCTGCCAGGCCCATTCAGCTCTTGATCTCATTGCATTGATGATCCAAACATGGATACAAGAGCTGAATTACAAAGGGTAGGTGAGCATGACTGTTCTTGATATCAAGGCTACATTTGACCAAGTGTGACATCAAAACTGGAGTTAATGGGAATCAGGAGAAACACTCTGCTGGTTGGAGTCATACCTGGCACAAAGGAAGATGGTTGTGGTTGTTGGAGGTCAGTCATCTCAGCTTCAGGACATTGCTGCAGGAGTTCTTCAGGGTAGTGTCCTAGGCCCAACAATCTTCAGCTGCTTCATCAATGATCTTCCCTCCATCATGAGGTCAGAAGTGGGGATGCTCACCAACGATTGCACAACATTCACCATAAATCCTCAGCTACTGAAGCAGCTCATGTCCAAATGCAGCAAGACCTGGACAATATCTGGGTTTGGGCTAACAAGTGGCAAGTAACATTCATGCCACACAAATGCCAGAATGACCACCTCCAACAAGAGAGAATCCAACCATCAACCCTTGATGTTTAATGACATTACTATCACTGAATTCCCCTCTATCAACATAGAGAGGGGTTACCACCAGAAGCTGATCTGAACCAGCCATATAAATACTGTGGCTACAAGTGCAGGTCAGAGGCTGGGAATTCTGTGGTGAATAACTCACTTCCTGAATCCCCAAAGCTTGTCCACCATCTACAAGGCTTGTGCTTTGTCAGGAGTGTAATAAAATAGTCCCCACTTGCATGGATGGGTGCAGCTCCAACAACACTTGAAGCTTGATACCTTCCAGGACATAGCAGCCCATTTGATTGGCACCACAATTACATTAAATATTCACTCCCTCCGTTACCAATGCTTGGTACCAGTAGTGTCTACCATCTACAAGATGCACTGCAGCAACTCACCAAGGTTCCTTAGACAACACTTTCCAAACTTACAATCTTTACAATCAAGAAGGACAAATCCCTGGAACTCCCTCCTTCACAGCACTGTGGGTGTTCTTACATCAGCTGGACTGCAATGGCTAGAAAAGGCAGCTTACCACCGCCTTCTCAAGGGCTAGTTGGGATGGGGAATAAATGTTGGCTCATCCTGCGATGAGGACATGTCATGAGTGAAGACGAATGTAAAGATTTTTCCACCTGCTGACGAGACCACAATAGGAGGCATAAAAATAAGACAGTGACAAATAAATCCAATCAGGAATCCAGGAGAAAACTGGAGGTGAGAATGTGGGGCATAATCCCACAGGGAGCACCTGAAGAATCAATATGTTTAAACGGGAAGCTGGATAATGAAGTTGAGAGGAACAGAAGGATATTCTGACGAAGTGAGCTGACGTAAACAGTCTGGGAGGAGGTTGACATGCAACATGATCACGAGCATAGATCCCACTGAACTGAATGCCTTTCTGTGCTGTTTATTTGATGTAATCATATTCCTACCTATGCACTATGATTTGTTTAATTCTTGTGCTGATTGTATTCCCTTCAGTCCTCAAGACATTCACTCCATGGGTTGATGCCTGCTGCCCTCTGGTACCACAATCAAGTGACAATTCTTCAGAATCTGTTGGCCTATCCATACACAGTGTATATCACAGACATGCTTAGTCTCACCTCATCTCCATTGATGTGCAGTGTCTATCAGTGATTGTGGCTATGTGTGGGAATGCCTGCAAATTATCCACTTCCCTCGCCCAGGCTTGGCCCCGCAAACTTGATGAAGATCTGATGAATCAACAAAGGTTGGGAAACAAACTTGGTAGCTTCCTAACCTGATTGGCTTAAGTGGAATTCAGCCCCACAGTCTACTACACTCAAATGTCCTACTGTCACTTGATGTGGTCAAGGGAAATGGTCCCTTTAATCTGATACCAGAGGACAGCTGCAAGCACGGATGCAGATTGAAGGAAGTGGGAGGAAAGTTATTGGGAGAGTATTGGGAATGTTGGGGGTAGAGGAATGCCCCTCTTGCCATCTAATTACTAGAATAATTTTCTAACTGCACCGATCAGAAAGGAGGAATTTGTGTGTCTGTACATAGAGGGATAGCATTCACAAATAACTAGGTGGGATTTGAAAGTTATCTCAAATTCCGTTTCTGAACCTTCTCTAGGGATGGAAAGCCTTCTGCTCGAATGTTGCTTCTGAAAGGGTTTGGACCTGAGGGATTTAAATTCTACACAAACCACGAGAGCAGGAAAGGAAGGGAGCTCGTAAGTAGATCCCTGACGGATCACTTTTGTACCAATTGCAAACACCAACCCTCATCATCAACCCATTATCATCTCCCCCCCGCCCACTCACAATAATACTGTGTTAAACATTGTGATCATCAGTATTTGTTGATTGTGAGTCAAGGGCAGGACTGCACAACATGTTGATATATCTATTTTCTAGGAATCCAATCCAGTTGCAGCAATAGTATTTTACTGGGAGGCCCTGAATAGGCAAGTACGTCCTCAATTTACATATTTGGTTCTTTTTTTTAAAAGTAATGCTTCACTTTTTGCTTGTTGACCTGAAGTGTTAATTATCTTTTTCTTTCCACAGTCCAGCTGAACATTTCCAGCATTTTCTGTTTTTATGTAATTTCCACCAGCTGTACCTTGTACCTTGGATTTATGTAATATCTTTCAGGATGTCCCCAAATAAGGTTGTTGACTTGTTCGCCGAGCTGGCTTGTTTTTGTTCAGACGTTTCGTCACCATGCTAGGTAACATCATCAGTGAGGCCTCCGATGAAATGATGTTCAAGGCAACAATCAGCTTCCGTTTCTGGATGTCAGGGTTTAACGTATGACCATCGGGGAGTTCCAAACCTCAGTATACAGGAAAACAACGCATTCTGACCAAATCCTCAACTTCCACATCAAGGAGCCCAATGTCCACAAACAAAGCTGTGTTAGGACACTATTTAAACATACCACTGCTCACTGCAACATGCCAGAACTACGCAGGAAAGAGGAAGAGCACCTACACAAAATCTTCGCTATGAATGGATATCCCCGCAACTTCACCCGCAGGTGCCTACTAAATAGACAACAACAAGAGGACACAGTACGCCCTAACACACTGGCCACACTGCCCTACATCAACAACATATCAGAACTGACAACGAGACTCCTAAGACCACTAGGAATCATGGTGGCCCACAAACCCACAGTCACACTATAACAAACACTCACAAGGATTAAAGACACCATTCCCACAACATGCAGAACCAATGTGGTTTACAAAATACCATGCAATGACTGCTACAAACATTACATCGGACAGACAGGAAGGAAACTTGCCATTAGAATACACAAACACTGGTCAGCAGCAAAACAGCACGATAAACTTTCCCCAATATCAGTATGCTCGGACAATGAAGGCCATCAGTTTAACAGGGACAATGTAACCATAGTAGCCCAAGCCAAACATAGACAAGCACGGGAATTCCTAGAGGCGTGGTTCTCCACCTGTAATGCAATCAACAAACATGTAGAATTGGACCCCATATTCAAACCCATACAGATCAAAACTGGAAATGACACAACTCACCATAATGGACTGGACAGTATAAACTCCAAGCAGAGTAGAACAACATTGCTTCATCGGAGGCCTCACTCATGATATCACCTAGCATGGTGACGAAACATCTGAACGTTTGAGGGGTGACTTGAAAGAGGTCTACAAGATTATGAAGGGCGTGGACAGACTGGACAGTCAGAAGCTTTCTCCCAGGGTGGAAGATTCAGTTACCAGGGGCCATAGGTTTAAGGTGTGAGGGGCAAGGATTAAAGGTGATGTACGAGGCATGTTTTTTACACAGAGGGTGGTGGGTGCCTGGAACTCGCTGCCGGGGGAAGTAGCGGAAGCAGTTACTAAAGTGACTTTTAAAGGGCGTCTTGACAAATACATGAATAGGATGGGAATAGAGGGATATGGTCCTCGGAAAGGTAGGAGGTTTTAGTTGTGACAGGCAGCATGTCGGTGCAGGCTTGGAGGGCCGAAGGGCCTGTTCCTGTGCTGTAATTTTCTTTGTTCTTTGTTCTTTTGCAAACAAGCCAGCTCGGCAAGCAAGTCAACAACCTCACTCACAACCCAAGCTACAAATCTTGGCAAAACCTTTAAATGTCCCCAAATGACCTTTAGCTAATGCAGCACTTTAATGGACCGTTACTGTCATTAAGTGGAAAATCTGGTGGGATCACCTGTCTCAGTGAGCAATAGATATTGACCAGGTTATGGCAGACATTCCCTATCCTTCTTTGAAAAGTGTCAAATCATCTTTTACAAGAACCTGATAGAACATGCAGTTTAACATTTTACGTGAAAGACAACTAGTCTGACAATGCAGCACCCCCCTCGACACTGCACCGCAGTTCAGTGTCATCTTGGATTATGTGGTGGCTGGAGATGGACTTCAACCAATGACTTTCTGATTCAAAGCAAGAATGGTTTCCAATGCTGACTAATAGTATAATTACCACACAGTTAAAGGAGGAGGAAAACATCAGCTATGTGGCCCTGATCACTATTTACTAATTAAATAAAGTAGAAAATGCTGGAACAACGCAGCAGCATCTGTAGGTTGGTTCTGGTGAAAGGTTACAGACTTGAAACGTTAACAGTTTTTCTCTCTCCATTGATACTGCCTGACCTGCAATGTCTTTGCTATTAGTTATTCAGCATAACATTCTCTTCCACATCTTGCCCATTGATCAATTTGTTGCCTCTATTCTGGTTCTGTTCCACCTGCTGTGAGGTGGGTTATAATACAGGTCCTGACCCTCAGAAACATTCACTTTCCTCAGGTACGCATCGAAGGTCACGTGACCAAGTTGCCAGTCACAGATTCGGAGGAGTACTTCCATTCTCGACCCAAGAGTAGCCAAATCGGTGCTGTGGTCAGCCGGCAGAGTACAGTGATCCCTGACAGAGAGGTGTGTGCACAAAACTGTGTGGGTCTCAGTTATGGCTTGTATAACAGAAGGAAACACTAAACCAGGTCACAGACTAGTAATTGATAGTTCATTCATGAACTGTTCCATTGTGAACTTTGCTCACATGCTTGATTTCCTGGTTTGAGGTTCTGATGTCCAAAGGGAATAGTGCAGAAACCCAATACAGGAGCAAACATCTCGACTCAAAACCTCAGCTTGCTCTCTCTTCACGGATGTTGCCTGACCTGCTGTGATTTTTTGTTTTCATTGCAAAACCTAGAATACTCAGTCACTCTCACAGCTCAACTGCCTGACCTGGGTTTTCTAGACTAACAAACACCATCACTTCCTCACTTCACCTTTCCCAAGATTATGATGTGTGAATTACTTCTTCTCCAACCCATGTTGTCCTCTTGTCCAGTCACCAGGTCTTCATCAGCACTCCCCCCTCCTCTGTGTCAATCACTGATCACAGCTAATGTGTAGAAACATTTCCCAGTATTCCTCATATCTTACAGTTTTCAGTATCTGAATGTTGTGTTTTATACTGCTCCAGTCTAGGATCCTGTGCAAATTAGAATGTGAGATTCATGAATAAACAATCTGAACAGTGATTTATAGACACAACAAGTTCTTCACTGAATCTAAAGTCAATTCCCATCACATACCTCAACAAAGCAACAAACCAGAGAATGTTCCGCCTTCAAATCTCTTTCACCGTTCAGACAGTTTATGACTGACCTGGAACTTCATTCTGTTTACTCACTGTAGTTCTGTAAATGTTATTGCATGGCCTGGCCTGACAGTGACTCTCAATTTCAGTCGTGACATTTTGCATTAATCCCTCACCCATCCTCCTAACCTCAGCATTGTTCTTGTGAGAGAAAGTAACAGATTATCACTCACATTTGTGTGAAGAAATGCTTCTCGACATCGTCCCTGAATGATTTGGCCTGGACTTGTTATGTCCCTCTTGTCCTTGATCCTCTGTGTCTATCTTATCAAATCTTTTCATCATCTTTAACTCCTCAATTGGATCAACTCTAATATTCTATATTCAATTCAGCCTGTCTTTACAACTTAACTGCTCTAGGCAAAGTATCCTTCTAGTAAATCTATCTGCACCCCTCTTCCAAGGACAAACTATCATAGAGTCATAGATACGTACAGCACAGAAACAGATGCTTTGATTCAACTCATCCATGCCAACCAGATATTCTAAATTAATCTAGCCCCATTTACCAGCATTTGGCTCATATCCCTCTAAACCCTTCCTATTCATGTATCTATCCAGATGCTTTTAATATGTTATAATTGTACCAGTCTCTACCACTTCCTCTGGCAGCTTGTTCCATATACACACCATCCTCTGCATGAAAAAGTTGCCCCTTAGGCCCCTTTTAAATTTTTCCCCTCTCAATTTAAACCCATGCCCTCTAATTTTGGACTGCCCTACCCCAGGGAAAAGATCTTGACTATTCACCTATCCATGCCCCTCATGATTTCATAAACCTCTATAAGGTCATCCCTCAGCCCCTGATGCTCCAGGGAAAATAGCCCCAGCCTTTTCAGCCTCTCCCTGTAGCTCAAACCCTCCAACCCTAGCAACATTCTTGTAAATCTTTTCTGAACCCTTTCAAATTTAACAACATCCTTCCTATAGCAGGGAGACCAGAATTGAACGCAGTATTCCAAAAGTGGCCTTAACAATGTCTTGTACAGCCGCAACGTGACCTCCCAACTCCTACACTCAATGTACTGATCAATAAAAGCAAGCGTACCAAACACCTTCTTCACTCTCCTGTCTACCACTGACTCCACTTTCAACGAACTATGAACCTGCACTCCAAGGTCTCTTTGTTCGGCAACACTCCCCAGGACCTTACCAGTAAGTGTATAAGTCCTGCCCTGATTCGCCCTATCAAACATTTGCACCTCACATTTATCTAGATTAAACTCCATCTGCCACTCCTCGGCCCATAAGCCCATCTGATCAAGGTCCCATTGTACTCTGAGGTAACCTTCTTCACTGTCCACTATACCTCCAATTTTGGTGTCATCTGCCGTACCTCCTATGTTCACATCCACATCATTTACATAAATGACAAAAAGCAGTGAACCCAGCACGGATCCTTGTGACACACCGCTGGTCACAATTCGAAAAGTAACCCTCCACCTCCACCACCCTCTCCCTGCTACCTTTGAGCCTGTTCTGTTTCCAAATGGCTACTTCTCCCTGTATTCTGTGTGATCTAACCTTGCTAACCAGTCTACCATGCGGAATACTGTTGAATGCCTTACTGAAGGCCATATAGATCACATCCACTGCTCTGCCCTCATCAATCCTCTTAGTTACTTGTTCAATCAACTCTATCAAGTTCGTGAGACATGATTTCCCATGCACAAAGCCATGTTCACTATTCCTAATCATTCTTTGCCTTCCAAATGCATGTAAATTTTGTCCCTCAGAATCCCCTCCAACAACTTACCCACCACTGATGTCAGGCTCGCTGGTCTGTAGTTCCCCACCTTTTCCTTATCACTTTTCTTAAATAGTGGCACTACGTTAGCCAACCTCCATTCTTCTGGCACCTCACCTGTGGCTATTGATGATACAAATATCTCAGCAAGGGCCCAGCAATCACTTCCCTAGCTTCCCACAGAGTTCTAGGGTGCTCAGGTACTGGGGATTTATCCACCTTTATGCATTTTAAGACGTCCAGCACCTCCTCCTCTGTAATATGGACACTTTTCAAGATATCATTATTTCCTTTCCCAAGTTCTTTAGCTTGCATATCCTCCTCCACAGTAAACCATGATGCAAAATACTTGTTTAGTATCTCCCCTATCTCCTGCCATTCTACACATAGACGGCCTTGCTGATCTGTCAGGGGCCTTATTCTCTCCCAAGTTACCCTTTTGTCCTTCATGTATTTGCATAAACCCTTTGGATTCTCCTTGACCCTATTTGTCAAAGCTATCCCTTGTTGCCTTTTTACCCTCTTGATTTCCCTCTTAAGTATACTTCAACTGTCCTTACACTCCTCTCGGGATTCACTCGATCCCATAGAAGTAAACAAGAAATAGGAGCATGTGGGCCATTTGGCCTGTTAACACTGCTCTGCCAATCAACAAGATCATGGCTGATCTCCCACCTTGGCTACACTTTACCACAATATCCCCCTATCCTTTGATTATCAAAACATCCAAACATCTGTTGGTCCCAAATGGTCCCATCAGCAAGTGAGTATTCATAACTGTCTCCAGGAGGGAGTTCTAAACACTCGCAATTCTTTGAATTCAGAAATTTCTCTTCATCTCAGTGTCAAATGGGTGACTCCTTACTCTGAGACACCTGAAGTAAGGGAACCATCCTCTCAGAATAAATCCTTTTGAAATCTTACTATGTTGCAATGAGATCACCTTCATTTTTCTGACCTGTAGAGACTAAGGGGACAAACCTGCAATTTCAGAAATCATTCCCCATGAACACTTACCTGATTGGAACACAGCACTTGAAAGTTTTATGATTCCTCCAATGTGACATCTGTCTAATTCTCTCCTCTTGTCAGTTTCTAAGGAAGAAGAATGCACAGTTGGAGGAACTCTACAAAGACAGGGAGGTTCCAATGCCCGAGTACTGGTGAGTGATGTGTAAAACCAGAGGGTTAAGAGCTTTAGAAAGTTGAGGCATAGACTTTTCTGGTCAGAGCTTTATTCCAAATTACACATCAAGTCCAACACTCTGATTACTCATTCCCCACATATATGCCCAGTTCTCACACCTTTATCCCTTTATTTACATGCAACTATCACCTGTTTCCCAGCTCCATTTGGTCTCAGACAACCCTGCTAGATTCTACTACATTATAACACGTGTTAGCTACATGTGACTGAACAGAACTCTTAGTTCTGGGGTTATGATTCATATATTGATCAGAAAACTGAATTAGTAAATCCCAGGGATTATTTTATTCTTTTGTGGGATGCGTGCCTCACCATCAAGGCCAGCATTTTGTTGATCTCACCTAACTGCCCTTGAGCTGAGTATCTTGCTGGACCATTTCAGAGGGCAGTTAAGGGTCAACCACACTGCTGTGAGCCTGGTGTCACATGTAGGCCAGACCAGGTGAGGATGGCAGATTTCCTTCCCTGAAAGATGTTAGTGAAGATGTGTTTTATATAAAAAAAATATAGTTTCATGGCCATTATGACTGAGACTAGTTTTCAATTTCAGAATTATGAATTGAATTTAAATTCCCTCAGCGTTCCAACCTGTGTGCTTAGAGGGCCTCTGGAATAACTAGCTCAGTAACATCATCACCATTGTCTCCCCTTGTAAAGTGAGTTTAAAACTGAATCAGTAATCCTAAAGTCATAAAAAAAATTGCCTAAGAGCTTGGTGCCCAGACCCAACTGTTTCACTTCAGGGAAGAAGTTCTGTCATCCTCAACATTCATGTTAGAGAGGTGGGGACGGTCAAGACCCTAATTCTGACTTCTACCAGTCACACAGTATCTTCTTGCAGTTTGCGTTTATATGAGTCATTAATTAACTCAAAAAGGAATTCAAGAGTAACTTATTTCTGAAGAGTGTTTGGAATGTGTTACTAGTGGTTACACAGAGTGAGTAGTGTAGAAGTATGTAAGGGCAAGCTAGGTGTGTACGGGAAAGAGAAAGGGTTAGAAGGATATGGTGACCAAGTAAGGTGAAGAAAAGCGTGGGAGGAGGTTGTGTGGAACTGGAGTACCAGCATATACAGATGGGCTGAATAGACAGTTTCTGTGCTATACAGTCCATGTCATTCTATCTGTGCTATTGTTTTGAAGGGGAGGATATCTTCTGGAGCCTGACACCATTGAGTTCTGGCAAGGCCAGACCAATCGTCTACATGACCGAATCCAATTCCAGCGTTTAAAAGGAGGGAACATTGCAGATGCTGCCATGATTCACAAGGCTGAAGGAGATTGGGTGTATAAAAGACTGTCGCCCTGACAACTGCATGACCATCAGTCTTCAAACCATTCCTCATCCAACCAGAGAATAATAATCATTTTCTTCTAAATTGAGTCCTGACATATTTCTCATCAGATTGTTGTTTGAAGTTGAAGGTGACACAGTAGGAATCTGCGAACCTTCCCAAGATTTGAATTGGATTTTTAATCTTCATAATTAGAACGATAACCAGTTATTCCCCACCCTGACATGCAGCACCTAGGACTTTTGGTAAATACAGTGCAGGTTATATTCTCAGACAGAACTAACTTCTCTCTGAGAAAGATTAAATTTACATTATCCATTGATGTAGAATCTCACAGCTCAAACATTCTCCTATTTACATCATCGACTGTGCAGGAGGCCAGACTGTTATAGATTCACAGTGCAAAACTAGCTTCTTATCCAGCTATCTGAAACAATCAATGAAGAAACAATGGTCTTCCTCCAACAATGTGCATTTCTGTAGTACCTTTATCCTAGTTAGAGGAACCCAAGGAACTTCATGGAGGATTATCGGACAAAACCTTGCCACTAAACCACATTCCAAAATATTATGTTTCAAAAAGCATTTCAAAGGAGGAGATAGATAGAGAGATGGAGAGGTTTAGGGAGAGAATCCTTAAGTTTGGGTTTTGGCAGCTGACAGTGCAGCCACCAATTGTGGAACAATTAAAATCAGATGCGTGCAAGGGTGTCCTCAGGGTGAAGATTAGGTGCATGAATTCATATAGAAAACATTCTGACTACAACCTTAATCTCAACAACTCTTTGTTTGTGGGGGGGTGAGGGTCTGTTCAGTGAGTGGGGCAGGGTCAGTAGGGAAGGAAGGAAACAGATATCCTAACAAAATAGAGATGGGTTGATGGTTTGTTTATGTGTGGAGACCTAGTGATTGTTCCTGTGGATCGCCAACATTCAACTTCAGTGCTTTTGGATTGCTCACACTCTAGGATTGTCCTGCAGTCTATAGGAAATAAAAGACCATCTCCAGGACTTTGTTGCTTGCAAAGCATGGGATACTAATCATGGAGGGGATAATTAAAAACAAAAATGAATCCCTGTATTGCTAGTTATGAAGATATAGGAGTCAGCAAAATGGCAAGTCAATGCAAAGCATCACCTGATTGGATAATGAAGCATTTATTCACTTTCTGATTGGCCATGGGGAGGAAAGTGCAGTGAGGATGAACGTGTGGGTGGCTCAGTGGCGGGAAGTTGGGAAAGGGGATGGTTGGAGGTAGGACGCCTCAAGGAATATGACCAGGTGAAAAGGGTAACACTGGATCAGAGAGATGGAGTATTGGCCAGGACTCCATTCACAGCCTTTGCCCTGCTCAGAACTGACATGCAGATATTGAACAAAGACATGGTTGGATTTGAGTTGTACTTACTCTTGGAGTTTGGACCTGAAAGAAGACCATTAGGGTGAAGATGCAACTAATATTTGGACCCCTGTGGAACTATTGCCTTTGTTGTTGGCGCTGGATGGTGATCTGAATGTCATTTGGTTAATTACATCTACTGCCCTGTGCCACCACATTAACTGTGTCCTGTGAGCTAGGCATGTAGAAATATATCCACCCCTGCCCATGTTAGGCTCCATTCCAGTTATTCTACATATTGTGATCCCTGGTCTATTCTTTAAAGGTTGATTTTTTTTCTATATAAGGGGCGGGCACATTTTCGATAAATAGTTGAATTTGGGAAATTGTAAATGGTTTGTAAGAACCACGATGTGTGAGTGACACAGCATTCTGTGTTTTGAATCAGTCAGATAAAGGCAATGCACTCCAGTGTTGTCTACTTCCATCAGTGACTTCCCAATCTAGGTCAACCCACCATCATCACAAACACCACTCTGTACTTAATCTCTATTCTTTGTTTGGGCTTTTACAAGACCCAATTAGTTTCTCTATTGTGAGTCATTCCATTCGAATAGGCTATGAGTAGTATTGTAGTCATGTTGTTGGAATAGTGATTCTGGACTAATAAATCCTCCAGCAATAGTTCTCAAGTTTTTGTGTTCGAAAGATCCCAATTCAAATGGGTTAGTATCATGTTTTCCAGCTACATTATAATGTTACATCATTAATACCTATTGTATGAAACTGCTGGAAATGCTTTTAAAGAATATTTCAATAGCACTTTTAGGAAAACAGGTATTTGTTTACATACATCAATAGGATGAATAAGCAAAATCTGTCTATCCTTGTTCAACAATAGTACAAACAGGTAACCCATTTTATATAAAAGACAATACTCACAACAAGGTCTCCTCTACAATGGGGAGATGAAATGCAGACTGGGTGACTGCTCTGCGGAACACCTATGTTCTGTCTGTAAAAATGAACCTGAGCCAACACACCACTGTATTCCCTGGCCAATGTCTCTGCCTCAGCCTTGTTGCAGTGCTCCAGTGAAGCTGAGCACAAGCTGGAAGAACAGCATCTCATTTTCCGCTTGGGGACCCTGCAGCCTTTGGAACTCAATATCCAGTTCAATAATTTTAGGGCCTGAACATCATTTTCCATGTCCTTTACCCCAAACCCTGCTTGCCAGGCCCTGTCATACCATGGGCTGGTTTCAGCACAGTCACTCATAGCTCCCATTATTAGCATTTCTTCTTCCTTGGCTTGCTATCAACTATCCCTTTGTCTGCCTAACTTACTTGCTTTCTCTGGGCTCCGTCTCCACCTTTCTGCTTACTCCATCTATATCACCAGCAAAGGGAGAGTGGTAATATCACTTGACTAATAATCCAGCGCCCCAGGTTAATGTTCTCCAGCATCTGCAGTCCCTACTATCTCTGATACAATTTTAACCCCACTGCAAAGCCTCTTCTAAGGATGCCTACCCTGAAGAAGTTATCCTCCTCCCTCTGGACAAACCTCAGGGATCTCTCTCCCACTGCAACTCTCATCCCTGCCTCTTTGACCTGTCTGTCTCCTCTCCACCTATCTTCTCCTTTAACCATCTTCTATCCGCCTCCCCCTCTCTCCCTATTTATTTCAGAACCCCCTTCCCCTCCCCATTTCTGAAGATGGGTCCAGGCCCGAAACATCAGCCTTCCTGCTCCTATGATACTGCTTGGCCTGCTGTGTTCATCCAGCTCTACACTTTGTTATCTCTAATGTTCTGGGGATGTGGGTTTGAATCACAAGGGGGTAGATAATCAAACTTAAGTTCAATTTAAAAGAATTGAAATAAAAAGCTAGCTTAATGGTGGCCATGTAACCGTGTTGATATCATATAGACCCATCTAATTCATTAATGTCCTTTAGGGAAGGAAATCTGCTGTCCTTGCCTAATCTGACCTACACGGGACACCAGACCCACAGCTATGTGGTTGACTCTTAATTGCCGTTTGAAGGGACTGGGTATCTTGGAATATGCATCGAATGCCAGCCTTGACAGGGACACCAACTTCTTGAGAAAAGAAAACAAAAAAATCAGCAAAGGCAGAGACTGATTATTGTCAAATAAAAACAGAACATTCTGGAATCAATCAGGGCACATTCCATTGACAGGTTATTGATTTGAAACATTCACTTGTTCTCTACTCTGACAGATGCTGTCAGACCTGCTGCGTAGATCCTGTACTTTCTGTCTTTATTGACGATTTCCAGTATTTGCTTTGATCAATGATGTTGTGATAAGACCGTCCCCTTTTAAATCCATCCTTTAAGTGGTGGTGATATTGTAAAGTTATAATTTATGTTTGCATTTAGATTCTAGATCATTCTGTCATTCAGAAACTCAGCTCAAAGCTTTTGCTAATTGTGTTACTACTGCATCTGCTGTTAATGAAGACGATAATCTCTTAAGAAGTTCCTTCTGCATTCTTCCTACGCCTGATCCACAATCACAGATTCTCCCTCATCTCTCTTTGGTTTCATTTACTCACCAGCTGCTGCAGGGGAGGGACAATGAACAATTTAACACCAAACACACCACAGATAAGGAGGTCAGAACAGTTCGTTGTAAGGGACTGTATGATGGTCCAGTAAAACTGAAACATTGAAATAGGATCAGGAGTGGGCCATTTGGCCTCTTGAGCCTGCTCTGTCATTCAATGGCCATGGCTGACTTGATTAAAACCTCAACTCCAGACTCTTGCCTCACTCCCAATATCCTTTAAATTCCTTCTCGGTTAAGTTTGTCCTCATGCCTATGTAATTATCTTTGTTCAACTCTATAACACTAGTGTGGACTCCAGTTTCTCACTGTCCAATTAATGTTCTGAAACTTGAAAAGATGCAGAAAAGATTTACAAGGATGTTGCCAGGGCTGGAGCGTTTGAGCTGTAGGGAGAAGCTGAATAGGCTGGGGCTATTTGTCCTGGAGCATCAAAGGCTGAGGGGTGACCTTACAGAAGTTTATAAAATCATGAGGGGCATGGATAGGGTAAATAGCCCAGGTCTTTTCCCCAGAGTAGGGAAGTCCAAACTAGAGAGCATAGGTTTAAGGAGAAAGGTTTTAGGAGAAAGGTTTAAAAGGGAACAAAGGGGCAACTTTTTTCATGCAGAGGATGGTGCGTGTATGGAGCAAGCTGCCAGAGGAAGTGGTGGAGGTGGGTACAATAACAACATTTAAAAGGCGTCTGGATGGGTGCATGAATAGGAAGGGTTTAGAATGTATATGGGCCAAATGCTGGCAAATGGGACCAGATTAATTTAGGATATCTCCTACAGGATTCTTTACTAGGAGAGTATGACATAATTACACAATACTAAATCCAGAATAGCCTGTTCTTTGATTAGTTCCACAGCATACTACTCCAAGAAATCATCTCTAATACATTCAATGAACTGTCTCTCAAGGCTACCTATGCTAATTTGATCAATCCAGTCACTCTGTGTTCTCCAGACTGGAGTGGGAATTGATCCGACATGACTCAGATGCACAAGCACTAACCACTGAGCAACACTGATGGACACATCTGCATTTTTTCTGGAGCATTTAATGAGTGGGACACATGTTGCCACAACACCATTACACTCCAGCCCAATGATACTCTCTAATGTAGTCGGGTGATGAAAGGTTTCACATAAACCAAAACAGAAGATCAGAAAGAAACTGGGATGCAGTTTCTTTGTGATGAAGGAATGAAAGGGACCTGTGTTTGGTTTGCTTGCTGCATGTCAAGTCTGTCTTGAATTTCTGGTTTGGTTCACAGGCTGATTCTGGGAGGTGTTCTGTTAATTAAACCCTGGCACAAATATGGGAAATAGTCAGCTCTCTCAACTGGCTCAATAAGCTAACACCATCCGATTGCAAATGCAAAATTCTCACTATTTCCCTGTCAAATAACATGAGTGAGGCTTTATTGTGGGGATTTAATGGCAGCAACTTCTGTTTGTAAGTGAGTCTGTATAGAATTTGACGTAATTCTCTCACAGAGAAAATGGCACACATCAAAGGCAAAGGCTTGAGGATGGTGTGTAGAATCTTAAAACATATTTAAGGCACAAGTAACTAGGTTCTTGATGACAAAAGGCTTAAAGATTATTGGGTGATCTCATTCAATGGTGGAGCCGGGTTCAAAGGGGCTGAGTGGCCTGCTCTTGTATGTGTGTGCCCTCCAGTGTCCGGCATTTTGCTGGTTCTGGCAGTAGGCTCATGCCAACTTCACAGGGAAAGTGCTGTTGTTGAGGAGACTACAGATGTCAGTAACGATCTGCAAAGCAAGGTACTGGTGCTCAGACACTCTGGGAAAGCTGACCTCCCTCTTGCCTGGGCCTCAGGATCTACACCCCATGCCCTGTGGAAGGATGTGTAGTTTGAGGGTAATGGGGCTGGTGCTACTATTCAGGTTGCTGGTGAGAGTTGGGGTTGGGGATTCTGCTCCTCCCCTGTCAGTAAAGGTAAGTGTTGAATCTGCCTAAGTTGCAGGGAGGTGCAGCAGAACACGGTTGAATGAAGTGCCTGCTACTCGATCTTCATATAAATATTCACAATCCGGAAGGATTTGAACAGAACAGATGGGAATGTGTGGTTCCCACGATCTCTGATCTGCATTTCTACACAGGACTTGCCCATCTAGGGGTGCAGGTACATAATTCTTTGAAAATTGCGTCACATATAGACAGGGTAGTTAAGAAGGCGTTTAACACACTTGCCTTCATTGCTCAGTCCTTTGACAATAATGAGGAGGTACTGACAGAGTTAATGGTAGTTGTCTTTTCCCTAGGATGGGGGATTTGAAGACTAGGGGACACATTTTTAAGGTGAGAGCAGAGAGATTTAAAAAAGACATGAGGGACAAATCTTTTACACAGAGGAGTGATTCCTGAGGAAGTGGTGGATGTGGGTACAATTACAACATTTAAAAGATGTTTGGATAAGTACATGAATAGGAAAGGTTTGGAGGGACGTAGGTCATGATCAAGCAGGTAAGACTAGTTTAGTTTAGGATTATGTTCGGCATGGACTGTTTGGACTGAAAGGTCTGTTTCCCTGCTGTATGACTCTATGACAAGCGGTTAGATAGAATACTGATCTGTTGTGACAGGAACCAGCTTTCGTAGCTTTTTCTTGAATACATTCACGTGAAGTGAATGTATCTCACAAGGCCAATATTTATTGCCTATCGCTAGTTACCCTTGAGAAGGTGTTTGTAAGCTGCCTCTTTGAACAACTGCAGTCCATATACTGTAGGTAGATCGACAATGCCCTTAGGAAGGGAATTTCAGGATTTTGACTCATTGATACTGAGGGAACAGTGACACATTTCCAAGTCAGGATAGTGAGTTGCTTGAGGGTAACTTGCAGGGCGTGGTGTTTCCATGCATCTGTTATCCTTGACCTTCTCGATGGAAGTGGTCATAGGTTTGGAAGGTATTGTTTAATAAGCCGTTGAGAGTTAGTGCAATGTATCTTGTAAATGGTACACTGCTGCCATTGTACATCAGCGAGGAAAGGAATTAATTGTGAAGGTGCTGGATGGTAGTGAGCTTCTTGAGTGTTGTAAAAACTAAATTCATCCAGGAAAGTAAAGAGTATTCCATTACACTTGTGTTTGCCTTACAGATGGTCAAAAGGCTTTGGAAGATAGGATGAGTTACACACTGCAGGATTCCCAGGCAGAGTGTTTATATAGGCTCATCAAATTCAGTTTCTGGTCAATCGTAACTCTCAGAGTTATTACTAGTTGGGGATTCAGTGATGGTATTACCACTGAACATGGAGGGGCAACAGTTAGACTGTCACTTGTTGGAAATGGTTGTCGCCCAGCACCTGTGTGACATGAATGTTATGTGTTGTGACTTATCAACCTAAACCTGAATATTGTCCAGGTCTAAAGGCAAAATACTGTAGGGGCTGGAAATCTGAAACAAAAACAGAGAATGCTGGGAGCTGAAGACATTTTGACAGACTTGAAACATTAATTCTGTTTCTCTCTGCCACAAATATTTCCAGACGTGCTGAGTTTCTCCAGCATTTTGTATTTGATGTCTAGGTCTTGTTGCACATGGGCACAGACCTTTTCAGTGTCAGAGGAGTGTATTGTTCATCCCCACTTCTGACCGTGCAAATCCAAACCAGGCAGACTTTACCCAACAACCTCCAGCATTAGCTGGTCCGGAATGAGAGTCTTTGGAGTTGAAATGTTAACTCTTTCACTCAACAGATGCTGCCAAACTTGCTAAGTTTCTCCAGCATCTTCTGTTTTTTTTTCAGATTTCCAGCATCTGCAGTATTTTACTCTTTTTTGAGCTTCTGCTGCAGCATCTATACAGGTCTAGCTCACTGAGAAATTTTAAATTCTGTTACACAGACTGAGAATCCCCATTAGTCTGTACTTTACCAGCTTGTATACCCCTGATCAGTTGTGAAGTGAACTTCAGAAGTTCACTGCAATAATATGAGAATCTGAGCGGAGGAAATATTGTCAATTAACAGCAGCTATTGCACATAAAATTCATGTTAATCCTAGATCACAGAAACTGCCTTTGCATACAGCTTGATATGTTTCCAGGTGTTTTAACAAATTGTAAATGAAGGGTAATTTGATGACTTTCTCTGGAAACTGCAGATTGGAGTGAGATGGTCCTGGTCAGTGTGTAGAGACCATGTTGTCAACCAGAATCTAATTGAAGGACTCAGTTGGTTGAATTACTGCTGTTCATGTGGTGTAGATACACCCAAAATGCTGATGAGGAGGTCATTCCAGGATTTTGACCCAGCGATTATGTACATATAGTTCACAAATGTGATATAGTTCCAAGTCATGATGGTGTGACTGAGAGTGACCTGTGATTACAAAAGGAACACCACCACAAGTCCAAGTAAAAGCTTAAGCCATAGCATCAGTGAAAAGCCTAAATTAACAAATAGAACAATTAACAACAGATAGGGGGTTCATAAGCATCAGAACAATTTTTTCCAGCATGTTGAGTTGAAATGTTTAAGGAACACAGTGGTATAGGCCTGTGGGTTAAAGCCAGTGTTTGTGTTCTAGAGATCTCAGAAATTATTCCCATTGACAGTTGGTAGTATGAAGCTTTAGCCTGTACCATGATATAAAGAAATTGTATCAATTCACTCTCTTTAGGTAACTATCTACAGTTACTCTCAGGAACATTAAGAAGCTCATATTACAAGGTTTAAATTTTTATGGCATAATGATATGGGTGAAACATTAAACTTGCACTTGGCTCAGAGTCATAGAGTCATACAACACGGAAACAGGCCATTTAGCCCAAATCTTCCATGCAGATCAGGTTTCCTTAACTCAAATAATCCCATTTGCCTGCATTTGGCCCATATCACTCTAAAACTTCCTATCCATGCACCTGTCCAAATGGCTTTCAAATGTTGTGATTGTACCTGCCTCTACCACTTCCTCTGGCAGCTCATTCCATACACGCACGACCCTTTGAGAAAAAGTTGCTCCTCAGGTCCCTTTTAAATCTTTCCCCTCTAACCCTAAACCTACACTCTCTAGTTTTGGATTCACCTATCCTGGGGAAAAGACCTTGGCTATTCACCTTTATCTATGTCCATGATTTTACAAACCTCCATAAAAGGCCATCCCTCAGCCTCCTGCACAGAAGTCCCAGCCTACCCAGCCTCTCCTTATAACCTTTCAGTCTCGGAAACATCCTTGTAAAGAGTGGGATTTTCCCATTTAATAACATCCTTCCTATAGCGAGATGACAGGAATTGTACACAGTATTCCAAATGTGGCCTCACCAATGTCTTGTGTAGCTGTAATATGATGTCCCAACTCCTCTACTCAAGTGTACTGATTGATGAAGGCGAGCGTGCCAAATGCCTTCTTCATCACTGTCTACCTGTGATGCCACTTTCAAGGAACTAAGTACCCGCACCCCTAGGTCTCTGTTTGACGACACTCCCAGGGGCCTATCATAAACTGTACAAGTTTTGCCCTGGGTTGTCTTATCAAAAATGCAACACCTCACATTTATCTGCATTAAAATCCATCTGCCATTCGTCGGCTTACTGGCCCAGCCGATCAAGATCTCATTCTACTCTCAGATAACCTTCACTGTCTACTATGCCACCAATTTTGGTGTCATCTGCAAACTTACTAACTACGCTTCCTATATTCTCAAGTAGGCTCATGCAGAAGCTAAGGAGGCATGGGATAGGGGAAAATATGGCCGATTGGATTTAGACTTGGCTGACCCTTAGAAGACAAAGGGTGGTAGTGGACGGAAAATATTCAACATGGTGCTCAGTTACGAGTGGTGTACCACAAGGATCTGTTCTGGGTCCTCTTCTATTTGTGATTTTTGTAAATGATTTGGATGAAGGAGTGGAAGGGTGGATTAGTAAGTTCGCAGACGATACAAAGGTGGGTCGAGTTGTGGATGGTGTGGAGGGCTGTTCTAGGTTACAAAGGGACATTGATAGGATGCAGAGCTAGGCTGAGAAGTGGCAGATGGAGTTTAACCCTGAAAAGTAAGAGGTGATTAATTTTGGAAGGACAAGCTTGAAAACAGAATACAGGGTTAACGGAAAGATTCTTGGCAGTGTGGAGGAGCAGAGGGATCCTGGGGTTCATGTCCACAGTTCCCTGAAAGCTGCCACCCGGGTGGATAGAGTTGTTAAGAAGGCATATGGTGTGTTAGCTTTCATTAATAGAGGGATTGAGTTCAAGAGCCGTGAAGTTATGCTCCAGCTATACAAAAGCCTGGTTCGGCCACATCTGGAGTATTGTATCCAGTTCTGGTCGCCTCATTACAGGAAAGATGTGGAAGCGTTAGAAAAGGTGCAGAGGAGATTTACCAGGATGTTGCCTGGAATGGAGGGAAGGTCTTACGAGGAAAAGTTGAGAGAGCTAGGGCTTTTCTCTTTAGAACGACGAAGGATGAGAGGTGACTTGATAGAGGTGTACAAAATGGTCAGAGGTATAGATAGAGTGGACAGCCAGAGACTTTTTCCTAGGATGGAGGTAGCTATTATGAGGGAGCATAGTATTAAAGTGAGTGGAGGTAGATATAGGGGAGACATCAGAGGTAGGTTCTTCACTCAGAGTGGTCGGGGTGTGGAATGCATTGCCGGAGAGGGTAGTGGAGTCGGCCTCATTAGGGACATTTAAGCGGCTATTAGATAGGCATATGGATGATAGTATAAAAGTTAGGGGTGGAGGTTAGATAGACCTTAGGATTAGGGTAAAAGTTCGGCACAACATCGTGTGCTGAAGGGCCTGTACTGTTCTATGTTCTATGTTCTATGTTCATCCATATCATTTATATAAATAATGAACAACAGTGGACCCAGCACTGATCCTTGCAGCTCTTATGAAATAAAAATGGTTAACAGCTCATGGAAATCTGTTGACCATGAGTCCAAGTGTTTCAATAACCGAGACTTAGTCCCCAGTTACTGCATTAGGACCTTACACATTGGGAGGAGAAAACAAACAGCAAAATTAAACCACAATCTGGAGTATCTCATTCCTTCATACACTGGCAGGGAACTAACATCATATTTTACGTTATCTTGCCAACAGTTGCAAAACAAAAAGGATGGTTAAAGGATTACTGAGACTAAACTTTTAACCCTTAAACGACAGCTGATAGAGGAGAAACCAAAGATTCCTCCTTTAAACTGATCCCTTTTTTTCCAGATCATTTGACTGTGACACTGAAATAAACACTATCACAGTAATAAAGCAGTAAATAAATTCCTATAACATTGCTCAGATAGAAGTTTGAAAGGTATATTCTCTTTCTGGGATTCACTGTCCTTATGCCTTGCTTTAATTACTTCAGCCTTCCATTCTTGCTCAATGATTGCCACTGTCCATGTGATTAAATGATTTCAGAGAATGGTCAGAAACAATCCACAATGTCTATATTAGTTTAAAAAAAACCTGAATTTAGCAAATTAATGTTCTTAATAATTAGGTAACTCTGGGCTGAAATACCTCCACAATAAAATGTTAGTTTTCTTTTATATAGCTTAAGTTATGAGTTACCTTGGAAGATTTTCATATGAGAGATTAAAATGACAAATAACACAGAGCCGCATAAAACTGTATTGATCAAAGGGATTGATTTTAAGAGGAGCATTTTCAATGGGAAGAAAGAAGTGGAGAGATTTAAAGAGAGAATATCAGAGGTTGGAGCCCAAGTAAAATTAACAGTGACAAATATCTTGTAAATCTGTATATACGCTTTCAAATGAAAGTGATTGGACTGTTAATGGGCAAGGTAAGAAACAGAAGCTGTTATTACTCAGGTATTTCATATAAACATAGAAGATAGGAGCAGGAGGAGGCCATTCGGCCCTTTGAGTCTGCTCCACTATTCATCACGATCATGGCTGATTGTCCAACTCAACAGCCTAATACGGCTTTCTCCCCATAACTTTTGATCCCATTTGCCCCCAGCGCTAATACTTGCCACCTCTTGAATACATTCAATGTTTTGGCATCAACTACTTCCTGTTCATTTTCACCTGCAGAGGTCCTACTTTCAACCATTCCTAACTTTCCTGAAAAATATTCATGTAGTATTGTTAATGTCTCCAATCCACAACCTCCTCTCTTGTGGATAGTTATTAATTTAAAAAAAAAGTGTTGTCTCTCATTATTCTGCTCCTGCTCCAGATATGCACCATATGAGAGAATAATTGTTCCTAAACAGAAACCTTGCTTAAAGCAAGGTTGTATATCATTGAAATGTTGTACTTCTATTTCTCAAACTTCTTTGATTAGTTTTCCAGATAAACTGAAACTGAACTGGATCAGTCATATAAACGCTGTGGCTACAAGGGCAGGTCAGAGGCTAGGAATCCTGCAGTGATTAACTCACCTCATGATTTCCCAAAGCCTGTCCACTATCCACAAGGCACAAGTCACAAGTTTGATACAATATTCTCCACTAGCCTGGATGGTTGCATCTCCAACAATACTCAAGAAGCTCCACATCATTCAAAAGTCACTTGATTGGAACCCATTCACCCTGTCCATTACTGACACACATTGGCAGCAATGTGCATCATCAAAAGGGGCATTGCAATAATTCATAAGACTCCTCCAATACCACCTTTCAAACTTGCAAACTCTACCACCTGAAAAGACTGGAGTAGCAGTTATCTGGAAACACACCACCTGCAAATTCCCCTCCAAACCACACACCATCCAGGCTTGGAAACATACTGCCATTCCTCCACAGATACAGGGTTAAAATCCTGGAACTCTCTGCCAAAGAGCACTGAGCGTAAGTCAATACAGTGTGGAACTGGAGGAACACAGCAGGTCAGACTGCGTCAGAGGAGCAGGAAAGTTGACATTTCGGGTCAGGGCCTTTCATCCCAGTCGTGCTGAAGGGTCCTGACCTAAAACGTCAACTTTCCTGCTCCTCTGATGTTGCATGACCTGCTGTGTTCCTCCAGCTCCACACTGCATTGACTCTGACTCCAGCAGCTGCAGTTCTTACTATCTCTAAACAGAGTGTAATTATGGTTGATGGAGGCAGCTCAGCACCACCTTCTGAAGGGTAATTAGGAACAGGCAGTAAATGCTTGATCTCCCAGTGAAGCCCACATTGTGTGAGTAAATTTAAAATAAAACCTCTTAGAATCAAATTTTTTCTCAACCTGGCACAACAAAACCATCAGAAAGTAAGGGCAACAAACACCTTTGTGGAAACGGTAGGTCAGGCTGTGGAGAAATATTCAAACTATTCAGGGTTTTGAGGAGGTAAGTCATACAGTATGAGAAAGACTATTAGGACAACTGGGCAGGGTATCGGGCAGGGGGAGGGTAGGTACCAGACAGGTGTTCAATATGTAGAAGCATGTAGTAAAGTTTGAGTTGTGAGCTATCTTTGATTAGTACATCTCCTATGTACGAATAAAAGTTTAAACAAAGAAACCGGAGTCTGTTCTCGTCTTAAAGGAGGATTAAAAGGGTTAAGGTGACCCTTTCAACAATATGTGAAAGCAACGAGTTAGGCATAAAGTTCAACTTAAAGGGTATAATAACAGACCTGGCTAGAAACTGAGCATAGTTAGAATGAACTATGACAAGCGATAGGATCTTCAGAAGGGAAAGGAAAATTGGCTTGGGAAGTTGCAATATTAATGAAGGACCCAGCAATGGTAAAGCAGCTTAATTAGACAGTGGGAACAACATGGACAGATTGAGAGGCTGTTACTTAGCAACAATAAAATTTACAAACAAACCAGCTATCAAGAAGATTGAGGGGGGATCTTATAGAAACACATAAAATTATGAAGAGAATAGATAAGATAGAAGTAGAGAGGATGTTTCCACTGGCAGGTGAAGCTAAGACAAGAGGGCATAGCCTCAAGATTAGAGGGAGCAGATTTAGGACTGAATTGACAAGGAATTTCTTCACCCAGAGGGTTGTTAATCAATGGAATTCCTTGCCCAGTGAAGTAGTTGACGCTACTTCAGTAAACGTTTTTAAAAAAAAAGGTAGTTTTTTTTGAACAATAAAGGAATTAAGGGATACGGTGAGAACGCGGGTAAATGGATCTGAGTCCTCGAAAGGATCAGCCATGATCTTATTGAATGGCGGAGCAGGCTCAAAGGGCCAGACGGCCTACTCCTGCTCCTAGTTCTTGTGTTCTTAAGTCCATCTAGGCCCAAATAGCCTCACTTACAAAGGGACAATGATCAGAATGAGGAACACTTGGGTACACGTTAATTGTTCCTTGAAAATAGAATCGCAGGTAGACAGGATAGTGAAGGTTGTGTTTTGTATGCTTGCCTTTATTGGTCAGAACATTGAGTATAGGATTTGAGAGGTCATGTTGTAGCTGCACAGGATGTTGGTTCGGCCACTTTTGTAATACTGTGTTCAATTCTGGTCTCCCTGCTATATGAAGCAGGTTGTGAAAAGAATTAACAAAAGAATTACAAGGATGTTGCCAGGGAGAGGATGAATAGGCAGGGGCTATTTTCCCTGGAGTGTCAGAGGCTGAGGGGTGACACTATTGAGGTTATAAAATCATGAGAGGCATGTATAGGGTGAATAGCAAAGTCTTTTCCTCAGGATAGCAGAGTCCAAAACTAGAGGGGCATAGGTTTAAACATGTTAGGGGAAAGATTTAAAAGAGACCTGAGGGGCAACTTTTTCCACACAGAGGGTGGCGTGTGCATGGAAGGAGCTGTCGGAGGAAGTGGTGGAGGCAGGTACAATTACAGCATTTAAAAGGCATCTGGAGTGGTATATGAATAGGAAGGGTTTAGCGGCAAATGGGACTAGATTAATTTAGGATATCTGGTCAGCATGGATGAGTTGGACTGAAGGGCCTGTTTCCCTGCTATACAGCTCTTTGATCCTACGACTATGACTAGCTATTGTGATGCCTGAGAGGACATCAACGAACATCAAAGCCTTGTTCTACATTGCAATGTTTTGTCACACAAACCACAGTGTTTAAAAAACTGTTAATGTTGATACGATATAAATGATGATTCCATTACCTCATTTGTCTGTTGTGGAGTTATTGTATTTTGCTGGGAATATGGGTTAGAATCTCAAAACTACAGTATTTGACCCTTATCTTCTGACATCTCCTGCAAAGTTAGTCCTCGCCCACTGTCTTACTCACCATTACATTTGTGTAATTCAGATAAGCTGTTGTGTATCCAAGGGTACAATCTGCAACCAAGGAATTTCATATACACACCTCAGCAGTCAATAACCCTGTGGTTTGACAGCTGCTCTACTCTGCACATCTCCTCTGTTTCTATGACAGCCAAATTACAAAAATGCTGGACAACAAGGTGCAGGGCTGGATGAACACAGCAGGCCAAGCAGCATCATAGGAGCAGCTTGTCTTTGGCTGACCTTTGCTCCAAGAAAGGTCAACTCTGAAGGTCAGCGGTACTGTTTGTCTTGGTATAAAATTCCAATATTGAGCCTCTACTCAAGACCAGATATTGGCCTGGGTGACAAACTGACACTTCCATCTAGGAATTTTCATTTTAATTTATAAAGTGAATGTGTTTCCCTGCAATTTTGCATATAGGTCAGGTGCCAGTTTTTACAACAAAAACAAAGTTGCTGGAAAAGCTCAGCAGGTCTGGCAGCATCTGTGAAGGGAAAAAAAAACAGGATTAACATTTTGGGTCTGGTGACCCTTCCTCAGAACAGTTTTTACAAAATTATGGGACATTTCTCTCTTAGAGACTACACACCCACCACAGAGGTGAAAGTGTTAAATTATTATGGGGTTGTGGGGAAGGTGGATGCAGAATACCTTGACTAAGTTGCTTGGTTTTGTGCTGATCTGCTAACCCAGTGTTGCCCAACAGAACTCATTGACTAGACACAGGTGCGGCTGTTGTGACACTTTTATGAACGACACGCAATATTTAAAGTAGAAAACACTTCACTTTTTAAATTTGATTTTTCAAACCAACTTCTCAGAGTTGTTATCACACACCCCTGGAGCAGGTGGGACTCGAACCCAGGTCTCCTAGCTCAGCAATAGGGACATTACCACTGTACCACAAGAGCCTTCCATAGAAAACACCTTGCACACAATAAATTTGAGGCTGGGTCACTAAGTATATTCAAGGCTGGGACAGACTTTTAAACAGTAAACAAAAAATAGTTCCAGGAAAAGGGCAGGAAAGCGGAGGTGAGGATTATCAAACCAGCCATGATCTCATTGAATGGAGGAGTGGACTCAAAGGGCTGAAAGGCTCCAGCTTACGGATATTGACTTAACCAGACTCAGAAGGTTGTGGATCAACGTTTTGCTCCAGATACTTAAACACATTCAGTAGGTTGATATTTCATTGCAGAATTGAGTTCTGCCCTTCTCAAGAGGAACTGGAAGATAGTGATGTAGTGGCATTGTCACTGGACTAGCATGAAGGAAGAGGACCTGGCTAATGCTTTGGGAACATAGGTTCAAAGACCACCACAGCAACTGGTGGAATTTAAATCCAATTAATAAATCTCAAATTGAAATCTAGTCTCAAAATGGTGATCCAGAAACTATCATTGCTTACTGTCAAAACCCATCTGGCTCACTAATATCCTTCAGGGAAGGAAATCTGCCATCCTCACCTGGTCTGGCCTACATGTAACTCCAGACCCACAGCAATGTGGTTGACTCTCAATTGCCCTCTTCAGAGTTTGGGAAGTCACACAATTGAAGGACAATTAGGGACAGTCAACAAATGCCAGCTTCGCCAGCAATACCCACACCCACCAAATAATGCTTAAAAAGTACTGCTGGTTATTTTGGATGGTATGTTAAACTAAAATGCCATCTGCCCTTTCAAGTGGATGGGAAAAGAATGCATGGCACTACTTCAGAGAGAGACAGACCAGGAGTTCTACTTGGCATCCTGGGCCAATATTTAACCTTCAGTCAGCATCATTGAAACGGATTATCCAGTAACTTGTGCTTCTGTTTGCGGAAGCTTGCTGTGAACACATTGCTACAATGTACAAAATCCATAACCAGTGACAATACTAAATGAAATATATAAAAAGGTGTTAAAAACATTAAAAGATTTTAAATAAATGCACATCTTTGATAGAAAGATCTGCCCCCTTCAGTTACCAAAATGAATACATTGCACAAACTCTGATGTTTTGTAAAATGAAAAAAACAAGAGACCCAGTATGGTTCACCAACATACCATGGTTGTAAATAATATTGAGATCACATGGCTGGTGATGTATATTATTCATTTTTCAAACAGAAGTACAACAACCCACATCTGGAATCTCAATGGGTTCAAATCCCACCATGGCACCTACTGGAATTCAAATTCAATTAAGAAAATCTCCAATTTTTTGAAAAAAGCTAGTCTCTGAGGGTGACCATTAAACCATCATCACTTTAATAATCCATTCAAAATATAAATAAATGAAGAGGAACCTCAAAACGTTTTTAACATTTTTGCCTAGAAAACATTTCGGTCCCACAGTCATGAAAGGTGCTATACAGATACAAGTTTATCCTATTATCATTGCACACAAATTACAGGACTGTCTATTGCCCTTGGCTGACCTTTGCTCCCAAATAGCAGGAGAGAAAGATCAACTCTGTGAAAGGCAGTGATGCCATTTGACTTACTGTAGGATTCCAATATTGAGCCTCTATTTAAGGCTAGATATTGGCCTCAGTCACAAACTGACACATACATCTCGGTCGAGGCCCGAAACGTCAGCCTTCCTGCCCCTGTGATGCTGCTTGGCCTGCTGTGTTCATCCAGCTCTACACCTTGTTATCTCATACATCGAGGAATCTTCATTTTAATTTACAAAGTGAATGTCCTTCCTCTCAATTTTGCACATAGGTTGGATGTCAGTTTTTACAAAGTTATGGGACATGTGTCTCTCAGAGACCACACAGGCAAAAATGTTAATGCTCATGGGGGGTGATACCTTGACTAAGTTGCTGGGTTTTGTGCTGATCTGCTAACCCAGTGTTGCCGAACAGAACTCACTGACTAGACACAGGTGTGGCTATCGTGACACCTTATGAACAACACAATATTTATGGTAGAAAACACCTTCCACGCAATAGAGATGAATGTGGATATTTACTTAACCATCTGAGTCTGAAGACTCTGATCTGAAGTCCTGCTCCAGTTTTGTTACTGAATGTCTAAACTGGGTCAGGTTTCCTGCGGCATTTTATCCTGATGACCTGTCCAATCCAGACATCATTCAGTGCTCAGAGCCAGGAAGGACTTTTTTGATAAAACTTTCTAGGTCTCAATAAAAGTGGAGAAACTCTGCTGGTCTGTGGAGGAAGAAACAGAGTTAATGCTGAGTCCAGTGATGATTCTTCTGAGCTGTTTCAAAATCTGTTCTAAGAAGAATGGTACCAAACTCAAAACGTTAGCGATTTTCCCTCTCTCCACAGAATCTACCAGAGCTGCTGGGTTTCTCCAGCACTTTGTTTTTTTATTACAGATTTCTAGCACCTTAAGTATTTTGTTGTTTTTATTTAGCAGATTTTTGTTTCTAACCCATTTGAAACTTCTTAGAAGGCATGGTTTCATGGAGCAGGGCGGGGGGGGGGGTTGGAGGCAGTAGGCCATTTGGCTCATACAGCCTACTTCACCACTCACCTCAATTCATTCTCTCTCACCTGTATACACACAAATCTATGAATTTCGATTAGATCTCTACCCTCGAAGCCTATGACTGAATATAACTTGCATTTATATGGCACATGCCTCAAGGCATTTCACACAAATAGAAGTGTTAAAAGCTGACAGAGTCATAGTCGATTCAGGTCATTTAATTAAAAATCACTTTAAAAACGGGGCTTCTGAACCTCGCCCCAGTCCCCGTTCACAATCTGCCACTCAGCATTCCCCCCGAAATCCTCTGATTACACTGTACACTCAGTGGCTCCCACACAAAAGCTGGCTCCCAGTTTCTCTAACATTCACTGTGGACCAAATGCAAATTCTCCAGCATCGGCAGTTCCTACTATCTCTGTAACAATTACAATCCAATGTGTTATTTTTGCACATGTAAGTCTTCCCCTAGTTCCTTTTCATAGAGAGTCACTCCTTGTGCGGCCCCACCCCATCGCCTCAAATCCTCCTTTATTATTGTCCCAAAAAAAGGAAACGGTGAAATCTTCTTATGCACACACAATGTAGTAAAATGTCAGATTGAAATATTCAGTTGAAATACTCCGCACCCCAGTGGGATGGAGTGTCCCTCCTGTACTCGAGCTCCAGCAACCCTCAGCCACTTCCTCTCAAGGCTTTCCATACTCCAACTTTCCGGGAACCTCGCGTGGAATATTCATCTCACGACGAGCGGAGCCCCACATCCAGTCTTTGTTCCAAAATTCAAACCGAGAACCCACAATCTCCCCTCTTTCAGATAAACTGTTCAGAGTTTTAAAAAAAAAAATGATGCTTTTGAAATTGGGGAGGATTCCAAGTCGGTTCATCTTTAAATTGGGTGGGGGTGGTGGGAGTGGGGGAGAGAAACAGTGAGCCCTGGAAGTAGATTGCAGGTATTAACCCTTTAAACGGGTCGCAGGTATTAACCCTTTAAATCAGAAGGCACGGCTTGACCTGGCCACAGTTACTGATGGACGAATTTCTTTCATTTAGTGCAGGAGAAGCCTCTCGTTTCTGGACGGTCCCAAGGGCTGTAGCCCTCCCGGGAAAGGGTGGGGACGGGGGTGGGGGGGGAGGTGGTTGGGGTATCGAGCCCGGCGGGAGGTTCAGGACTGCGCTCCCCCGCTGTTGCCTGAATCGTTGTAGAAGCCGGGGCTCTCTGATAGACTGGTCCGGACTTTCTTCTTCTCTTTGAACCTGCCCGAGTTGGACACCCTCACATGCCTGCCTTTGGTGTTTTTGTCCACGATTTTCTCCAGGCGGGCTTCCAGCTCCGAGTCGGCCCGGCTCTCGGTCCCACCGTCACCCTCCTTACTGTCGGGACAGCTCCGCTCCCCCGGAATCTCGTACAGCACCTTCCCGCTGTTCTTCTTCTTGCGCAGGAAAGTGAGTTTCCACCAGCTGGGGGAAGCAGGTTCCCCCATCTCTCTCTGCATCTTCCCGTCCGCGTTCACCCTCTCTCTCTCACACACACACACACACACACACAGCTGTTACCGAAGGCTCCGGGCTCCCAGCTCCGGGACGGTCATGGCCTTTTCTCCCCCCTGTGTGGGAGAAACTCCAGTCTCAGGGAGTCTCCCAGTGCCCACGTCCCCACGGGGCAGCCTCTCGGTACCTATGACTGTGCCTCTCTCGCTCAGGCTGTGTGAGTATCTGTATACCTCCAACAGGTGGAAACGATCACACCTGCCCAGGTATAAATCCACCCAAACTCAACCCCACCCCCTCTTCTCTGTCACGTGCCCGAAATAGCGGTGGCTCATTGGCCAATGGGGAGTATTTTACATATTTGGGAGGGCGAGACTCTGAGTTACCAAAACTCTTTTCTTGCCACAGACCCTGACAGGGAGGGAATGTGGACCAGAGGGGGTCTGGGGGTCTGGGGGTTGTATGGGTTGTGTGGGTTTGGAGAGGGAGAGGGAGAGGGAGAGGGGGGTTGGGGAAGATTTGGGAAGGTGGTGTGGGATGTGGGTAGAAAGCGTGTATGGGGGGGGTTGTGGGGTGCAGTGTGTGTGGTTATCAGTTGAGATGCAGTTTGATGTGGGTTTGGAGAGGGTGTGAGGGGTTTGTGTTGGATGTGGATGGGGGGGTGCCTTTTGAATGGAAGGGGAGGGTGGAGGGTGAAGTTAGTGCCAGGTTTTCTGGGGCCAAGGAACCCTTCCTGCTGCTGTCTCCCAATGAGCTGTGGTGAACTAAGCGCCAGACAGGAAGCTGTTTTAAACAGCCATCCACGGGCATGATGGGCCAAAAGGCCTCCCTTTCTCTCGACATGTCCTGCATCCACAGAGGTGTTTCTCAAAATGCACTCATTGTCACTTCAGACAAATGCAGCAGCAGGTTTGTACACAGAAAGATCCCACAAACCACAAGGTAACTGTGGCATCTGACCTGCTTTTATGGTTCCTAAGGGGAATGCTCTGAAATTACTCATAGGATCATAGAGTAGACCCTTTGGCCCATCAAGTCTGTACCATCAAAACTACACTAAATCTATGTTAGTCCCATGTATCTCCACTAGGCCTATAGTTTTGAATGCTCATTTAAGTACTTTTCAAAAGGTTTCCCACCTGAACTACTCTCCCAGGCAGTGTATTCCAGACCCCTACCGCTGTCTGGTTGAAAAGATTTTTCCTCAAATCCACTCTAAACCTTTTGCCTTTCACCTTAAACTTCAGCCTCCTTAATATTGATTAAAAACTCCAAGATCCCTCTGAGTTTCCTAGTCTCCAGCCATTAATGGAGTATTCCCTTCTTCCTAAAATCTTCTTTCTCAATCTTTGTGTCACCTGCAAACTTACTGATCACCCCCTACATTCTCATTTATATTGTTTAGATATATCATAAATCCAGCACTGATCCCTGTAGTATGGCAGCAAACACTGAACCCTGTACAGCCACTGGTATCATGAAGAGTACAGACACTGAGCACAGAAGTTGTCAATTTAAATTTTCTTCATTGATCTGTGGTGTTCCTACATTGTGTTCCGTATCTTGTTCAGTCTAATGAGATCAGTCTGAGTCATGAACAAAAAGAAAAGGCTTCCTGCTGAGACGCTTGGGAAAGCCACTTGATTACATTGCTTCTCGAGTGTCTGTGGGTTTCAAATTGCCTCACGATGAGGGAATAACGTGGATTTTAAAGTGACGTCCAGAAGAAGCGAGGGTGATGCAAGAAAAGAACTTTTTCACCCAGCAAGTGGTTAGAGTATGGAATGCAATTCCTGGAAATGTAGTGGAGGCAGGCTCAAATGAAGCATTCAAGAGGGCGTTGGGTGGTTATTTAGAGAGAAATGGTGTGCAAGGGTATTGGGGGAAATCAGAAGTTTGGTGATGATCCTCATTTGAAGAGCAGTACAGGCATGATGGACTAAATGGCCTCCTTCTATGTCATTATAATTTTGTGATGTGGCTCTGAAAATGAGTGCATGTACATTTTTGACTGCTGTTTGAGCTCACTAAGTTACAAGGACTGAGATGATCCAATGGTGCTGTGGTTCAATCCCAGGCAATGAAGGTCGAGTTCAAGTCCCATCTCAGGATGTGATGGCCACGGGAATTTATCGTAATCCAATCAAACAGGTTGATCAAACAAAAATCTGAGGCCAGTCCTGAACCATCGTCACTTTCAGTGGCAGCCTCCATCACATCAGGGACTGTGATTGTTCACTTAAATACTCAGCAAAATTTTCAGCGGGTAGTACACTCACCTCTCAGTTGGAAGCTTGTGTGTTTACGTTTCCACTTGAGAGATTTGAACCCGTTTTCCTGGCTGACACTCCCTGAACAGTTAATGAGTGAGTGCTGCACAATTCCACTTTGCTTTAATTCATTCATGGGATGTGGGTGTCACTGGCTTAGCGAGATACCAGCCTAAAGGTGCTAGCTTGATTGACCAAGGTCCCATTTAGCCTCAAAAAAAGTCCCATTTTGAGTAAGAGAAGGGTGTTCTCCTCAGTACCTTGGCTAGCATTTATCCCTCAGCGGACATCACCAATTATCTGGTCATCATCAGTGTTTTTGGGATCTTGCTGTGCAGTGAATGTTTGCTTCATGACCAAACCCCAAAAGTACAACAATAGTTGTAAAGTGGTTTAGAACATATTGAGACTGTAAAGGGAACTATATAAATGCAATCAGAGATAGTAGGAACTGCAGATGCTGGAGAATCCGAGATAACAAGGTGCAGAGCTGGATGAACACAGCAGGCCAAGCAGCATCATAGGAGCAGAAAGGCTGACGTTTCGGGCCTAGACCCTTCATCAGAAATGGGGGAGGGGAAGGGGGTTCTGAAATAAATAGGAAGAGAGGGGGAGGCGGATAGAAGATGGATAGAGGAGAGGATAGGTGGAGAGGAAACAGACAGGTCGAAGAGGCGGGGATGGAGCCATTAAGGTGAGTGTAGGTGGGGAGTTGGGGAGGGGATAGGTCAGTCCAGGGAGGACGGACAGGTCAAGGGGGCGGGATGAGGTTAGTAGGTAGGAGATGGGGGTGCAGCTTGAGGTGGGAGGAGGGGATAGGTGGGAGGAAGAACAGGTTAGGGAGCCAGGGACGAGCTGGGCTGGTTTTGGGATGCGATAGGGGGAAGGAGAGATTTTGAAGCTTGTGAAATCCACATTGATACCATTGGGCTGCAGGGTTCCCAAGCGGAATATGAGTTGCTGTTCCTGCAACCTTCGGGTGGCATCGTTGTGGCACTGCAGGAGGCCCAGGTTGGACATGTCATCTGAGGAATGGGAGGGGGAGTTGAAATGGTATTTCATGAGCTTCAAAATCTCCCCTCCCCCTATCGCATCCCAAAACCAGTCCAGCTCGTCCCCGGCTCCCTAACCTGTCCTTCCTCCCACCTATCCCCTCCTCCCATCTCAAGCCGCACCCCCATCTCCTACCTACTAACCTCATCCCACCCCCTTGACCTGTCCGTCCTCCCTGGATTGACCTATCCCCTCCCCAACTCCCCACTTACACTCACCTTTACTGGCTCCATCCCCGCCTCTTCGACCTGTCTGTTTCCTCTCCACCTATCCTCTCCTCTATCCATCTTCTATCCGCCTCCCCCTCTCTTCCTATTTATTTCAGAACCCCCTTCCCCTCCCCCATTTCTGATGAAGGGTCTAGGCCCGAAACGTCAGCCTTTCTGCTCCTATGATGCTGCTTGGCCTGCTATGTTCATCCAGCTCTGCACCTTGTTATCTCTATATAAATGCAAAATCTTTCTTCAGCCATGTCACAGGTGGCAGACAGGTAAACAATGACAAAAAGGAGAGTTTTCCTTTGTCACAGTCATGGAGGAAGTGATTTGTGACTTTGGTAAGGGCTATTTCAATGCAGTGGCAGGTGTGGAAACCAGTTTGGAGACATTCAAAATGGAGTTGCAGAAAAGCTGGGAGTCAACAACATATTCAAAATCTCTGAAGAGGGAAGAAATTGGAGATAGGAAGGTAGATTGATACCTTAATGCTATTCTTCAATTACTCAGAATCCAACCAACCCAATCAGGTAGATTTTGTAAACAGTTTGAATTACTTTGTATCACTTTATTATGAGTGAGTGTTATAGCTCTGACACCTGAATTGAGCTGGACACCACCCAGATCAGTGTGGCTATGTACCGGCCAACCTTCACAACAAGGCAACATTTCACCAGGTGACTCAGCAAGGTGTTTTGCTCAACAAGTCCCCTGAGGCCAATTAAACTAATATTGCCAGGGTTAGTCATGTTAATAAAAGCTCCATTCTCCACTGACATTTGTTGATTGTTGCACCTGGGAACTTGCTGCCTGAGAAATAAGACAGGAGATAAAACAAGCCATGGGTGCACCGAGAACAATCTTTCCATTCACTAAATAAAAACTGAAAGAACTGCAGGAACAAATACAGAAGTTGCTGGAAAAGCTCAGCAGGTCTGGCAGCATCGGTGAAGGAAAACTCAGAGTTAATCAGAACTGAGGAAGGGTCACCGGACCTGAAATGTTAACTCTGATTTATTCTTCACCAATGCTGCCAGACCTACTGAGCTTTTCCAGCAACTTCTGTATTTGTTCCTGCTTTACATCACTATCTTGACATCCTGTATGACCCATGTTTGCACTTGGAGTGTTTGATGGGGACAGCGTAGACAGGGCTTTATTCTGTATCTGACCCCGTGCTGTCCCTGTCCTGGACTGTTTCATCATGAAATGGAAAGTCTGCATTACTCCAGCAACTATTCCTGATTTAAAGGTAAAGTCGCTATAGTCTTACCAGATCATAGGATTGCTCTCAGAGAGAGAGAGAGAGACACACACAACTGGAGACTGTGTTTTACTTTCAGTTAAAAGAGTAGAGGAGGCTTTACTCTGTATCTAAACTACAAGACAGTTGACCCTTAACTGTACTGACTACAATAACAGTTAGGGATGGACAACAAATGCAGTAGCACCCTTGTCCCATGAAAATATATTTAAAAAGAAATTGCAGTACTTGTGGGAATGAAAGAAATAAAGAAGCAAAAGAATTATCCTATTTCCAAAATATTTATATCACTGACCTTGAAATAAACATGTCTGTAAATTAACTCACACTAGAAATAATGAGCAGCAGATCTCATTATTTAAGATTAATCTTAATTACATTATTCATTACATGACCATTACATTTTTCATTCGTAATAAAAATTCTGATTCTCATGTTGCTGGGGTGATACTTGTATCTTCTGTCTCTGCTGTGTTTGTTTGTGTCAGTCGCCTGGTTACCTGGTTTTGTCACCCAGTGATCATCACTAGCACAGCATCTGATACCCAGTGTAACCTGATACTGTGCACTGAGCCCTCTACTGGTCCCACCCCGAAACCAAACCAACTCTCTGCTCACACCGTATGTCTGTGGGAACTCCCCCATCCCATCTCCCGGACTGTCTTCAGTTGTGCTGGGCTAGGATGCTCCCAAGCATTCCGGCCTCCATTGACATTTTGATGTTGTTACCCTGTGTGGCCCCAGATAGAGTCTCAGAAGTTAACGCAATGTTTGTATTTTGTTCCCCTGCATTTATGCCTATCACTGACTGTGAGGGACTGTGCAAAACCAGTTTCACGCCTAGTATCAGTCTCAGGCCTCTTTTATTCCAGCCTTCTGCTGACAAAGACAGAAAATTAAAATATAACAGAAGACACCGACAGCGGATGATAGGTTGAGATTTCCATTTTCATCTGCTTTGTTCGCCTTCAGCTACTTAAGACCAGTGAAACTCCAAAGGTGCAAGGAAGAATTGATGACTTCAAAGATTTAGGACCTGATGGTGCTCAACACATAACATCGCCCCTTGCTGATTTTGAGCCCTCCTAACACCCTAGACTCGGACCTTTGGTTGATTGTGCCTCGAGCACAGTACCTCCTCAATAATTGGATGTGTTTATTTTTGCCCTGGACTGACTCCAGCAGTTATACATGAAATATTGCTAATGGGACAGGTTAGACTACTCTTAATGCACAGTGCCAAAAGAAACTGACAAATAACAAGTTCCATGAAGTGAAACCCTGCCCTCAACTAGACACTAGCTGCCTGCTTCCTCTCCATTGGTTGGCTTCAGCAGAGCAACCATTGAAACCAAGAGATTTTATATACAACAACTGTCAGCTTAAAACAGGACGGAACTGTAACACACAGTATGTTTCATACCTCCCTGGGATGGTTGTTATTTTGAAGGCTGCTTATTATTCTTGTTTGAATTATCTTTTTGAAGTTTGTTTTTTCTAATTAAAGAATGTAAGACAACATCTTTACACATGCTTCTGGCACTGGTAACAAAGATTTGTATTTATATAGCACCATTCAAAAACTTCAGCCCATTACAGCCCTTTAAGTGCTTTATTTGAAATGTAGTCACTGTTGTAATGTAGGCAATCTGGCAACAAATTTATGCATAGCAAGATCCCACAGACAGCAATGTGATAATGTCCAGAAAATCATTTTTTAGATGTGTTAACTAAGGGATAAATATTCGACAAGACAATGGAAGGAGCTCACCTGCTCTTCTTCAGTATAGTGCTGTGAGATTTTATATGTTACCCTGAGAGGGCATATATTATCCTGGTTTCAAATATAATGCTCATACTGAGTTTTGGATTCACAATCAATGCAGCTTCTTCTTGGTGGGACTTTGATTGCAGTAAGAGTCCAGTTAGTCTGTGGGAAAAGCAAACAGCAGGACACGGGGCTTCTCTAAAAGCAAGGTCCATCTGTATCAGATGTTCAGGTGTCTGGACTGGGTATGTGCGATATCAGGTTTAAACATAGAGTCAGAGTTTCAATTGGCAGTGATTCACTTTCAGTACACAGGGAATCTGATAAGTTTGGCTTTGCCTCGCCAAATGACCTCAAAGACAGGCAAGCCCCGGTTGGAGATTAATCAGCTCTCCAAATAATTTAAAACTATTTGTTTTTCAAGTTATCAAAATTATAAATTTGACGTTATCAGCCTCAATCCTCAGTGAAGTGAGTAAACGGTGATCGATTAAAAGCAAATAACTGAGGCAGCTGGAAATTTGATATAAAAACAGAAACCGTAACTCCGCTTCTCTCTTCACAGATGCTGCCAGAAGTTTCTCCCCCAGTTTTTGTTTCCATTTGAGTGAATGACACCTCAGTTACACAGCTAACACTGTACTGTTCCTCAGTCCCCTTACCCAACAAAGATCTCAGTGATGCAGATTTCATTAATTTCTTCAGCATCCACGTCCCTCATGGGATGGGAGTTCCCAATCTGTACATCCTTCATATGGAAACACTGTAATCTCTTTATGATTTCAATTAAAATGGTTACATTATACAAAATGTAATAAATGGAACTATAGATATATTTGTGCCCCTGTGGTTCTGAACTCAGCCTTCAGAGAATTTGACTCTGCCCACACTCTCCCCTCCAACAGACTTTTCAAACTCAAGCTTTATATCATTCCAGCTTTTGATTTATCTTATCTCTGCTCCCACTGGGTGTGGTGCGCTGTCAACATGTGACCACTGTAGAGTTGCTAAGTCTCTGTGATTGCCATCAATCTCCAGAAATAGGGGATTGATCTTTACGATACCACTATATGCAAATCCCAGGTGTAAACAAACGGAGACATTAAGTTCTCAGTAAAGAACTGACCTTCATTCCCCTCTGACCACACATCAATGAATTCCATTCACACATGGACCTTGAACAGTTTTTCCACCACCTCTGCCTCCGTGCCTATTTCTTTAACCGCGAGTCTAACCCACCCTCCACAGACCCCTTCTCCCACCTCCAACACACCCCATCCTCCTGGACACCACCCAAAGGCCTCCTATCCTCCCTTGACCTCTTCATTTCCAACTGCCATCGCGACATTGATCGCCTCAACCTCTCCACCCCTCTCACTCACTCCAACCTCTCTCCCACGAACATGCAGCCCTCTGCACCCTCCGCTCCAACCCTAACCTCACTACCAAACCTGCAGACAAGGGTGGCGCAGTTGTGGTATGGCACAGTGACCTTTACATCGCCGAGGCCAGGCGCCAACTCTCTGACACCTCCTCCTACCGCCCCCTCGATCATGACCCCACCCCTGACCACCAAACCATCATCTCCGAGACCATCCATAACCTCATTTCCTCAGGTGACCTCCCACCCACAGCCTCCAACCTCATCGTTCCCCAACCCCACACCGCCCGTTTCTATCTCCTTGCCAAAATCCACAAACCTGACTGTCCCGGCCGACCCATTGTCTCCGCCTGCTCCTGCCCCACTGAATTTTTCTCTGCTTACCCTGACTCTATTTTCTCCCCCCTGGTCCAGGAACTCCCCACCTACGTCTGGGACACCACCACGTCCTCCACCTCCTCCAAGACATCCAATTCCCTGGTCCCCAACACCTCATCTTCACTATGGACATCCAATCCCTGTACACTCGTATCCCCCACGCAGATGGCCTAAAAGCCCTCCGCTTCTTCCTCTTCTACAGGCTCAACCAGCCTCCCTCTACTGACACCCTCATCCACTTAACAGAACTCGTCCTTACCCTTAACAACTTCTCCTTCAACTTCTCCCACTTCCTACAGATGAAAGGGGTGGCCATGGGAACCCACATGGGCCCAAGCTATGCCTGCCTCTTCGTAGGATATGAGGACCAGTCCCTTTTTTGCTGTTACACTGGCCCCATCCCCCACCTCTTCCTCCGCTACATCGATGACTATATCGGCGCTGCCTTGTGCTCCCACGAGGAGCTCGAACAGTTCATCAACTTTACTAACACCTTTCACCCCAATCTCAAGTTCACCTGGATCATCTCTGATACTTCTCTCTCCTTCCTGGAACTCTCTGTCTCCATCTCCGGTGACCGCCTCGAAACCAACATCTATTTCAAGCCCACCGACTCCCACAGCTACCTAGACGACACCTCCTCTCACCCACCCTCCTGCAAGAATGTGATCCCTTACTCCCAATCCCTCCACCTCCGTTGCATCTGCTCCCAAGATGAGGCGTTCCACTCCCACACATCCCAGACGTCCTCTTATTTCAAGGGCCGTAACTACCCTCTTTGGTGGCCGAAAATGCTCTTGACCGCATCTCTTGCGTTTCCCGCACCACTGGCCTCACATCGCCTCCCCCCAACAAAAACAAAGACAGAATCCCCCTTGTCCTCATGTATCAACTCACCAATCTCTGGATTCAACGCGTCATTTTCCGCCACTTCCACAACGTACAATCTGACCCCACAACCAAAGATATATTTCCATCCCCATCCCCATCTGCCTTCCGTAGGGACCAGTCTCTCCGCGACTCCCTCGTCCGCTCCACACTCCCCGCTAACCCCACCACCCCCGGCACCTTTCCCTGCAACTGCAGGGAGTGCTACCCCTGTCCCTACACCTCCCCCCTCACCTCCATCCAAGGAACCAAAAAAAATCTTTCACATCAGACAGAGGTTCACCTGCACATCTGCCAATGTGGTCTATTGCATCTGCTGCTCCTGATGTGGCCTCCTCTACATTGGTGAGATCAAGCGCAGGCTCGGAGACTGCTTTGTAGAGCACCTGTGCTCTGTTAGCGACAAACAACAACACCTTCCAGTCACGAACCATTTCAACTCCTCCTCCCACTCCCTGGGTGACATGTCCATCCTGGGCCTCCTCCAGTGTCACAATGACACCACTCGCAAACTGGAGGAGCAGCACCTCATATTCCACCTTGGGAGCCTGCAACCCAATGGTCTCAATGTGGATTTTACCAGTTTCAAAATCTCCCCACCCCCGGCTTCATCCCATGACCAACCCCACCTATCATCCCCGCCTCCTTGACCTGACACAACCTGACCATCTTCCTCCCACCTATCCGCTCCTCCCACCTCACTGACCAATCCCCACCTGCAGTCACCTATCACCATCCCACCTACCTTCCCCAGCCCCACCCCTCCTCTCTCTATTTATTTCAGAGCTCCCTTCACCCTCCCCCATTTCTGAAGAATGGTCCCGACCTGAAACTTCACCTTTCCTGCTCCTCTGATGCTGCCTGGCCTGCTGTGTTCCTCCAGCTCCACACTGTGTTATCTCTGACTGCAGCATCGGCAGTTCTTACTATCTCTGAGACATTAAGAATACCCAGTCTGCCCATTTTTAAATATGTTGATTCATTAGTTATAAAAACATTGGTGATGAGGTGGAAACACTGTTGGGGAAGACCCAAAGGCTATATAATAGTGCAAAGAAAATGATGTTCTGTTTTCTGATTAGGATGTCTCGCCAATAAACAAGCTGTGGGACAAATGGAAGGAGGCTTGAGTGTAAGACGGATGGTCCTGAAAGGTCATGCAACAATATCTCCAGGAGCATGTTCTGCTCTAGATCAGAGTTACAGGTGTAGGGGAGAATGAGAAAGACTGTGCAAACAAAGGCCTGAGGGGAAAGATTTAAAAGGGATCTAAGGGGTAACTTTTCCATGCAGAGGGTGGTGTTTGTATGGAATGAGCTGCCAGAGGAAATGGTGGAGGCTGGTACAATTACAGCATTTAAAAGGCATCTGGATGGGTACATGATTAGGAAGGGTTTGGAGGGACATGGGCTAAATGCTGGCAAATGAGACCAGATTAATTTTGAATATCTGGTTAGCATGGATGAATTGGATAGAAGGGTCCATTTCTGAATTGTACAAGTCTATGACTCTATCCACTCCCTCCACCACCAATGCTCAGTAGCAGCAGTGTGTACCATCTACAAGATACACTGCAGGAACTCACCAAGACCCCCTTGACAGCATCTTCCAAATCCACGACCACTACCACTGAATCCACTAGAAGGTCAAGGGCAGTATATATGGAGAAGTTCCCCTCCATAGAACATAGAACATAGATCAGTACAGCACAGTACAGGCCCTTGCGCCCACGATGTTGTGCCGAACTTTTACCCTAAACCTAATGTCTATCTAACCTTCACCCCTACCTTATACTATCATCCATATGCCTATCTAATAGCCGCTTAAATGCCCCTAATGAGGCCGACTCCACTACCCTCTCCGGCAATGCATTCCACGCCCCTACCACTCTCTGAGTAAAGAACCTACCTCTGACATCTCCCCTACATCTACCTCCACTCACTTTAAAACTATGCCCCCTCGTAATAGCTACCTCCACCCTAGGAAAAAGTCTCTGGCTGTCCACTCTATCTATACCTCTGATCATTTTGTACACCTGAATCAAGTCACCTCTCATCCTTCGTCGTTCGAAAGAGAAAAGCCCTAGCTCTCTCAACCTTTTCTCGTAAGACCTTCCCTCCATTCCAGGCAACATCCTGGTAAATCTCCTCTGCACGTTTTACAATGCTTCCACATCTTTCCTGTAATGAGGCGACCAGGACTGGACACAATACTCCAGATGTGGCCAAACCAGGCTTTTGTATAGCTAGAGCATAACTTCACGGCTGTTGAACTCAATCCCTCTATTAATGAAAGCTAACACACCACACACCTTCTTAACAACTCTATCCACCTGGGTGGCAGCTTTCAGGGAACTGTGGACATGAACCCCAAGATCCCTCTGCTCCTCCACACTGCCAAGAATCTTTCCGTTAACCCTGTATTCTGCTTTCAAATTTGTCCTTCCAAAATGAATCACGTCACACTTCTAAGCATTAAACTCCATCTGCCACTTCTCAGCCCAGCTCTGCATCCTATCAATGTCCCTTTGTAACTTAGAACAGCCCTCCGCACTATCCACAACTCGACCCACCTTCATATCGTCCGCGAACTTACTAATCTACCCTTCCACTCCTTCATCCAAATCATTTACAAAAATCACAAATAGAAGAGGACCCGGAACAGATCCTTGTGGTACACCACTCATAACTGAGCACCATGTTGAATATTTTCTGTCCACTACCACCCTTTGTCTTCTAAGGGTCAGCCAATTCTGAATCCAATCTGCCACATTTCCCCCTATCCCATGCCTCCCTATTTTCTGTATGAGCCTACCACGGGGAACCTTATCAAACGCCTTACTTAAATCAATGTACACCACATCCACTGCTCTACCTTCATCCACATGTTTGGTCACCTCTTCAAAGAATTCAATAAGGTTTGTGAGGCATGATCTACCCCTCACAAATCTATGCTGACTATCACGAATCAAACTGTGCCTATCCAAGTGATCATAAATCCTTTCTCTCAGAGCCCTTTCTAATAATTTGCCTGCCACTGAAGAAAGACTAACTGGCCTATAATTTCCAAGGTTATCCCTATTCCTTTTTTTGAACAAGGGAATGACGTTTACCACTCTCCAACCTTCCGACACTATACCCGTGGGCAGTGAGGACGAAAAGGTCATTGCCAACGGCCCTGCGATCTCTTCCCTCGCTTCCCATAGCCACTTACTACCTTGACTTAGAAAGTTATTGCCATTCATACACTATTGCTCAGTCAAAATCAAGGAACTCACTTCCTAATAGCGCAGTGAGTGTACTTGCGCCACAAGGACTGCAGTGGTTTAAAAATATGGATCACCACTCCCTTCTGAAAGGCAATTAAAAGACAAGTAATAAACACTGGTCTTGTTAATAATGCTCACATCCCACAAACCAATTAAAAATGTGTAGAAACAAAGACAGAACTTATTGGAAAAGCTCAGCAGGTCTGGCAGCATCTGTGAATAGAAATCAAAATTAACGTTTCGGGTCCGGTGTACTGAGGAAGGGACACTGGACCCGAAACATTAACTTTGATTTCTATTCACAGATGCTGCCAGGCCTGCTGAGCTTTGCCAGCAACTTCTTTTTTTATTCCTGATTTACAGCATCCGCAGTTCTATTGGTTTTTATAAACGTGTTGCCCTGCCTCTGTATGTTGGCATTTATTGCATTGAACATTGTAATAGATGAAAATGTTCCTGTTGCTAACACCAACATCCCATCAACACAAAATTCACAAAACAAGAGGCCAGGGGATTCGATGTTCTCAGTTGAAAGATATTCTGGGGAGTGGGGGTAGGGAGTGGTGTGTGCAAAGTCTGAAGGTCAAATACCATCTAGGGTACAGGGAACTAAGGATTTTCTGGCCATTTTCACAATGTTTAACAAACAGGAGCTCAATCATTAACTACACTGACGGTGGGTGCACTTTCAATTTCAGCTATCCTGTGATGTGGAAAAACTTTACACAACAATTGATTCCACTTTAGTTATAAACTTCTATGCAAAGCTGTCCACAAGATCACTGTGACAGTAAAAGACATTTGCCAAATCAGATAGAAAGAAGTTTTAAAGCAGGTATAATTTCAATGAGAAGTCTGTTGTTTGATCATCCGGCTCTCACCTTTCCCTCCTACAACCTTTTTCCATGACCAGCTTCTATCCCTGTAATACTATAATTAATCGTCCTGTGAAATTGCCTCTCCTAAATTCTGAATACAGACTGGATGTAGTTGTGTTACTACATTGTACTCCAGATGTCTGGTTTAATAATCGAGAACATGAGCGTTCAAAGCTTCCTTGTGGATGTTTGGGAATTTGAATTCAGTTAAAAACGGAAAATATAAAGTGCAGCTCACGAAAAGTGATCACAAAGCTGTCAGATTCTTGTAATACCCAAACAGATTCATTTTATGGAAGGAAAAGTACTGCTCTTTTCCAGTCAGGGTCTATGGGTAACTCCAGGCCCATACCGATGCAGCTAAGATTTAACAGCCTTCTGAAATAACTCATGAAACCTCTCTGTGGCATTCAACTACCAAAAAAGGTCAAGGGCAACTAGGGATAGGCAATGAATGTCAACCTTGCCAACATTCCGAGAATGATTTTCAGCAGAAATTCTCTCCTGCTCCCTGGCATAGAATCAAACAGTACTGAAGAGGCCCTTTAAGTCTGTAATGCCATCTGCATTATGTTGGAATGAATGCCTTCAGGTCTGGGACCATGAAACTGATCTTCCTCATTATTCTACAATGAGTGGGCTATTCCGTCTCACCCCCAAGGATTATCACTCAGTGCATTGGAAAATGCTCAGGTCAGAGTTCACTGCCACAGGTATGCTGGATTCCAGGAGAACGCCACTGTTTTGCTTGCAAGGGCTGCTCAATACGAACAAACCCGACAATCGTGATGCTGTCTCATGGAATGGATTGCATGTTATCATTTGAATGTTAGATCTGTTAAACAAATAAACAGACTAAGCCATTTCTGCATCACAGCATTTAGTGCTTTTTGCTCTGTTCAAGTATGAAGGCAAATAATGAATCACAATCAAATAATTCAGAAATGAGAATATACCATATGAGAATATACATTGGGTTTTGAAGTTAAAACTCACAAGAACATAAGAAATGGGAGCAGAAGTAGGTCAATCTATCCCTCAAGCCTGCCTCCCCATTCAACAAAATTATGGCTAATCTGCTGCAGGCTTTTTTGTGTCTGTTCCTCATAGCCCTCAACTGTCCGATATTTCAAAAAATTATTGATCTCCTCTTTAAATACTTTCAGTGATTATTGCCTCCACAGCTCTCTGGGGTAGACAATTCCAGAAGTTCACTATCCTCTGACAATTTCCTTTATATCTCAGTTTTAAATGAGTGTCCCTTATTCTATAACTATCTCCCTTAGTTCATGATTCCACCACGAATGGAAGTATCTCCCCTGTCAAGCTCGCTCAGAAACTTGTATGTTTCAATAAGGTCACCTCTCATTTTTTTAAACTCTAATCAATAAAAGCCTAAACTCTTTAGTCATTCGTAGTAAAACATGATTTCCCTTTCACAAAATCATCTTGCTTCTGTTTGATTGTGTTAAGCTTTTCTAAATGCTCTGCTATTTCTTTCATAATAATGAACTCTGGCAATTTCCCAATGACAGATGTTGACAAACTGGCCTATAGTTTCCCGCTTTCTGTCTCCCTCTTGAGCCAGAGGGTGGTCAATCTGTGGAAGTCATTGTTGCCAAGGGGCGTGCAGGCAAGTCATTAAGTGTATTTAAGGCAGAGATAGTTAGGCCTTTGATTGGTAAGGGGATCAAGCGTTACAGAGAGAAAGCAGGAGAATAGGTTTGAGAAACATATCAGCCATGATTGAATAGTGGAGCAGACCAGTAGGCTTTATTCTGCTCCTATATTTTATGGTCATATGGTCTTTGCAAATTAGCCAAATAAGTCTTTTTCTTTACAATAAATCAATAATTTTACTGTTAAAGAAACCTGATTGGTGGATCTTTTTATTTTAAACCTAAAATAGATAAAATACCTAATTGGCCATAGTGGTAACAAAAGCAAAACATTGAAATTTGTTTTGTGGACCAAAGAGGATACCATGCACTCTTCCAGGCTCAGAATCAGGATCTTGTAAAGCACAGGATTCTCAGCAGACCATAAGGCTTCCTGTGATTGAATTTTTAGGCTAGTGGTTCTCAGGTGAACTTTAACTGGAACAAGTTGGAGTAATTCCTCTTTTTGTTGGAATCGCCTGCTTTTTCAAGATATTGTTGTTAGTTGCCTGGCCACTTGGATTACTTGTAGCAGGGTTTTTTTAAAAAATGGAACTCCATCTACAAATAGTTTCTACCTGAAACTGATCGGGGTTACAGGGATAGGAATGGGGGTGGTGAGTCTGGACAGGATGCTCTTTGGACGGTCAGTGTGGACTCAATGAGCCAAATGGCCTGCTTTCACACTATGGGGATTCTATAATTCTATGAACTTAAAAGATAAGAACAATATGGCTCCTTTATCATATGATTTTAACAATGTCAAAGTCTTGTTCCAGAAAAGAGCTGGTGTTTATGTTGATCCCAACGTCCTGTGTTGTTTAACACCGGGTGTGATTGAGACAGTGTCTGTGATTTTGAGTGCTCCATTCAATTTGATGATACCATTATGGATTGGTTTCAGGAAAGGGCGTTCATTCATATTAGTCTGGAGCGGTCTATTTGTTCGCTCTTGAGGCAGGCAAATCTTGGGCAACCAGCAATCTTTTCCAGTCTTTTTTGATAATGGACTAAATAGACTCAGGCATGACACCGAGAATCATAAGTAAATTCTAACAACAGTAAGACTCGTGACAACTCTAGGTTTGGAGCACTCCTCAGCTGGAATCTATACAATAATTCACTTGTTTATTTAATATTTATTGAGCATTAAGTGTATGTTTAGATTAAATTTGCACACAGCAGGTCAATGATTATATTAAAACTGGAAAGGGGATTTCCACAACAGACTGACTTGTGAACCATATAAACCTAGCGTGCAAGGATGGTTAACAGCAAGGAATTACTTCACGATCCAAGACTGCAGAACTCAATAAAATTGTAACATTGATGGATTTTTTTTGTGTAAATCAGGAGAAATTGTTTCCACTGGAAGGGCAGTTGGTAACCAGAGGGACATGGATTTAGATCGATTAGCAAAAAAATGAGAGGTGACATGAGAGAATTTTGTTTACACAGTGAGTCGTTGTGAACCGGTATGTTCTGACTGAAAGGGAATTGAGTAAATATCTAGAAGGGTGTTCTCCTTTCAACTCTATCCAGGGATTTAACATCCTTCCTGAAATAAAGTGCCCAGAACTGAACACAATACTCCAAATGTGGTCTGACCAATGATTTGCAGAGGTATAGCATCACATCCTTGCTTTCACAGTCTATGGAGAAAGGACACACAGAATCCGTGACTTGCCTTTTTGCACTTTACGTCCTGAGCCAGAGATACCAGGCTCATTCCTTGCACCTTGCTGTTTAGTGCAGGCACAAAGCCAGGAAGTTTGTCATGGCTGTCAGCAGGCCTCAGGCAAGTCAAGGGAGACAGCCTTTGGTCAGAGTTTCTTGGTACAGTAAGTTCAAGGACAGCATCTGATACCAGTCCAGGGCTTCATCGTGGTCAGTCAGCCACTTGCAGCAGGCAGAGTCAGGATACTCTCCACACAACTGATGAGGAGGCAAATGTTGGGCAGCCCAGCACCCCTTCCTGGCTCTCTGCCCCCACTGCCAGCTGATTTCTTCCAGAATGAGAGAGAGGCAGGTGATGAAACAGGGTCCCACAGCTATTACTGTTGGTGCAGGCAGGGAGGTGTCCTGAGTGAGTGGCTAGGCAGCACAGAGGGCAATGCAGGGTTGGGTGTGTCGGTGGGTGATAAACCAATATGTCCTAGAATACCTAGAGTGCGGAAAACAGCCATTGGGGCAAACAAGTCCACATCGACTCTCCAGAGATGTAGGTAACAGTGGGGGAAAATGTTGTAGGCAATAGTTAGAGGGCTAGAGCCTGAGCCTTGGGAAGTGGGGACATTAGCGGAGATAGAGGTATCAGAGTGAAGATGGCAGCACTTACCCTGGCAACGTGGAGAAGGTCAATGACCTTCAGCTTACAGCGCTGGGCATTCCTTCAGGCAGCTGAGACTGCACTGACCCGGGGGAGGGGCACCCTCAATCTAGGCTGAGCAGGGTCTGGTATCATGCCCTTGTCTGTTGGCCCTAGGGCAAGAAGTAGTCCTACCCCTGCACCAGCCCAGCAGTTCCTCTAGGTCTCTGCCCATCAAACTGGACAAGAGTTTCCCTTCTCTGCCATCTCTGCGGCAAATATCAGAAACCGTGCAGGGTAGCTCGGGATTGACAGGGCTGGTCTGGATGCACAATGGGCTTTGAAAGATGGTGCAATTACAGGGAATACTGGTGAGTTCTGGGGTGTTCACTGAGTGACAAGTTGTTCTGGGAATGGTGCATGGTAAGTTGGGGCCAGAATCAGACATGAGAGATGCCATACGCAGAGGGAAGTCATTAATAATGTGAGTTTGATAAGATACAACATGAAAACACTTGAACCTTGCAGTGCAAATCCATCCAAAAAAACTCGAAACAACGCAGACTTTGCCAAAAATGTTGGACTCGCCTTACATTTCTATCAAGGAATTGGAAGTGAGGCTGCAATTGAAAAGAATGTTAAATGAGAAAGGCCTAATGATGTGATTCCTGGAATTCATTGAGGTTCTTAAATTCATTCACCAGATGTGTTTTTGACAGGTTGGAATTTACTATCCATCCTAATTTGGTTTGAGAGGATAGTCATGGGCCATCTACATGAACTGCTTCAGTCTGAGCACTGATGATGTTCTCTCAATGATGATGCAGAGTGAAATGTATCATGACAAGAAATAGGAGGAGTAGGCCATTCAGCTTATTAAATATACTCTGCTGTTCAATACAATCTTTACTGATCTGATTATGGCCTTAACTCCACTTTTCTGGCTGTTCCCCAAAAATCAACTTCCATGTAGCTCAACATCTGTCTAGCTCAGTCTTGAATATATTGAATGACGCAGCCTCCACTATACTTTTGGAAGGAAATTCAGCCCTGAGAAAACAAAATCCTTCATATCTTCATCTTAAGGGAGTGATCCCTTATTTTTAAAACACTGCTCCTAGTTGTAGACTCCCCATGAGGGGAAACGTCCTCTCAGCGTTTATCCTGTTAAGATGTCCCCACACCCACTCTGAACCTTATATGCTTCCACAGGATCACCTTTCATTCTTCTGAACGCCGATGAAAATATACCCAAGCTGTTAACCAAGCCGATAGTATCAGAGACTGTAGACACTACCAGAGCATATGAAGCCACAGCAGACAGATGAAGGTACTGAAATAACAAAGTGCTGGAGAAACTCAGCAGGTCTGGCATCATCTGTGATCAGAGAAACAAAGTTAAAGTTTAGAGTCCGATATGACTCGTCGTCGGAAAAAGCATTTTCAATTTATTGGCACATCCCGGTTCCTGTCTGTGCATGAATTTTACTCTATATCCCATTGCAGGCTCTCCACATCCTCTTCACAATTTACTTTCCTGTCCATCTCTGTATGATCAGCAAATTTGTCTACAATACAAGTTGGTCAGTTCATCCAACTCAATATAGGTCTTAAATAGTTAAGGGTCCATCACTGATCCCTGTGGCACAGCACCCAAGACAGATTGAGCACAACTTGCTAATGAGCCATACATCCTGACTGTCACTTTGCTCTTAGTTATCCGGTCCATTCTTCACATCAGTCCAAAGCCATGATCTATTATCTCCCGCAGTAACATTTAATATGGCACATTATTGAATGCTTTTTATGAAAAATCCAAATAAACTGCAGCTACTAAGTCATTTATCCAAACTGCTTGTTACATCTTCAAAATACTCTAATAAATCTCTAAAACATGATATCGCTTTCACAAACCCTATTGACTCATTGAGTCAGCGTTATACAGCACAGAAACAGACACTTTGGTCCAAAGCATCCATGCTTACTAGATATCCAAAACTAATCTAGTCCCATTTACCAGCATTTGGCCAATATTCCTCTAAACCCTTCATACCTATCCAAATGCCTTTAAAATATTGTAATTGTACCAGCCTCCACCACTTCTTCTGGCAGTTTGTTCCATACACGCACCACCCTCTGTGTGAAAATGTTGTCCCTCTGGTCCCTTTTAAATCTTGCCCCTCTCACTTTAAACCTAGGCCCTCTAGTTTTGGGCTCCCCTACCCTGGAAAATAGACCTTGGCTTTTCACCCCATCCACTAACCCGCACGTTTTTATAAACCTCTAAGGTCACCCGCGAACCTCCAATGCTCCAGGGAAAAAACCCCAGCCTATTCAGCCTCTCCCTATAACTCAAATCTTCGATTGCCGGCAACATCCTTGTAAATCTTGTTTAAACGTTTTCAAGTTTAACAACATCTTTCCTATGGCAGCGAGACCAGAATTGAATGCAGTATTCCAAATGTGGCCTAACCAATGTCCTGTACAGCCGCAACATGACCTCCCAACTCCTATACTCAATGCACTGACCATTGAAAGCAAGTGTGTCAAACACCACCTTCACCACCCTGTATACTGCGACTCCACTTTCAAGGAACTAAGCACCTGCACCAGTCCTGCCCTGGTTTGCCTTATTAAAATCCAACACCTCACATTTGTTGAAATTAAACTCTATCGGTCCATTTGACCAAAGCCCCATTGTACTCTGAGGTAACCTTCTTCACTGTCCACTACACCACCTACTTTGGTGTCATCTGCAAACTTACTAACCATACCTCCTATATTCACATCCAAATCACTTATATCAATGACGAAAAGCAGTGGACCCAGCACTGATCCTTGCAGGAAAACCGCTGGTCACAGACCTCCGGACAGAAAACCAACCCTCTACTACCACCCTCTGTTGCCTTTCTTCAAATTAATTTTGCATCCAATTTGCTAGCTCCCCGGATTCCATGTGATCTAACCTCACTTAACAGTCTACCATGCAGAACATTATTGAACGCCTCACTGAAGTCTATTTGGACAACTCGGCCTTCATCAATCTTCTTTGTCACCTCTTCAATACTCCAAGTTAGTGAGGCACAATTTTCCACATACAAAGCCATGTTGACTATCTCTAATTAGTCCTTGATAACAAGGTGAACACAGCAGGCCAAGCAGCATCATAGGAGCAGGAAGGCTGACGTTTCGGGCCTAGACCCTTTATCAGAAGGAAAGGTCTAGGCCCGAAAGGTCAGCCTTCCTGCTCCTGTGATGCTGCTTGGCCTGCTGTGTTCATCCAGCTCTACACCTTGTTATCTCAGATTTTCCAGCATCTGCAGTTCCTGCTATCTCTAATTAGTCCTTGCCTTTTCAAATGCATGTAAATCCTGTCCCTCAGGATCCCCTCCAACAACTTGCCTGCCACTGACGTCAGGTTCACCGGCCTATAGTTCCCTGGCTTTTCCTTGCAGCTTTTCTTAAATAATGGCAACACATCAGCCAACCCCCAGTCTTCCAGCACCTCACCCACGCCTGTCAGTGATGCAAATATCTTAGCAAGGGGCCCAACAATCTCTTCCTTAGTTTCCCACAAAGTTCTGGGAAATATCCAATCAGGTCCTGGGGATTTATCTACCTTTATGTGTTTTAAGATGTCCAGCACCCCCCTTCTGTAGTATGAACTCTTTTCAAGACATCACTACTTACTTCCCCAAGTTCTCTAGCTTCCATGTTCTTCTCCATAGTAAATACGGACACGAAATATTCATTTAGTAGCTCCCCATCTCCTGTGGTTCCACAAAAAGATGGTCACATTGATCTTTAAGGGGCCCTATTCTTTCTCTAGTTACTCTTTTGCTTTTAATGTACTTGTAGAATCTCTTTGGTTTCTCCTTAACTCTTTTTGCCAAAGCTATCACATGTCCCCTTTTTGCCCTCCTGATTTACCTCTTAAGTATACTCCTACTGACTGCCCTTATACTCATCTAGGGATTCGCTCAATCCCATTAAATCTGCAACAACATTCAATTACATCATGGCTGATCTGATAATCCTTAATGTCACTATCCTGTCTTTGCCCATTGCCCTTGATTCCCTTATTGATTAAA
>NC_063361.1:35840495-35849989 GCF_021869965.1 Rhincodon typus | reverse complement strand
TCCTCCTCTCCCTGCTCCTCTCTGTGCTGCTGCCTGCCTGGGACAGGATTTTTCTCTTGTCTGCTGATTTGTAGTGTAGTTTGCCAGTATCACCAGGATTGAGCTGGAATCTGGTTCTTTCCTGTCCAGTCAAATGGCAGGAGCTTGCCAGTGTCTGAGATGCACTTGAGTAAACCCTGCCTTACACTGCCTTGGATGTGCTCCGAACTTTCCGAAGTAGTTAAGGAATATGAGTAACTGAGCTGATTTTTGTTGCATTATCTGGCCATTTTCAGTAACACGTACTTTCTGATCTGTGTTTCAGATTGACTGGGGAAATGACGGGGTGTCTGGAGTGGATCAGTCAGGTGATATCGATTGGGGAATCACAGTAGAAGAGAGCACTGAGGTGAATCATTGTCGCTGTGCTCCTCCCACAGACCCTCCTGTCCTGAAATTTCTTCCTGCTGGTTTTATTGTGTTTTATTTTGTACCTTCTCCAAGGTGAACAACGAGGAGCAAGCTGCTGATGTGATCGACTGGGGAGAAGATACAAGTGCTGCTGTGGAAATTGACATTGTGCAGTCTGGGACTGAAGGTAATCTTGTACTTACATGGTCCTGTTGTATCTCTGAAAGGGTTGGCCCACTCCAGGACAAAGAAGGGAAGTTATGCAAGGAGTCAGAGAAAATGAGTGAGATTCTTAATGAGTATTTTGCATCAGTATTCACTGAGGAGAGGGACATAACGGATGTTGAGGTTAGGGATAGATGTTTGATTACTCTAGGTGAAGTCGGCATAAGGGGGGTGCGGGGGATGTGTTGGGTATTCTAAAAGGCATTAGGGTGGACAAGTCCTCAGGTCCGGATGAGATCTATCCCAGGTTACTGAGGGAAGCGAGAGAGGAAATAGCTGGGGCCTTAACAGATATCTTTGCAGCATCCTTGAGCACGGGTGAGGTCCCGGAGGACTGGAGAATTGCTAATGTTGTCCCCTTGTTTAAGAAGGGTAGCAAGGATAATCCCGGTAATTATAGACCGGTGACCCTGATGTCAGTGGTGGGGAAACTTCTGGAGAAGATACTGAGGGATAGGATCTATTTACATTTGGAAGAAAATGGGCTTATTAGTGATAGGCAGCATGGTTTTGTGCAGGGAAGGTCATGTCTTACCAACTTGATAGAATTCTTTGAGGAAGTGACAAAGTTGATAGATGAGGGAAGGGCTGTGGATGTCATATACATGGACTTCAGTAAGGCGTTTGATAAGGTTCCCCATGATAGGCTGATGGAGAAAGTGAAGTCACATGGGGTCCAGGGTGTATTAGCTAGATGGATAGAGAACTGGCTGGGCAAGAGGAGACAGAGAGTTGTAGTGGAAGGGAGTTTCTCAAAATGGAGAACTGTGACCAGTGGTGTTCCACAGGGATCCGTGTTGGGACCTCTGTTGTTTGTGATATACATAAATGATCTGGAGAAAGGTATAGATGGTCTGATTAGCAAGTTTGCAGATGACACTAAGATTGTTGGAGTAGCAGATAGTGAAGGGGACTGTCGGAGAATGCAGCAGAATATGGATAGATTGGAGAGTTGGGCGGAGAAATAGCAGATGGAGTTCAATCCAGGCAAACGCGAGGTGATGTATTTTGGAAGATCCAATTCAAGAGCGAACTGTACGGTAAATGGAAAAGCCGTGGGGAAAATTGATGCACAGAGAGATCTGGGTGTTCAGGTCCGTTGTACCCTGAAGGTGGCAACGCAGGTCAATAGAATGGTCAAGAAGGCATACGGCATGCTTTCATTCATCGGACGGGGTATTGAGTACAAGAGTTGGCAGGTCATGTTACAGTTGTATAGGACTTTGGTTCGACCACATTTGGAATAATGCGTGTAGTTCTGGTCGCCACATTACTAAAAGGATGTGGATGCTTTGGAGAGTGTGCAGAGGAGGTTCACCAGGATGTTGCCTGGTATGGAGGGCGCTAGCTATGAAGAGAAGTTGAGTAGATTAGGATTATTTACATTAGAAAGACGGAGGTTGAGGGGGGACCTGATTGAAGTCTACAAAATCATGAGAAGTATAGACAGGGTGGATAGCAAGAAGCCTTTTCCCTTTGTGGGGGACTCAATTACTAGGGTCACAATTTCAAGGTGAGAGGAGAAAAGTTTAAGGAAGATATGCGTGGAAAGTTCTTTACGCAGAGGGTGGTGGGTGCCTGGAACGCATTGCCAGCGGAGGTGGTAGAGGCGGGCACGATAGCGTCATTTAAGATGTATCTAGACAGATACATGAATGGGCAGGGAGCAGAGGGATACAGATCCTTGGAAAATAGACGACAGGTTTAGATAGAGGATCCGGATCGGCGCAGGCTTGGAGGGCCGAAGGGCCTGTTCCTGTGCTGTAATTTTCTTTGTTCTTTGTTCTTTGTTCTTTCTTTGTAATAAATTTACTTCTGTATTTTCTCCACAGTCTTGACATACTTTCAGAAATGTGGTGTCCAGAATTTTACTTAATATTCCAATTGGGCTAAGCAGTGATTTGTAAAACTTTAGCTTTGTTGTCTTTGTATTCTGTTTACAAAACCCTTTTCCCAGAGGCTAGTGAGAATGTAGAACTCCATACCACCACTCCATATCACGTCAACCACCAGGAATGGTTGACGTGAACAGCATCATTACATTTAACATAAAATTGGACATTTGAGCGTAGAATTAGGAACAGAGGGCACCACTCTGACCCTCAACTTGGCTCCACCATTCAGCATAGCCGTGGATCATCTGATCACTCCACATTCCCAGCTACAACTGAAAACCTTTCAGCCTCATGCTGAAAGAGAACTTGTCTACCCCGCCTTAAAAATTTTCAACAACTGGGCTTTCACCACCTTTTGAGGAGGAGTTCCCAAGACCCTCAACCCTTTGTAAAAACAAAACTGTTCATCTCTGTCTTAAATGGCTGACCTTTTTTTTAAATAGTGACCCCCTAGTTCCAGACTGTCTCGCAGGAAGAAACAACCTCTTTACATCCTGCTGGTCAAGACTCCTCAGGATCTTGTATGTTTCAGTCAAGTTGCCTCTTAGTTTTCTAAATGCTAGAGGATTCAGGCCCAGCCTCTCCAAAGGTTCCTTATAAACAACCTGTTCCATTCCAGGTATTAATCTAGTAAACCTCTAAACTACTTCCATTGTATTTGCGTTTTTCCTTAAATAAGATAGCCAATACAGTACACTGTCGCTACTTAACTTGAAGGTGTGTGCTGATAATCGAGTCAGACTGTTCCAGAAATCATCACCGAACATATAAAATCCCAATTAGACCATGAACATGACCAATTTGCCTGACTGACTGTTATTCAGGACAAAAACAATGCACACCAGGTTTTGTCATTATTTTTGTGTACTTAATTTTAACAATACAGAGAGAAAAGAAAGGATTTCTAATTTACTATTATACAACTTAAACTATACTCCTTATAGCTCCCAAATGAGCACACATTAAGACAGACAAAAAGATTTGGCACGCATACTACTAACTGATCCAAATTCCTGCCTTTAACATCATCCTTGACCTCTGTCTATCAGAACTCTGTCTAACTCAGTTCCGGTTAAATTCAATGAACCAGCCCCCACTGCTGGCTGCAGAGAGAATTTCACAGACCAGTGACTCTCTGAGAGAAAAATAATTCTCATCTCTGTCTTAAAAGGAAAATATCTTAAATCTTTTCGGAGATAGTAGGAACTGCAGATGCTGGAGAATCTGAGATAATAAGGTGTAGAGCTGGATGAACACAGCAGGCCAAGCAGCATCAGAACAGCAGGAAAGCTGACGTTTCGGGCCTATCCTAGTAGCTAGAGAAACCCTAAACTTATTTAAAAGGAACCTGAATCTGCACCCACAAGTTGACAGTCCAGGTGCTGGTGAGCGGTACTAGAATGGGTAGCTAGTTTATTCTACTGGCTCAGACATGATTGGCTGAATAGTTTTTTTTCTGTGCTGCAATTGTTCTAAGATGTGTGGTGTACCCCAGATTGCTGTGTTCGTGCTCCCCCTTTAAAGGCGAGAAAGTAACTTTCCTACCAAATGTAGCACAAGGTGAGTGGAGCGATCTGCCCTGGCTATAAATGATTGAAGTTTCTGTCTCATTGAACAGGGCAATGATATCCGACAGGAGCTGCTATCCCTCTGCAACGACCTCCCGTCTGGCCTCGATGGTATTGCTGAGGGGACCAGTGATCTTACTGATGCCCTGGAACTGTATGAAGCCTGTGTGGAGTTTGTGTGTGGCAGGTAAGGATGTGCTGGGAAGCACTCAAACTGGAATATTCCTGTTGAGTTTTGTTCAATATGAATTAACAGGAATTACTTTGTAATCACAAAGTTCAGTCTGCCTTTGACCCCATCCTTGGGGATGGGACTTTGTATGTGGTGTGAAACCTGTCACACCTGAGGGCAGCACGGTGGCTCAGTGGTTAGCACTGCTGCCTCACAGCGTCAGGGACCCAGGTTCGATCCCACCCTCAGGCGACTGTCTGTGTGGAGTTTGCACATTCTCCTCATGTCTGTGTGGGTTTCCTCCGGGTGCTCCGGTTTCCTCCCACATTCCAAAGATGTGCAGGATAGGTGGATTGGCCATGCTAAATTACTCATAGTGTTCAGGGATGTGTAGATTAGGGGGATGGGTCTGAGGGTCGGTGTGGACTTGTTGGGCCAAAGGGCCTGTTTCCACTGCAGGGATTCTATGATCTATGACCTGCAGCTGCATGATTCTGCCATAAGGTGGCATTCCTAAGCTGCTGAGTCCCCATATTCCCTCAATACTGCTGCAGTCTGAGGGTACAGTGTTAGAAAGGCACTGAGTTAGACCAGAACAAGGGGCCACAGCCTCAAAATTACAGCCACGCTGTTTAGGGGTGATATTAGGAAGGACACCCAGGAGGTGGTGAAAATAGGGAAATCTCTTCCCCCAAAAAATGCTCCGGGGGCCTGGAATCAATCCACCTTGCCTGCACATCCTTGAACACTATGGGTGCTTTAGCATGCCAGTCTACCTGACCTGCACATCTTTGGACTGTTGGAAGAAACCAGAGCAAACCCACGCAAACAGAAGGAGGATGTGCAAACTCCACCCAGCCAGTTGCCCGAGGGTGGAATCGAACCCGTGTCCCTGGCACTGTGAGGCAGCAGTGCCAACCACTGATCCACCGTGCCACCCAAAAGTCAAAATAGCCTCCAGTGAGGATCTTCTCAGAGAGTGCTGAGAATATGGAGCTCAGTATCATAGAGACTGTTTGAAATGAGCAGGATAGAAGGGAAAATTAGACAAACAAGGAGTACCATGATCGAGTTAGATGAAGAAAGATGAGCAGAGGCACAAACTTGTTGGGCCACATGGCCTATTTCTGTGTCATATATCTGACATAATCCTGCAGGTGACCTCGGGCTGCTGAGGCACTCCTGATAGATTTTCACAGGATCTGCAGCGTAAGACACCTGAGCTGTCTCTGGATGCAGACATTATTAAGGGTGAAAAGAGTGCAGTGAGAGAATGGGAAGGCAATGTACTTACCTCCAGGAAACCCAGTAAATAAATCAAAACCGAAAGAACTGCAAATGCTGTAAATCAGGAACAAAAATAAAGTTGCTAGAAAAGTTCAGCAGGTCTGGCAAGTCAGAACTGAGGAAGGGTCACTGGACCCGAAACGGTAACTCTGTTTTTTCCTTCACAGATGCTGCCAGACGTGCTGAGCTTTTCCAGCAACTTTGTTTTTGTTCCAGTAAATAAATTGAATTGTATACAGTCAGTATATACGGTGACATGAAAGTGACTAATCACTCTCTTTTTAAACGTATTGTTAAATGCACCAAAATCAAGCTGTTCAAAATGTAGTTTAAACAGGAGTTCCCCTTTGTCAGTTGAGGGGCAGGATAGGACTGGTTGCTCCATCAAGCCTGGTCCATACACCCTTATCTGCCCTTTTCCCTCCTCACCCGCCTTCCCTCCACAATCTGTGCTCTCCTGTGTTTAGCTGCTGACTAATTCTGGTGTGCTCTGGCTGACAGTGTCTCCGAACCCATTGCTCCCTTGCTGAAACACGTTCAACTGAAGGGAAACACAACTGTCTATGAGTGGAGAACTGGACAGGCACCTTCAGCCATTGAGCGGCCAGTTAACGTGGAGGTACAACAACCAACAGAGCCCACAGACATGGTGAGTGTAACTGGAATGAGTCTACTCTCCCAACTCTCAGATCTTTGAGTGAACACCAACACTGGGACCACACCAGGGATCGCTGTAAGCTGCCCAGTGCAGCATTCCCTGAGGTACAGATAGTGAGACACAAGCAAGTAACTTAAACACATTGGAACACAAATCACTAAATTGTTTACTAATGGCCCAGATTACTTTTTTTTGTTTTAACGCAGCGTTTGCAGAGTTTTAAAATACATTCTAAAAGTTTGCATATGAAATAGCTCAAAACTTTGGTGCTTTATACACATCCCATGACGTTAAATCCGCCTGATCTTGTAATATTCGGAACAGTGCAAGCCAGTTTTGTTCAAGATTTAGTTCTGTTGGTGCTGGAACACAGCATGATACAAATTAGTGGGAGAAATAGACCATTCAGCCCTCAAGCCTATTCCACTCTTCAATAAAATCTCTGTGTTTTGAATTCTACGTTCCCATCCAGCCTCTGCCTGTCAAGAATCTATCTACCTCTGTCTTAAAAATACTCAATAACCCATCTCCAACCCTTCTGAGGCACAGTGTTCTAAAGTTGCACAATCCTCTGAGAAAAGTAAACTCTCATTTCTGTTCCAAAAAGGGCAACCCTTAATTGTAAAGTCAGTGGCCCCTAGTTATGGACTGAGGAGGAAAGATCCTTTTCATATCTGTCTTGACCAGATCATTGAGGATCTTATACACTTCGATCAAGTCAACTCCCACTCGTCTAAACTCCAGTAGAAGCAAGCCCAGCCTGTTCAACATATCCCAGTAATTCCAGAGACTAATCTGGTAAACCTCCTCTGAGCTGCCTGCAATACATTTACATCCTTAAATAAGGAGATCAAATCTGCATGCAGTATTAAAGAAATGATCTCACCAATACTCTGTCGCAAGATCTTTACTTTCTTGTTGAATTCCTTTTAAAATGAAGGATAGCATCTCATTTGCCTCCCTGATTATGTTCCGTATTGTCTTATTAACTTCTTATGATTTATGCACCAGAATGCCTAAATCCCTCTGCACCTTCAAATTCTGCAGTCGTTTTCTACTTAAATAAAACTTTGCTTTTTTTTTAAAAATCAAAATGAAAACCTTCACATTTTCCCACGTTCTATCCCATCTGCCAGGCTTTTACCATTCTCTCAACTCTTATCTATATCTGGCTGCAACTTCCTTATCTCTTCTTCACAAAATACTTTCCAACACTTTCTTGGTGTCACCTGCACATGTAGCGACCCTGCCTTCATTCCCCTTACCCCAGTTCTTCATGAAAATTGTGAAAACCTGAGGCCCCAGCACAAAACCCTGTGGGACTCCATTTGTTACAACCTGCTAATCAAACAAAGACCTGTTAAGGCACATTCTCTGTTTTCTGCCAGTCAGTCAATCTTCTGTCCAGGCTAAAATGTTAGCCTGTGCTCCATGAGAACATAGAACAGTACAGCACCATACAGGCCCTTCAGCCCACGATGTTGTGCCGACCTGTTATCCTACTCTAAGATCAAACTACCCTGCATTCCCTACATGAGCTCTGATTTTCTGTAGTAATCTTTGATATGGCCCTTTATCACATGCTTTCTGGAAATCCAAGTACAGTATGACTACAGGATCTTCATTTACCGCAGCACATGTCATTCCTTCAAAAAAAAACACCAATAAATTGTTTTAATGTGGTTTCCCTTTCATGAAAGCATGTCAAATCTTCCTGGTTACACTGAGTTTTTCTAAGAGTGCAGCTATAACCTCTTTAATGATTGATTCTAACACCTTCCCAAGCCATCAACTGGTCTGTAGTTTCTTGTTTTCTAGAATAGAATATCCTTTATTGTCACGTGTACTCAAGTACGGAAGTACAGAGATACTGTGAAAAGTTTACAATGTTACCCTGTATAGTGCTATCTCTGGAACAAAGTGCTTAGGTACAGATCTTAGATACAAAACACAGAAATAAAGGGAAAAAGAAAAGGAAAAAAGTTACATTACTTACAGTTGCTCATAGTATAAGTTAGAAAATAAGAAGAAAGTTAAAAAGATAAGCACTACAGTCTATCCATAAAGGGCCTGCAGTAGATCCACAGCGGGGGACTTCGACACATGGTGTGACCGACCTTGCAAGCTACTGACCGTCCCCGCTCCGAGCCTCCAGCCCCACTGCCCATCCCTGCTCCGAGCCTCCAGCCCGCTGACCATCCTCGCTCCACAGTGTCCAGTCCCACTGACCGTCCCCGCTCCGCTCTGAGCCTCCGGCCCGCTGACCGTCCCCACTCCGCTCCGATCCTCCAGCCCACTGACCGTCCCCGCTCCGAGCCTCCAGCCCGCTGACTGTCCCCGCTCCACACAGTCTCCAGTCCCACTGACCGTCCCCGCTGCGAGCCTCTAGCCTGCTGTACCTCAGGAGGGAACACCCAAAGGGGGATAAAAGAGACAGAAAATGGGAAATAAACATAAGGAGCGGAGGAGCTCCGGTTTGAGCATCCTACTCCACCGCCATCTTGACTGTAAAGACCCTTTTTGACCCTTCCACCTCCCTTACGTCTTGAGTAGTCATTTTATATTTTATAAAACCAATGGAAGCTTTCTTGAATGTTGGAAATTTTGCATAATTATCTGCATTTTTCTTAAGTTTGATGCTTTCCCTTACTTAGGGTAACTATTCTCCTCCTTGATGCTTCAGAGTGTCTATAATTTAGCCTCCAGTTCATAAACTTTGAGCCGAAGCTGCTACAGACACTGCAGAGAAAGCAAGAGCTGATGCTGGAGTCACAGACAAACAGCGTGGAGTTGGATGAACACAGCAGGTCAGGCAGCATCAGAGGAGCAGGAATGTCGATGTTTTGTTGAAGGATGTAAACCCGAAACATCAGCTTTCCTGCTCCTCTGATGCTGCCTGACCTGCTGTGTTCCTCCAGCTCCACACTGTATTGACTCAGACACTGCAGATGTGGTTGACCTGGGTCACTGCATTAACCAGGAGCTCCCACATGCTGCTGCCTTGACACATTACCTGCACTGCCACTCCTGATTAGTTTCAGTTGTTTAATTATGTTATTCACTCACTTAAATTGCTTTTTATTGCTTTTAATTTATTTTATTAACTTTACTATTATGCATACTATGTTAAAATTTAAGAGCAGACTAAGCCTTAACCACTTCCCAGAGATTCACCAAATGGCTTGCTCCTTTCTTTGGAATAGGGCAAAAACCAATTTTAACCAGATCCAATGAATCTAACTCTGTCTCTGACTGCCTGCCTGGGACAGGGTCCTCCTCTCCCTGCTCCTCTCTGTGCT
>NC_063361.1:35816642-35840485 GCF_021869965.1 Rhincodon typus | reverse complement strand
TCCTCCTCTCCCTGCTCCTCTCTGTGCTGCTGCCTGCCTGGGACAGGATTTTTCTCTTGTCTGCTGATTTGTAGTGTAGTTTGCCAGTATCACCAGGATTGAGCTGGAATCTGGTTCTTTCCTGTCCAGTCAAATGGCAGGAGCTTGCCAGTGTCTGAGATGCACTTGAGTAAACCCTGCCTTACACTGCCTTGGATGTGCTCCGAACTTTCCGAAGTAGTTAAGGAATATGAGTAACTGAGCTGATTTTTGTTGCATTATCTGGCCATTTTCAGTAACACGTACTTTCTGATCTGTGTTTCAGATTGACTGGGGAAATGACGGGGTGTCTGGAGTGGATCAGTCAGGTGATATCGATTGGGGAATCACAGTAGAAGAGAGCACTGAGGTGAATCATTGTCGCTGTGCTCCTCCCACAGACCCTCCTGTCCTGAAATTTCTTCCTGCTGGTTTTATTGTGTTTTATTTTGTACCTTCTCCAAGGTGAACAACGAGGAGCAAGCTGCTGATGTGATCGACTGGGGAGAAGATACAAGTGCTGCTGTGGAAATTGACATTGTGCAGTCTGGGACTGAAGGTAATCTTGTACTTACATGGTCCTGTTGTATCTCTGAAAGGGTTGGCCCACTCCAGGACAAAGAAGGGAAGTTATGCAAGGAGTCAGAGAAAATGAGTGAGATTCTTAATGAGTATTTTGCATCAGTATTCACTGAGGAGAGGGACATAACGGATGTTGAGGTTAGGGATAGATGTTTGATTACTCTAGGTGAAGTCGGCATAAGGGGGGTGCGGGGGATGTGTTGGGTATTCTAAAAGGCATTAGGGTGGACAAGTCCTCAGGTCCGGATGAGATCTATCCCAGGTTACTGAGGGAAGCGAGAGAGGAAATAGCTGGGGCCTTAACAGATATCTTTGCAGCATCCTTGAGCATGGGTGAGGTCCCGGAGGACTGGAGAATTGCTAATGTTGTCCCCTTGTTTAAGAAGGGTAGCAAGGATAATCCCGGTAATTATAGACCGGTGACCCTGATGTCAGTGGTGGGGAAACTTCTGGAGAAGATACTGAGGGATAGGATCTATTTACATTTGGAAGAAAATGGGCTTATTAGTGATAGGCAGCATGGTTTTGTGCAGGGAAGGTCATGTCTTACCAACTTGATAGAATTCTTTGAGGAAGTGACAAAGTTGATAGATGAGGGAAGGGCTGTGGATGTCATATACATGGACTTCAGTAAGGCGTTTGATAAGGTTCCCCATGATAGGCTGATGGAGAAAGTGAAGTCACATGGGGTCCAGGGTGTATTAGCTAGATGGATAGAGAACTGGCTGGGCAAGAGGAGACAGAGAGTTGTAGTGGAAGGGAGTTTCTCAAAATGGAGAACTGTGACCAGTGGTGTTCCACAGGGATCCGTGTTGGGACCACTGTTGTTTGTGATATACATAAATGATCTGGAGAAAGGTATAGATGGTCTGATTAGCAAGTTTGCAGATGACACTAAGATTGTTGGAGTAGCAGATAGTGAAGGGGACTGTCGGAGAATGCAGCAGAATATAGATAGATTGGAGAGTTGGGCGGAGAAATGGCAGATGGAGTTCAATCCAGGCAAATGCGAGGTGATGCATTTTGGAAGATCCAATTCAAGAGCGAACTATATGGTAAATGGAAAAGCCGTGGGGAAAATTGATGCACAGAGAGATCTGGGTGTTCAGGTCCATTGCACCCTGAAGGTGACAACGCAGGTCGATAGAGTGGTCAAGAAGGCATACGGCATGCTTTCATTCATCGGACGGGGTACTGAGTACAAGAGTTGGCAGGTCATGTTACAGTTGTATAGGACTTTGGTTCGACCACGTTTGGAATACTGCGTACAGTTTTGGTCACCACCTTACTAAAAGGATGTGGATGCTTTGGAGAGGGTGCAGAGGAGGTTCACCAGGATGTTGCCTGGTATGGAGTGCGCTAGCTATGAAGAGAGGTTGAGTAGATTAGGATTATTTACATTAGAAAGACAGAGGTTGATGGGGGGGACCTGATTGAAGTCTACAAAATCATGAGAGGTATAGACAGGGTGGATAGCAAGAAGCTTTTTCCCAGAGTGGGGGACTCAATTACTAGGGGTCATGATTTCAAGGTGAGAGGAGAAAAGTTTAAGGAAGATATGCGTGGAAAGTTCTTTACGCAGAGGGTGGTGGGTGCCTGGAACGCATTGCCAGCGGAGGTGGTAGAGGCGGGCACGATAGCGTCATTTAAGATGTATCTAGACAGATACATGAATGGGCAGGGAGCAGAGGGATACAGATCCTTGGAAAATAGACGACAGGTTTAGATAGAGGATCTGGGATTCAGTTACAAACTGGTCACCTCATCTTGTAGATTGCAAAACATCTTTGAGGATCTATTGGTCTGAAAACATTAACTCTTTTTCTGTCTCCCCAGATGCTGTCAGACCTGCTGAGTTTCTCCAGCATTTTCTGTGTTTGTATCTCGACTGGCTTCAGTTTTCTCAATCAGGTGGCAGACTCAGTGAGGAGCATTTTTGCCTGAAGATCAGGGGCTGTGGCTTCGAGTCTCTCTGTAACTCATCTGACTCTCCCACCGTAGTAGTGAGGGAATGCTACACTGCCAGAGATGCTGCCTTTTAGATTAGGTGTTAAACCCAGCCCCTATCAAACCCACCATGTGGACATGAGAGTTGAGCAGGCAAGATTCCGGTATCCTGATCAATATTTATCCCTCAGCCAATACCCAGTGCAGATCATCGGCTTGTTTATCTCATTGCAGTGTGTGGCCATGACGTTCTCTGGGATATCCTGAGAATGTGAGAGGCACTACATAAATGCAAGGTTGCGCGTGATGGGGATTGTTCTTTTCTATTGCAGTTTAAATAAGAAGACACTAGGTGGCAGTGCTGCTCATGGAATAATGACTAGGTTAAGACTGCAGTTTACATTGAGACTTTCACACTATCTCATCCACACCATCTAAATATTCTTGATGAGACAACTGACCTGTCATCACTTAGCAGACATCATACTGAAAAGTAAGCGCGTAAATGTTATGTGTTGGACACATCATTCGTTCTGAGTCAAGTATTTGGATTCAGATAATTAAGGGTAATATTGAAATTCAACTCAATGCAATTTTTTAAAAATTACAAACTAATATTTTCTCTGGTAAACTTATGTTTTATGATTCAGGTGATGATGGAGTGGCAAAGGGGAATGATGCTCTAACTATCCTGGAAAACTTGGAAACCAGGAACCAGTTCATTAATGAACTCATGGAGGTAATTTTCAGCTGGAAATATAAATACCAGAAAAATGTTCAAAATACAATCCATAGAATAGATTCCCTACAGTGTGGAAACAAACCATTTGGCCCAACAAGTCCGCACTGACTCTCCAAAGAGCATTCCACCCAGGCTCACCACCCTGCCCTATCCCTGTAGCCCTGTATTTCCCATGCCCAGTCCACCTAACCTGCACATCTTTGGACAATGTTCAGGACTGGGCAGGCAAGTGGAACTGGCTCAGTTTGGGAAACTTGATCAGCATGGACGAGTAGAACCAAAGGGTCTGTTTCCGTGCTGTATGACTCTATGACTAAAAGGTATCACTGCGGTGAGTGTTAAACACTGGAGAGGTGTTTGAGCAAATTCTCGCCACAGTGTGGTGCCAGCGAGCACATTTTCTGTTAGAAAGGGTTACGGAGCTGAGGTGGGTTTGGTGCAGATCAATAATGATCTGATTGATGAATTCCAGAAAAGGTATGAGGGGTAGAATGACCTCTTCCTGTTCCTGTGCTCCAGTATATGAAAAAGTATCTGCCGTTGCACTGTGACACCCTTGAGTAAACACTTCATTGCTCCTTTGAAGTTACCATATCTATCCTTGTCCCGGTTCATCTCCATTTCCCCCTCCTCTTCAAATCTCCAATGGAGCTGCTAGTGGTGAGACAGAGTTTGGCAGCTTAACTGTGCACTTAACCCTTCAAACACATCTGCACCAGAAGTATTAATTCCAATAAAAATTTCTTATCGAAGCAAGATATTGCAGGTGCTGGAAATCTGAAATTAAAACAGAAACTGCTGGAGAAACTCAGCAGGTCTGGCAACATCTGTGGAGAGAAAGCAGAGTTTACGTATTGAGTCTGATTAGACTCTTTTTCAGGACTGATTCACTGTGAGAGCCCCTGGAGGGGAATGAGAACCGGATGCCCTTGGCTTATTAGGGTTCCTGATTCTGACTGCAGAATCTGGAGGAGCTATTTCCCGTCTAGAATGTGCAGGCCAGAGACAGAGAGAGAAGCTGGTGGCTGTGTTTATGATGTGGGCTTGGCATTGTACAGCTGATGCATTTACTGGCTGTTATGGCACTGCTGGTTATCACTGCAAGTGAGGGAAGTTTGTAGATTGCGTGGCACTTGTGCCATTGTAGCTGTGAACACTCGGTAGGTTTGTTTTTGTCCAGAACATCAGCCTGAAATGACTAGAGTTTTATTTTTCTTTTCAAATGTTTTTCCCATTTGATTGAAAGAAAGACTTGAATTTCTGTAGCGCCTTTCATGTCCACCAGACATCTCAAAGCATTTTACGCACAATGTGGTACGTTCAAAATGTTGTGCCGGAGCCAATTAGGACATGACAAGATCCGATAAATAGCTATGTGGCAGTGGGCAGACAATCTCTCTGTTGGGATGTTGACTGGAGGAGGAATCTAAAGTTAGCTCGTCTTTGCAATATTGCCATTGGATCTTTGGTGCAGAAGTGGCCTTAGTTTCAATTATCATCTGAAAGACAGCCTCACATATTTTAAGAGAGATTGATGAAAACTTTGTCCTTCTAAGTTGTTCTAATACATGACAATATAAAATAATATGTAACTGTGAGGCAGGAATAATCCGATAAAGCCTGAGGAAGGCTATTCTGTGTCCGCGACCAGTTCGCCTCTGACATTCAATGGAGACTCCTTTCATAATGCAACAGTTCAGTCATTGGGTAGTTATCAAGGGACATGGGAATAATGCAGGAAAATGTCCTTGAGCTGGAAGTGGGTTGGGATTCCATTGTGTTCCCCTTCATCCCTCCTGCTGCCAAGTGAATCATAGCAAAGTCTGGAATCTTTTTTGGAGCCTGGGATACTCCAGTCTTTGTACTGTGGCCTAGCGATGCCATTTCAATCAACTTATTGAGGCATATTGATCCGATACTCTCACTCCATTGATTATTGCTTCTGGAGTCTGATCTGTGGGGGAATCAGAGGAACAGACCTGCTCTCTCCAATCTCTGCAGTTCAGCATTTGCAAGAGTCCCCATTGGCAATTTGTTCCCACTTTGTAAGTGAGCTTTTCTGTCGACATCTGTCTTCAGCAGCTCGTTTCCTGATTGCATTTTTGATTTGTTGATCCCAGTTACAGGATTTCTTGAGCCAGAGACTTGTGGAGATGAATGAGGAAGCAGACATCCTCTCCATCAACCAGTTTCAGACAGCCCCAGCTATTGTCCAGAGTCAGGATGTCACCAAGGTTGTTGCCATGACAACGCTAGTGAAGGACCTCATCCAGAGACTGACCAATGTAAAGATGCGGCATCTCTTCATGATCCTTGCATCCCCCAGGTTTGGTGCTGGTTATAGTTCATCCACGGAATTTCATGTTGGTAATGTTAGTTTGCTCCCTTTTGGGAGGATGGAGGGAGAGGTGGTGTTACATAGGAACAGGAAGAGGCCATTCAGCCCTTTGAGCCTGTTCTGTTACTCAGTTGGATCTGTATTTCTGCTTCTGAATGTTGAATTTGACACACTGGCCTGCCCCATGGTTTAGCTGATAGGGCAGGGGTGTGTGTTTCTATGATTTAAACCTGTGTGCACTGTGCGCACTGTATCCGAACTGGAATGGCAATAAGTTGCTGACAGTTAAACCTAGATCCAGATGGCTGGGGTGTTGGGAGTAGAACAACAGCCAGACCACCCTCCTCTCTGTGATACAGGATGCACCCAAATCTGTCTGACGTCGGCTTGAAGTATTTTTAATCGACCTGTTTGAACATGTTTTTGCAAACATTTGGGGCAGTGGGACTTGAACCTGGACCTTCTGGTCCAGAGGTACCACTGTACCATAAAATCCCCGACATCAGCTTGAGGCTGGAATAAACTGAACTTCTGTTACACCATTAATCCATCTTGTAAATTATTTAATCTTTGTATAACTCCAGCATTGCTTCTCCCCCAGTTTATATTGTACTGTCCTAAACATTGCCAAATTTTATTAAGTTTTCTGATGATCTCCTGATGGCTCAGCCCATTATTATCACGTTAAACAGTACAACACCAATAACTGCGATAACTGCCTGAGGTCAGTGATGATGCTCTTCTGGCATCACTGAAGGAGAGGGCCCCCACCCCCCACCTCCAGCACTCCCTACCCTAGCCCCGGAGCTGGGTGGGGGATGTATGAGGCAGCAGGTTGGGGAGGAGATGGAAAGTTGTACTGTGAGGGTACGGTACATTGTGTGTATCTAATGGTGCTGCTGCTTCACTGCTGCAGGTACATAGACCGTGTGACTGAGCTCCTGCAACAGAAGCTGAAACAAGCAGGCACTGTGGGAGAAAAGCAGCATCTGATGGTCAAGAAGCGACAACAATCTCTGGAGGAGCAAGCTGCCCTTGAACCCAAACTGGACCTTCTAATCCAGCAAACCAAAGAGCTTCGCAAGCTAGTAAGTGACTCCCTCAAGCCCACACGTTGTTTGAAATTCCACTGAGTGACGTTCACATGAAAAATGTAAATTGTTTGTTGCAGTCTCTATTCCCATCAGTGAGAGAGCATTTGATTTCCACATTCAGATCATTAGAGTGTGTTTTGGAGTCAGTGATGTCCTGTCACTGTTCCCATTGCAGAAAATACAGCACTCAGTTTGTACATAGCAAGCTCCCAGAAACTGCATTCCAATAATTATCAGACTGTTGTTATGTTGGTTTGGTTGAAAAACGCTGGGGAGACGTGTCCTGCTCTTCATCCATTAAAACCAGGGTATGTGTCATTCTTACCATTTCAAAGGACAAATGTGGGCTTAGTCTAATGTCTCAACTTTAACAGCACAGTGTTTCCTCATTACGGGTCAGTGCTGCGGGAGCGCCGCACTGTCGGAGGGTCAGTGCTGCGGGAGCGCCGCACTGTCGGAGGGTCAGTGCTGCCGGAGGGTCAGTGCTGCGGGAGCGCCGCACTGTCGGAGGTGCTGTTTGTCTGATGAAATCAGATACTTTTTGTAGGTTTATATAAAACGTTCTGCTGCATTGTTTGTAAACAGAGCAGTGAGGTCTTTTCTGGTATTTATCTATCTGTCAGCATCATAATATCAGATTGTATCATTAAGATATTCAGTGGTGTGATGGCTACTTTAAATCGAGTTGACATTTATTGGGCTGGACGAGTCCTCCAATGATAGAGGATCCCAGTTCTGGTTGCATATGTCTTTCTGTGCTGGGTTCACATTGTGTCGGGAAATGGAGTCATCACCCTGGCGTTGACTTCATTTGCCATTGACTGCTGACTCTGTTTCTCCTCACAGCCGGGTCATGGAGCCACAGATCGGCTCGGCCCTTCATGGTTCAGGAGGTGTACAGCTGAGCAGTCTGTAGTTTTCTCCTCCTGCTCAACGGTATCGATGCTCTGTGCTTTATCATATTCTCATAATACTTCTGGTAGGAGTCTGCTAAAATGGGCAGCCAATTTCCTACATTAAAACAGCAAGTACTCTGACATATGTCATTGGCTGTGGGATATCTGATGGCTCTGATAAGGTTCTATATAAATGCAAGCCTATCTCTTTTTTCTCTTTCACTGCTATTGAGTGTTGTCATGTGACAGATCCCGTGTGTGAGCCTGTGGCTGTGTCAGTGTCTGACTGTGTGTGAGAGCCTTTGGCTGTGTCAGTGTCTGACTGTGTGTGTGAGCCTGAGACTGTTATCACTGTCTGACTGTGTGTGTGAGCCTGTGGCTGTATTAGTGTCTGACTGTGTGCCTGAGCCTGTGGCTGTGTCAGTGTCTGACTGTGTGTGTGAGCCTGTGGCTGCATTAGTGTCTGACTCGGTGTGGGTGGGTTTGCTCTCAGTTGTTTTGCTCCGTTATCTCTTTCAGATTGAGGCCGATATCTCCAAACGGTACCAGAACCGCCAGGTGCACCTGATGGGGGTCATTGTCTAATGATGAGTTGCTTGGTGCCTGGGTCCCGTGGACGCTCCTGCTCACCCTGAATTCGCTGGTACTTGCTTGTGAACTTTCTGCTCACACCAAAGACTGAAAATATTACTGAGGATTTAAAATGAAAACGAATGAAATGAAGACCCTAATCTCCGATCACTAGTGTACTTTCGGAACTGTGAGGTGTTTAAAGACTGAAATTCGCTGTGTCATGGAGACATGGAAGGGAAAGATTTTTAAAGCCCTCAAGTATTACTGATATACAAGGAGGTTTATATTTGTTAACATTTTGTTACTGAATAAATTGCAATTTCTCCCTGTGAGGACTAACTGTTTAACTCAGTTTTAAATTATAGTCCTCATTGACTGTCACTGATTAATATTTACACTGTGAAGGGCAGCCTGTGACTCAAAAAATTGGCCACATTTAGGGGCCACAGCTCAGTTTCTGAATCCCCAGTTGAATCAGCTTGTGGAGCTGTGATATCAGTGTACACTGCTGCATGATGTATACAAACATGCAGATCCCACACACAAACCTCTGCACATGGACTTACTCGGAGACACTTGCGTAGAAGGGTTGTTTGTTCTGTACTCTGCCGTTCACTGGCAACATCACTAATTATTAAACCTAATAATAAATTACTATTTAAATGAAGAGCCACTCCTTCCCGATTGTTATTACATCTCAGACACAGGTGGAGTTGTGTATGCTGCACTCAATCATTTATGTATCTGTGGTGAATCCAGCCAGAGTACACTTCTTTTACTGTCTGTCTTTGGTATTGCAGCTTGAAAACAGGCTGATACTAGAATTTCAGTGACCTGTGATAATCAGCATGTGACACACTTACATCACCTCCATTAAAGTGTGAACATAGCCAACAAACAAGAACTGTTGCATCTAGCAAGAGAGCTGAATTCCACCAGGGGCAGTGCTGGAGGCTACAAGGGGGCAATTCGATCATCACACAACTGTAGAACTTCACAAATACAGGACACTTCTGAAGCACAGGGTATGTTCTGGAAAGTGGACAAAGTTGGTTTGACGATGGATGTAACCAGTCTGCCTGTTTCCTCTTGAGACCTGCTATATACTCCCTGAAGTTGCCCCTCATCTGCACAGCTCCAATGTTAATATTACACCCCCTTGTGGACAGCCCACTATTGAAAGTAATTTCCATCTACCCTATCAAGCCCTTTTGAAAGTCTCAAACACCTTGGTATGATCACTGTCAATCTCCTATCCTGAAGGGTACACAACAACAGCATCAACTTTTGTGTTTACACAGTGCCTTCAAAGTTGCAAATGCATCCCCCCTAGTGTTTATCATGAATATTATCATTAAAAACATTCTGACACTCAGCCAGTCTGGACAATGCTTTCCCCAAGGCTTACCAAAAGCTTGGTTAGAGAGAGATATTGAGGGGAAAGGGGATTGGGGAGGGTACCAGGGAAAAGGTAGTGATGCTCCTCTGATGCTGCCTGGCCTGCTGTGTGCCTCCAGCTCCACACGGTGTTATCTCTGACTCCAGCATCTGCAGTTCTTACTATCCTTGTGTCATGTGAATGTGAAAGGGAACTTATCATCCTGTTGAGCTTCTCTGGGAATCAGTGTCGTTGTATCTATCCTCGTCACGATTGTAATCTATTGTCCAACTTCCTATTTTATCTCTTTCCTCCTTTTTCCTTTTCTGTTATAGAGTCATACAGTACAGAAACACACCCTTCAGCCCAACTCATTTGCGCTGACCAGGTATCCTAATCTGACCTAGTCCCATTTGCCAGCATTTGGCCCATATCCTTCTAAACCCTTCCTATTCAAATACCCATCCAGGTGCCTTCTAACTGTTGTAATTGTACCCACCTCCACCACTTCCTCTGGCAGCTCCTTTAACATCACCCTGTTTCACAGACATGCCCCACCCTCAGGACTGAGGTTGGATTAGGTTTGCTAGTTCTGGATGGGCACATCACTGGAGCTTTCATTCCATGACTCCTTCCCTCTATCAGTCCCAGCATGGGTTTGTCTGTTCAGATCTGTTCAGGCTGCACTTTGAGGTAACGCACTAAGTATCGTTGATTCAGGCTGTATACATTCTGTATTCAGACTGGGCACCTCTTCCTTCAGCTGCTCTCATTCCAACCTTCCAGCAGAGACCCTGTCACATTAGGACTGAGATGACACCTTACGTGAGAAGCTCACCTCCACAATGATCAAACCCTATCTCTACACCACCATCGGTCACCCAACAATTGTCCCAACTACCATTACTGCACCTCCTGGTGCCTGCTGCCTGTATCAGTACATGGTACAGGGTAAGAGTTATATGAGACAGTTTGCTGTCACCAGTCCTCCTATGTTTGTATGGTTGCTAAGATCCATAAGACCATTAGCAATAGGAACAGGAGTAGGCCATTCAGCCCCTTGAGTCTGCTGTGCCATTCAGTAGGATCATGGCTGACCTGACTGACATTCCTTACAACCAGTCAGTACAGTGTGGAGCTGGAGGAACAGGAAATGACCTTTCAGGTTTACACCCTTCGTCAGGACTGGGGAGGGGGAAGGGGGTTGGGAAATAGAGCGAAGGGTGGGGCTGGGGAAGGTAGGTGGGATGGTGATAGGTGAGTGCAGGTAGGCAGTGGTGGGGATTGGTCAGTGGGTTGGGAGGAGCAGATAGGTGGGAGAGAAGATGGACAGGTTGTGTCAGGTCAAGGAGGTGGGGACGATAGGGAGGGTTGGACATGGGATGAGGCCAGGGCTGGGGAGAATTTGAAACTAGTGAATTCTATGTTGAGGCCATTGGGCTGTAGGCTCCCGAGGTGGAATATAAGGTGTTGCTCCTCCAGTTTGCGGGTGGTGTCACTGTGACACTGGAGGAGGCCCAGGATGGACATGTCATCCAGGGAGTGGGAGAGGGAGTTAAAATGGTTGACGATCGGAAGGGTTGTCGTTTGTCGTGAACAGAACATGGATGCTGCATGAAACGGTCCCCGAGTCTGAGCTTCGTCTCAACTATGTAGCAGCGGCCACATCGGGAACAACAGATACAGTAGATCACATTGATGGATGTGCAGGTGAACCTCTGTCTGATATGGAAAGTTTGTTGGGTGCCTTGGATGGAGACGAGGGCGGAGGTGTAGTGGCAGGTGTAGCACCTCCTGCGGTTGCAGGGAAAGGTGCTGGGTGTGAGTGGTCCCTACGAAAGGCAGATAGGGGTGGGAAGGGAAATTTGATGGTGGGGTCGGATTGTAGGTGGCGGAAAAGCCAGAGGATGATGCACTGGATGTGGAGGCTGGTGGAGTGATATGTGAACACTGTGTGCAAATCTGGCCTCCCTGCTATAGGAAGGTTGTTGTGAAACTTGAAAGAGTTCAGAAAAGATTTACAAGGATGTTGCCAGCTTTGGAGGGTTTGAGCCATAGGGAGAGGCTAAATAGGCTGGGACTATTTTTCCTGGAGTGTTGGAGGCTGAGGGGTGACCTTATAGAGGTTTGTAAAATCATAAGATACATGGATAGGTTAAATAGACAAGGTCTTTTGCCCAGGATGGGGGAGTCCAAAATAGAAGGCATTGGTTTAAGGTGAGAGGAGAAAGATTTAAAGGGGACCTGAGGGGTAACTTTTTCACACAGAGGGTGGTGCGTGTATGGAATGAGCTGCCAGAGGAAGTGGTGGAGGCTGGTACAATTATAACATTTAAAAGGCATTTGGATGGGTATATGAATAGGAAGGGTTTAGAGGGATATAGGCCAAATGCTGGTAAATGGGACCAGATTAATTTAGGATATCTGGTCGGCATGGAAGAGTTGGACCAAAGGGTCTATTTCTATGATGTATATCTCTATGACTCTATGACGTCGACTTTCCCTGATATCCTTGGTTCCCTGACTGGTCAAGAACCTACTTATCTGAGCCTTAAATATACACAAGGACTCTGCCCCACCCAGCTGTTTGTGGCAATGACTTACAAAGGCTCTCAATCTCAATCTCAATAGAGGGTATAAGTTTAAGGTGAGAGGGGACAGATTTAAAAGCGACCTGAGGGGCAACCTTTTCACACAGAGAATGGTGCGTGTATGGAATGAGCTGCCAGAAGAAATTACCCCTCATCTCAGTCTTAAAATGGCAGCCTTTTATTCTGAGACTATACCCTCTGGTCCTAGGCTCTCCCATTAGGGGAAACATCCTCTCAGCATTTACCCTGTCAAGCCCCTGTAGAGCCCTATATGTTTCAATGAGATCACCTCCCATTCTTCTAAAATCAGTTGTACGGTTAAGAAAATCAAGGAATTTAAAAACAATGATAACTTGCATTTATATCACAGCTTGATGATAAAATAAGATGTAGGAATAGAATTAGACCATTTGGCCCATCAAATTTGCTCTGCGATTTGATCATGGCTGATATGTTTCTTAATCCAGCCTTCTCCCCATAAACACTTGATCCCTTACTAATCAAGAATCTATCTGTTTCTATCTTAAATACACTGATTGACTTGGCTCTATACCCCTCTATAGCAATGAGTTCCACAGACTCACTATCCTCTTGTTGTAGAAATTCCTCCTCATCTCAGTTCTCAAGGGTCATCCTTTCACCCTGAGGCAGTACCCTCAGGTCCTAGTCTCTCCTACTTGTGGAAACATCTTCTCCACATCCACTCTATCCAGGCCTCTCAGTGTTCTGTAAGTTTCAATCAGGTCCTCCCTCATCCTTCTTAAACTCCATCAAGTACTGACCCAGAGTCCTCAACTGTTCCTCATTTGACAAGCCCTTCATCCCTGGGATCATTACTGTAAGCCTAATGTGGTAAAATGTCCCAAATATTTCAGAGGAGTGCTATCAGAGAAAAGATTGACACCAACTCCTTACAGAAATATTAGGACAGTGATTAAAGCCTTGGTCAAAGAGGTACATTTTAAGGGCTGTTGATGGCACAGTGAGAAAATCACTAAATTAGTCCACCAGAGGCCAGGCTAATGTTCTGGGGAACAAAAAACAGTAGTTGCTGGGAAAGGTCAGCAGGTCTGGCAGCATCTGTGAAGAAAAAAATCAGAGTTAATGTTTCAGGTCCGATGACCCTTCCTCAGAACTGATAGTGGCTGGGAAAACGTCATAAAAACCGATATTTTCCAGCTACCGTCAGTTCTGAGGAAGGGTCACCGAACTCAAAACGTTAACTTTGATTTTTTTCTTCACGGATACTGCCAGACCTGCTGAGCTTTTCCAGCAACTTCTGTTTTTGTTCCTGATTTACAGCATCCACAGTTCTTTCGTTTTTTTAATGTTCTGGGGACATGGGTCCAAATTTCACTGTGGCAACGGGTGGAATTCAAATTAAGTAAATAAAATGTGAAACATAAAGTATGTCTTTGTGATGGTGACCATGAAAAAAACCAAAACACCACTAATTGTTGTAAAAACCCATCTGGTTCAGTAACATCCCATCCTTAACCTGGTCAGGCCTACACATGACTCCAGACCCACAACAATGCAGCTGATTCTTAACTGCCCTCTGAAATGGTTCCAGCAAGCTCCTCAACTGAAGTTGTGGATAGGGATGGGCAACAAGCTCTGGATGAAAGAGGGAGAGGTTGATTGTGGGAACTGTGGAGGTCATGGTAACTCGACTGCCACTGGACTCTCAATGAAAACTGGGGATGGACAAGAGGTCAGAAATGGAGGAGCACTGAGATTCTAGAGAGCTACTGACTACAGAGAAAATAAATGAGGCCAGACAGGGATTTGAACTCAAGAGGGAGGATTTTAAAATCTGGACATTGCTTCACCATGTGAGTCAGTGTACACAAGGGCATTGGGTGAATGAGTTTTGGTGTGGGTTAGGATTCTGGGTAATGAGACACAAAAATATCCAAATATCCACTTCACACATTGCCAAGTTTAATGTACTCCTGCAATTACAATTCACCAAATCTGTTAGCTTAATAACCAATCCTGACAGACTGTCGCAGAGGTCAAAAACAGGGTGCTTTATATTCAGGGTAGCAAGTACTTTAATTTAATTGAAAATTGATTGTCGGGGGGAAGTTATTAAGGGTGATTACTGTCTTGAGAGTGTGGTGATTGGATTTATGCAAATGAGTGAGTTCTCCAGGTATGTTACTGCACAGCACAGAACCTTGTATAATTAGGTAGTAGGTATAACCAGTTACCGTGGTTACTTTTTAATTTAATGTTGCACTGTGGCAGTATAACACTTCTGGGAAACATTAATTGTTAGGGATGTCAGAGTGAGTTTTACTACTTTGAACTCAGGGGGCTGTGAATATCCTTTATTTTATTAATTATGATTGCTGGCTGAATCATTTTGCTTTAAGACTGCAAAAAGTTATTCTAAGCAGTAGTACTCACTTCTGAGGAGTGGGGGTGGATGGACACAGAGGTGTGTGGGGGTGGCTGGTACTTTTTAAACACTGTTCAAACCTATACACACCTCCAATGTGTTCGCTCACTGCTTGGCTGCATGCAGAATCTGACAGCACAGGAAGATCCCAGGATCAATCATCCCGATCTTTGCTGGGTTAGCGCAGGAAATAGTAAAGGGTGCATCAATTAATTTCAGCAGGAGGAGGAGGAGGAGGAAGAAGAATGAAAGACCTGCATTTATAAAACACTTATCTAGCGCAGAAACACATTAAACAATTTTCACACAGCAAGCTCCAACACCAAGCAATGCTGTAAATGCTCAGATAATTTGTGCAGGAGATGTTTATTAAAAATACACAGAACCCCCACCCCCTGTTTTCCGTCAAGTGCCAAAAGGTTTTCACAATGGGCTTCAATTTATCATGGAATTTGATCATCAGCCCTTACAGCGTTGCACCTCATCTAGAGACACCGGGAGTGTCAGTCTTGTTTGAGCTGAAGTCTCTGGAAGATGCCTTGAAACTGGAAGAGTAATTGAGAGTACTGTTCACTGACCCATGACACAGGACAGCACCAGGTTCAGCTGTGATAGCCCTGTCGTTCAATAGATTCTCAGATGATGAACAGGAAGTTGCAAAAGTACCAAAGGCTGGTTAGTCTTCATGTAATTGGATAAACCGCACTGTTGGAGGGTCAGTACTGAAGGAGCGCCGCACTGTTGGAGGGTCAGTGCTGAGGGAGCGCCGCACTGTCGGAGGATCAGTGCTGAGGGTGTGCTGCAGTGTCGGAGGGTCAGTGATGAGGGAGCACTGCACAGTTGGAGGGTCAGTGCTGAGGGAGCACCGCACTGTCGGAGGGTCAGTGCTGAGGGAGCGCCACATTGTCGGAGGGTCGGTGCTGAGGGAGCGCCACACTGTTGGCGGGTCAGTACTGAGGGAGCGCTGCACTGTCGGAGGTCAGTGCTGAGGGAGCGCCGCACTGTCGGAGGGTCAGTGCTGAGGGAGCGCCGCACTGTCGGAGGGTCAGTGCTGAGGGAGTGCTATATTGTCAGAAGGTCAGTAGTGAGTGTCAGCTGCAGTCGGAGGGTCTGTCATAAGGGAACACTGCACTGTGAAGGGGGCTGGGGGTGTAATGCTGAGAGAAAGTAGCACTGTCAGAGGGGTAGTGCTGTACTGTTGGAGGGTCAGAACAGAGGGAGTGCCGCACTGTCACAGGAACAGTCCTGATCCAAAACGTCAGCTTTCCTGCTCCTCTGATGCTGCCTGGCCTGCTGTGTTCCTCCAGCTCCACGCTGTGTTATCTCTGACTCCAGCATCGGCAGTTCTTACTATCTCATTAAATGAAATGCATTGCTTGAAAATGGTGAAAGCAGATTCAATTGTTTCATAAGGGAATCAGATAAATACAGGAAAGGGAAAAATGTGCAGATATTTATGGAAAGTCAAAATAATTTGTTAACGCTTTCAAAGAGCCAGAATAGTCACGGTGGGTCAAATAGCCTTTGTTCTGTATCATTCTGTGATGTCCCATACGTAAAGCAAGGCTTTCCCTGTGCTCTACCAGTAGATGGGCCACGGACCACAGACTGAAACTTGAGGAAGGTTGTTAGTGGGGACATGGAATTGTTACAGGACACAGGAAATATTCAATATTCAAAAAGGGAGGTGGAGAGAAAACAGGGAATTATAGATCGGTGAGCCTAACATCGGTAGTAGGGAAAGTTCTTGAATTCATTTTCAAGGAGTTTATAGCAGAGCATTTAGAAATCAGTGGCAGGATCAGACAGAGTCAGCATGGATTCATGAAGGGGAAATCATGTTTGACAAATCTGTTGGAATTCTATGAAGATACAACGAGTAGAGTTGACAAGGGAGAGCCAGTTGATGTAATATATTTGAACTTTAAGAAAGTGTTTGACAAAGTCCCACATAAGAGATTAATGTGCAAGATGAAAATGCCTGGGACTGGGGTAAGTGTATTGAGATGGATAGGAAACTGATTGGCAGAGAGGAAACAAAGAGTAGGAATTAATGGGTCCTTTTCACATTGACAGGCAGTAACTAGTGGGGTGCCACAGGGATCAATGCTAAGACCCCAGCTATTCATAATATATATTAATGATGGCGGAACAAAATGTAACATCTCCAGGTTTGCAGACGATACCAAGGTGGGTGGGAAGGTGAACTGTGACAAGGATGCAGAGATCCTTCAGCATGATCTGGACAGGTTGGGTGAGTGGGCATATTAATGGCAGATGCAGTATAATTTGGATAAATGTGAGGGTATTCACTTTGGAAGCAAAAATAAAAAGGCAGATTACTACCTGAATGGCTGTAAAATGGGAGAGGGGAGTGTGCAGCGGGACCTGGGTGTCCTTGTGCACCAGTTGCTGACGGTAAGCATGTGGGTGCAGCAGGTGGTAAAGAAGGTAAATGGTATGTTGGCCTTCATTGTGAGAGGTTTCGAGTACAGGAGCAGGGATGTGTCATTGCAGTTATACAGGGCCTTGGTGAGGCCACACCTAGAATATTGTGTGCAGTTTTGGTCTTCCTTTTCTGAGGAAGGATGCTCTTGCTCTCAAGGGAGTGCAGCAAAGGTTTACCAGGCTCCCTCAGCACTGACCCTCCAACAGTGCAGCACTCCCTCAGCGCTGACCTTCCAACAGTGCGGCCCTCCCTCAGCACTACACCAAGGTGTCAGCCTAATGTTCTCAGCTTCATTTTGTGCAGTGGGAGTTGAACATTACCAACTTCTACCTCAGTGAGAACAGAAGTCGTGTGGAACCTGATTGAGGGTGTGGGAGAAGAGGACACAGTTTGTAAGCAGTGAGTTGTTATGGTCTGGACAAGATGCCTGAAAGGGCAGGGATAGAAGATTCAATCAGAACTTCTAAAAGAGAATTGGACAAACAGTTAAAAAGGACATCTTTGCAGGAGAAAGTGGGAAATGAGCAGGGGAAGGGGTTCTAATTGAACAGCATTGTCACTGGACTGTATTGGGCACAATGGGCTGAATGGTCTCTTCCTGAGCTTTATGAATCTCCTTGCTGTCCCTGATATAAGATTATTCTGTCTCTTCAGCAGCGCTCCATTGGGATTTTCATCCCATGTGCTAGTGAGAGAGAAAGGAGTGAGCAGTGGCCCCAGGAAACCTCTTTACTTTTAGTTGGGGTTAAAACACTGAAATTTCAAGATGGTGTTTGAGCTGGTATCATTTCAAATGCTGTGGGCCTTCCGCTTCATTCTCTCTCCATGCTCTTCCTTCCCTCATTTAGCAAATAAACAATCTCCGTATTTTGCCTCTACCTGCTGCAGTTACAGGTATCCTGTGAGCAGCGCTGATAATTTGATTTTAATTTCATAGAAGACTGGTTGATTCATGACTTGTCAGGCCGGAGCTTGACTCATGTAATGGGATTGCCTTCAGAATGAAAAGTGAAATGACATGTCTCATTATTCCATCCGCTTGTTATCAGCACTGTAGTGAGGACAGGGGACTCTGTGAGCTGGGGAGGTACATTGACACAAGAGTGATGGCCCAAATTAATCACCAGACCTGGAGAACAGGGGGTGGGAGGCTCTGTACTTTCACCAGGGAAATGTTAAAGGAGTTATGAACTGTTTACAATGTTTGCTATCAGTTAATGTCGCCCCATCCACACCCTGAAAATAGTGCTGTGGAAATTCATTTGTCAAACTTCCTGCAGGCTATACTTGTTCCAGTCTAAAAGGACAAATGCTAATGGGTGAGCGTAAAAAGAGAATAGAAGGTGGTATGCAAATTGGCGTTTAATCTGTTTATGCAGCTGGACTTCAGGGAATACTGTATGTTCTTGCTGATTATCAGACGGGTTAATTCTTGTGTTAAAAAAAAATTCCTCTGTAGAAAATAAATGATTACCAGTGTCAGCTTGCACAGAGTGACAGAGGCGTCGGTGAGAGATACACAGATATTCTGTTTGTCTGTGGGATACAGGTTTGGGGCACGGCGAGGAATAGAGAACCCTAACTCTGTCTCTAAGATACAAATCCAGCCCAATGATGACAGCTCATAATTTAAAACATTAACTCTCTTTTTATCTCCACAGATGCGGCCAGATCTGCGACATAGTTCCAGCATTTTTCATTTTTACTCCAAGCTTTCTTTTTTTAATTCACTGATGGGATGTGGGCATCTCTGGCTGGGCCAGCATTTCTTGCCCATCCCTAATTGCCCTTGAGAAGGTGGTGGTGAGCTGCCTTCCTGGACCATGATGTAGGTTACACCTACAGAGTTGTTGGGGAGGAAATCCCAGGATTTTGACCCAGAGACATTGAAGGAACGGCGATCTATTTGTTCCTCAGATGGTGTGAGACCTGCATCTGTTACCCTTGTCCTTTGTACCAGCAGAGACCATGGGTTTGGAAGGTGCTGACAAAGGAGCCTTGGCAAATTGCTGAAGTGTATCTTATCGATGGTCCAGACTGTAGTCACTGTGCGACTGTGGTGGAGGGTGTGGATGGTTAAGATGATAAACATGGTGCCAATTAAGAACGCAGCTTAGTTCTGTAAATGCCACCTGATAGCACCGTCAACAACCCTGGTTGAAAGTAGACTAATGAGAATGTAATAGATTGGATTGGTCCTGGCTGCCCATGGGCAATTTTCCATGTTTTCAGTTGTTGTGACTGTGGTGAAACAGCTTGACTTGGGCCATAGCTTGTTCTGGAGCACTTTTCTCTTGAAATGATCATCTGACCAAGAAAGAGGAATCTGAGACCATTTCACTCTGATTGGACATGACATTGGCAAGTGTAACATTTCTGCATTAGAGTTAAAATCCAGTTTAACAAAATGTGGGATTCTTGGCTAAGCATGCAGCTCTTGGGACTGAGAAACAGCCGGAGACAGTCCAGCAGAAAACAAAGCCTGCTTTTATTAGCAATTTCTGCATATTTTTGTCAATTCTTCTTACAGCTTCATCTACTGGTGTTATTCTGTATAGCACCTTCAAGTGAATACTATCTACACATTCCTCTTTCAACATATTGCAATGCTACACACAAGCAGATGAAGAACAATTTTTTTGTAAATTCCTAAGTAGGACAGTACACTTCCTGACCTTCCAGGACTGGGCTGAAGTAGCCAATAATTGAAGATTAATCTTTTTTGCGGGACGACCGAAGAGAAAAGTTGTAGAGGTTTAAAATGGTAAAATGAGAACTGTAGCAACCTCCTGTGTTATCACTCAATGTGTACTGTGATTCAATCATTCTGGATTCACAAGAATGGGCACCATCTGAAAGTTCCTGTCAAAGGTACCCACAGTGTTATAACTTGGAAATCTATTGCCATCCCTTCATTGTTTTTGATTCAAAATCCTGGAATCCTGAATGTAACAATATTGTATCCTAACCAGATGAACTGCACGTGGCTAAAGAAGTGGCCTTTTGCCCTCACTTCATCCTTGTTTTCAATCCCTGTATGGTCTGACCCCTTTCTGTATCTGTAACGTCCTCCTGACTTACTGAGCTTCGGGATGTCTGTGCTCCTCTAATTCCAACTGTCCCACATTCCTGACTTTAGTTGCTGCACCATTGATGCTTGTGATATCGAGGTGAATCCTAAACATGGAATTGCTTTGGGAAGGTTTTCCATTCTTCCACCTGCCTTTCCTCCCTTAAGATGCACTTTAAATCCTACTGCTATGACTAAGCTCTGGTCACCCACCATAATACTGCCTAATGAGACCCAGCGTCAAATGTTACATTTATTCAGTTTTGGTGAAATACCATTGTGACCTGTTTCTCTACAGTGAGGTGGGCTACTTACAGCATTTCTTTTATATTTTTAGTTCATTTTCCTCAACTGCAATACTTTGCTTTTTAACAGTTTTGCCAAGCACCTCAGAAACTTTTATTACAAAAAAGATTTTATATAAAAGAAAATTCTTCTAGCTGTTGTTCTCAAGGACAATCATGGGGTGTGCGCTAAGAGCCAGCCCTGCCAATAACATGTGCATCCTCCGAATAAAACCAGGAAGCTCCATTGGCTGTAGCTTCCTGGATGTGGGCAACAGCTGTAAGGGCACATTAACGCCTGGCATTGATTCCCCACTGTGGGTGAACAGTCATGACCATAAAACGGCCGCTTGGGCAAGATGCTGGAAGGTGAATTGTTGCTTGATTCAAGGGAGAGAAATAACAGGTGAAGGTGATGATTTAAAGAAAAATAAGTCAAAACCTCGCATTGCGGGTGATGTTGTTGGATGGAGATGTGGCTTCAGATTTCAGCTGTATTCACCTGGGAACACTCTGGCCCTTATTGTGAATGATACACGTACACATATAACACAGTCATCTGCCACAAACCATCAAGATCCCAGCCAGTCTTGTAAAGGCAGTAATAAATTGTAATGAAATTAAAAATGTTCAGTCAGACCTCTGAATGTGTGACTTTCTTAAGGAAACACATCTGAAAAATGATAGTGTGGAAGTGTCATTCTCTGTTTTTAAAAGGTCTTTTTGTGTGGCCATTGGTAAAAACTGTCTTATATCAGTAACTTGTCATCGCTAACCGGGTCAGGTCTGCTCTGGGATTGGTGATTCACCCTGACCAAACCTGTGCTGTACCGGGCAGGACAATCTTTCAGAGCCTCGCGCTCCTCAGGGATACGATCACCTGTGTACATGAGAGATGTTCTGTCCAAATTGGGCTTTGGGGAGGGAATCTGCAATTGGATCCGACTGCTCTACACCAACATTGTTAACACAGTCTCAATCAATGGTGGGAATCAGAAAGCTTCCCAATCAGATCTGGAGTCAGATAGGGCTGCCCACTCTCTCCTGCCTTGTTTGTGGGTTGTATAGACCCCTTTGCTGAGTCCATCAGGAAGGATGTGAACCTGAGGGGGGTGACTATTCCAGGCAGCAGGGGCTCCCTGTACATGGACGATGTCACCGTTTTCTGCTCGGATCCGCAGTCAGTGAGCAGACTCGTGAGCATCAGTGACCAGTTTGGACTGGCCTCAGGTGCCAAGATCAATAGGGGCAAGAGCGAGGCCATGTTCTTTGGGAACTGGGCCGACCGATCCTTCATTCCCTTCATCATCAGGACAGACTACCTGAAGGTGCTGAGTGTTTGGTTCGGAGGGGCTGGGGCATGCACCAACACTTGGGAGCAGCGTGCTGCTAAAGTGAGGCAGAAACTGGGCAGATGGGAGCACCGGTTCCTCTCCATTGCAGGAAGAAACCTGGTCATCGGGTGTGAGGTACTCTCAGTGTGTTGTAGGTGGCACAGGTCTAGCCTATTCCCCGAACCTGCACCGCTGCAGTCATCCGGGCCATCTTCCGGTTGAAGATGGACCAAGTCTGTAGGGACATTATGTATAAAGAACTGGATAAAGGGGGGAGAAACATACCGAATACTACCCTCACCCTGAAGGCCACCTTTGTGTGCAGCTGCATCAAGCTGTGCTTAGATCCTCAGTACGCAAACACCAAGTCTCACTACTTACTGAGGTTCTACCTGTCCCCGGTGTTGCGAAGGATGGGCTTGGCCTCGCTGCCGTGGAACGCTCCAAGCAGTTGGACCATCCCGTACCACCTGTCCTTCGTGGAGAAATTTGTGAAGGAAAACACCTTTGACCACAAGTCCATCAGGCAGTGGTCAGCATGTAGCGCCCTCGAGACCCTTTGGGAAAAGGAGAGAGTGGATCCTGTCAAGTGGTTCCCTGTGCAGATTGCCAAAGTCATTTGGCAGAATGCCTCATCACCAGAGCTTTCCAACAAGCTCCAGGACGTTGCTTGGCTGGTGGTGAGAAGGGCTCTGCCAGTGCGATCCTTTATGCATGCCTGGACTCTCTGCGCCACCGCACGCTGCCCTCGAAGTGGCTGCAGACGGGACGAGATTGTCAATCACCTCCTTCTGGAATGTGCCTTTGCAAAGTAAGTCTGGAGAGAAATGCAGTGGGTTTTGTCGAGGTTCATCCCAAACAGCTCCGTAACGCAGGATTCTGTGTTCTACGGTCTGTTTCCTGAGACGCACACCGAGACAAACATCACCTGTGCCTGGAGGACCAGCAACTTGGTGAAAGACATTCTTTGGTCTGCCCGAAACTTGCTGGTTTCCAGTTGAAAGAGTTGACCCTGACTGAGTGTTGCAGACTGGCACATCCCAAAGTCCAGGACTATATGCTGAGGGATGCACTAAAGCTTGGGGCAGCTGGGGAAAGATCACTGTCTGAGATCTTTCTGCCAAAGCACATTGGGGGTCCGTCCAGTAACCGGACCCCACTAATGCTTCAGCTAAATGTCAAGAAGTTAACTGTAAATATAGAGAATGACGAATGTCAAAGTTTATTTTATTCTCTGTAAGTAATGACAGTATAGATCGGAATGGCTACATTAACTGTATATGTACGTAAAGATTTCCTTCTATGAATAAAGTATATTTTTGCAAAAAAAAAAATTTTCTCTGATTTCCTCTATCCCTCATCATCTTCATCGGTGATTTGGCTGTGTTTCACAGGAGTTGCTAATTCTGCTTTGGTACCAGATTGTGGAGATTCAATCATGTGATGTTTGATCACATGGTATTCAATCACATGACACTAATGGAATGGTATGGCATGATGTTTGACCGTGTCACTCAATCAGAATTAAATAGTTGGTGCTTGTTTCACAGTGAGATAAATAAATTCATTTAGAAGTCAGAAAGAGCAGAAATGAATAGAAAGATTTAAAGATAGATGATGTTTAAATAAAAATTACTGTGATATTTCTGAAAAATAAACCAGTGTTAAACACCATGTATACAACTTAACAAAACATTGATATTAAAATTCATAACTAAACATTTTCTACAATTTTATGGCATTTTACAAAACCACAGTGTTAGATAGTAGTAACTAAGAACAAAATGCAATTTAATTTACTGACTACCACATCCTATTGTGAAAGCTCAGCATCCAAGATCTGAGGCTCAGTGCTCAGAAAGAAACAGTAAACCCAACCGACGAAACACAATTTCACAGTTTACAGCAAAAACCCTAACCAGAACCCTGATCCTGCCCCTAACCCTAACCCTGACCCTTACCCTGGCCCTAACCCTTACCCTAACCCTGACCCTATCTCTGACCCTAACCCTGACCCTAACTCTTACTCTAAACCTGACCCTAACCCTAAACCTAACACTAACCCTTACCCTAACCTTTACCCTTATTCTGGCCCTAACCCTTACCCTAACCCTGACCCTATCTCTGATCCTAACCCTTA
>NC_063361.1:35805487-35816632 GCF_021869965.1 Rhincodon typus | reverse complement strand
CCTAACCCTTACCCTAACCCTGACCCTATCTCTGATCCTAACCCTTACCTTAACCCTGACCCTAACCCTTACCCTAAACCTGACCCTGATCCTGCCCCTAACCCTAACCCTGACCCTTACCCTGGCCCTAACCCTGACCCTTACCCTGGCCCTAACCCTGACCCTAACCCTTACCCTAAACCTGACCCTTACCCTGACCCTAACCCTAGACCTAACACTAACCCTTACCCTAACCTTTACCCTAACCCTGACCCTAACCTTGCCCCTAACTCTTACCGTACCCCATCCTTAACCCTAAGCCCCTGAACCCTAACCTTAATTCTAACCCTGCCCCTGTCACTAACCCTAACCCTGACCAACAGAACCCGTCCCTTCTCCATTTTCTGTGTTTCTCTCTCAGTCGTGGAACCTGAGTATCAGGAGCAGAAGTTGGCCATGAGGCCCCTCAAACCATTTAACAAAGTCATGGATGATCTTTGAGCTCCACTTTCTTGCCCAATCCTCATATCCCTTAGTTCAACCAGGTTTAAAAATCTCATGTTCTCACCTTTGCATGTACCCAGCGGTGATCACTTGACAGCTCTCTGCTGTACAGAATTCTAATGATTCACAACACTTTGAGTGAAGAAAAATCTTTTCCAATAAAGATCGACCCCTTATCCTGACACTGTGTCCCTGAGTTCTAGACTATCCCACCTTGAAAATCAACCTCTTAGCATCAACCATGTCAAATCTTCACTGAATCTTACATGTTTCAATAAGATAACCTCTAATTTGTCTAAACTCTGAAGAGTATTAAACTCAATTTACTAACTCAGTCCTCATCCCAGGAATCAATGACTGAACCTACGCTGAAGCTTCCTTTCTTACATATGGTGACTAAAACTGTACAGAAACTCCAGATGTAATCCCAATGTCATCATCCTCACCATCAGCATTGATATGGTGTGGTCCCAGATATTGAGGGAACACTAGGACATGCTGCAACAGGACAGGGATCAGACAGCTGGCTTTGTACCAGATGGTTTGGTTTTTAGCCAGCCTGGCCACAGTCCAGTCCAGGTATTTTGAAGTTTGAAGTTTTGTGCCTTAGCACATTTCCCTTAGTGCAGCACCAGCTGGAGCTTGCACTCATTTCGTTGCCTGTCAGCGCAAGCCTCAAAGAAGCCAGGACTCAGGAATCAAATTTGTTTTTATAACCTCCCCACCCCTTTTGTTTTCTTGTTATAGGCAGGATGTGATTACCCTGGAGGGGGTGCAGAGCACATTCACCAGGATGTTGCCTGCAATGGAGCAGCTTAGCGATGAGAGAGAGGCTGGATAAGCTCGGATTATTTTCTTTGGAGCAGACGAGGCTGATGGGGTGCCTGGTAGAGGTGGATAAAATTATAAGGGACATAGGCAGGGTGGATAGAAAGCAGCCAGGGGTGGCACGGTGGCCCAGTGGTTGACATTGCTGCCTCACAGCACCAGTGACCCAGGTTCAATTCCAGCCTCTGGTGACCATCTGTGTGGAGGTTACATGTTCTCCCTGTGTCTGTGTGGGTTTTCCTCCCACATTCCAAAGATGTGCAGGTTAGGTGTGATGGCTGTGGGAAATGTGGGGTTACAGGGTGTGGGTCTTGTTGGGATGCCCTTCAGAGAGTTGATGTGGACTCAGTGGGTCTAAATGGCCTCTTTCTACACTGCAGGCATTCTTTTCTATCCAGCTGTTCCCCAATAACAAGGGGGACACATTTTAAGGTGAAAGGTATTAGAGAGGATTTGAGGAAAGATTTTTCACCCAGAGGGTGGTAGGGGTCTGGAATGCACTGCCTGGGAGGGGAGACAAGGTTGAAAACCTCATAACCTTTAAAAAATACTTTGATGTGCACTTGAAATGTCAGAACATTCAAGGCTATGGGCCTAGTGCAGGAAGGTAGGACTGTGTAGATTTTTGTCAGTGCAGACTTGATGGGCCAAAGGTCTGTCTTGTATGATTGTTTGAATTATGATGAATCTCTATCCACAATGAGATCACACCGATTCATGATAATGTAACCCTCATTATTTTTCCCTTTACTCATTCACAGGATGAGGGCGTTGCTGGCTAGGCAGCATTTATTGCACATCCGTAATTGCCCCAGAGGGCAGTTATGAATCAACTTCATTGCTGTGGGTCTGGAGTCACATATAGGCCAGACCAGGTAAGGATGACAGTTTCCTTCCCTAAAGGGCATGAGTGAACCAGATGGGTTTTTCCAACAATTGGCAATGGATTCATGGTCATCATTAGATTTTTAATTCCAGATATTTATGGAATTCAAATTCCACCGTCTGCCGTGACGGGATTTGAATCCAGGTCCCCAGACCATTACCTGGGTTTCTGGATTAACAGACCAGCAATAATACCACTAGGCCTTTCCCACCCCTTGGCACAGTGGCTCAGTGGTTAGCATTGCTGCCTCACAGCAGCAGGGACCTGGGTTCAATTCCAGCCTTGGTCGACAGTGGAAACTCCATACAGACATTCTCCTGGGTTTCTGCATGAGTTTCCTCTGGGTGCCTTGGTCTCCTCCCACAGTCCAAAGATTCTTCATTGACATCACAGTGTCCAATCCAAGTGTGGACCCATCTGGAGGAGGTGCCCATGAATGAACTGTAAGAATAAAGACCATTTCCACAGGGTCTTCAAGAGCCGTGCTCAGGAATTCCATCGCCCATTCCAGCAAGCTCTCACCCAAACAGGCATGTTGAGAATGATAATCACCTGGATCAGGCCTAGACTCTGAAACTTATTCTTTCACCTTGCCTCCCATCTCTACTCCTTAAAACCTACCACTTTGACAAAGCTGTCTGAATATATCTGTGTCTAAAACCTGAAGCAGACAGAAGAATAATGATGATGACCCAACAACATCATATGTAGTTCAATCACATTTTTACAAAACCGCAAAAAGTATTTTCAGGATAGTGGCTCTTTCAGGCCAGTCATCCCGACAGATTCAAACTCGTGTTTGTGTTCCATATGAGCCACCTCCCACCCCTTGCTCATCACACCCCTTTCTCTAAATGACATCTCTCGCACTTCACTCCCACCTTTGTTTACTAACTTTCCCTGAAATGCATCTAAACTCTCCATCTCAGTCACTGCCTGAGGTAGTGAGTTCCATGTTCTCCGTGTAAGGACATCTCCCAAATTCCCTATTGGATTCATTAGGGATTCTCTTGTATCTATATCCCTAGTTCAGCTCTATCCCACAAGTAGATACATCTTCTTCGTGTTTATCCTTTTAAACCCTTCCATAATCTTGAGGAGTCTTAGTCATATCACTGTCACATCTTGAGAGAACAGCCTCAGTCTTGCCCAATAGGTTCCTTATAATATTGAGACCAAAACTGGTTACAGTGCTTGGAGTCTGAGCTAACCAATATTGTCCACAAAATGTGATTTGATGATACTACTGTGGATCAATTTGAGACATTTTACTACAGTTTTGCTGCTATTATTTTAATGTCAGCCTATTCAGCACCAAATAAAAAGTAAAATTGGGGCAGTCATTATCACTTTTGGCTGCATTCTCTCAACACTCAAGAAATCCAGGAGATGATTTAATGGAGAGGGGAAGGCTGAGTGGGATTATCGCTACGCTATTAATCCAGAAACTCAGCTGATGTTCTGGGGATCCAGGTTTGAATCCTGCCTTAGTAAATGGTGGAATTTGAATTTTATTAAAAATCCACTGATGACCATGAAATCGTTGTCAATTGACTCTCAATTGCCCACTGAAATGGCCTAGCAAGCCATTCAGTTTTATCAGTTGCTACAAAGTCTCAAAGAAATGAAACTGACGATAACACGCAGCAAATGGACTGCAGCGGTTCAAGAAGACAGCTCACCGCCACCCCCTCAAGGGGGCAACTAGGGACGGGCAATAAATTATAGCCCAGCCAGCAACACCCACTTCCCACAAATGAATAAATAAAAGGAGCCAGATATTCTTCAACGGGATCAAAACTGCTTTCTGCTGTTGCTTAATAATTCTTCCATTTTTTGAAAGGTCCAGTAATAACATGACACAAGAGTAAGTGGTTGTTGGGCGACAGATTGCGTTTCCTGAGGCAAAGCTTGGAATTCGAACTGGACAAAGGCTTTAAGATGCCAAACAAGTTCAAGCATTTTCAGGTCTGGGTTCACTCCCCTCCCCCACCTTCCAATTCTTCTTTCTCCGACATCTCGCTCACAAAGTTGAATCCAGTCAGGGAGGTTAAGATCTTCTCAATGCTTCATTAACCAAAGAAAATTGTCAGCGGTCCAGCCGACATTCCTTTTGTCCAAGCTGCCTGTCCAGTCTGACGACCCAGGTCACATCATCATTTATCACCCTGGGACAGGTCTGGAAAGTGGCTCCATCACAGCTTTGCAATCTTCCACGGCAATGAAAGAGTTTGGAATGGGCAGGTGACGGAGAAGCGGAGAGTCAACCCGAGAGATGTGGAGTGCCATGGAAATTATCAAAACAAGGAGATGGTGCTAGCATTAAAATCTGCCTTCCAAAAATGTGTAGGTATCTGTGTGGGATTGGGTGAGGGAAGTGTGTCAATAGGCAGGGTTTAGTGTGTTTGTGCAGAGTGAGTGCCCTTTGTGAAATTGTGTGTGTGAGTATGTGTATACCTGAGTGTATTCAGATTGTTGCATACTAACCTGAGTGAGTGTGTGCACGTGTATAAATGTGTGATGTGTCTGTTTGGATCCACACAAACCAGGGAGCAAATGGGTATGTAACCATGTATGTGGGCGTGGGAATTGTATGGAAGTGTGTGTCAGAGTGTGTACGCGGTGAATTCACACAATTGTGGGTACACCTGTGTTTGTGTCGACGTGTGTACCTGAGGAATGTACAACAATTCAACATGGCGTTCACAGGCAGACACAGCCATCAATATTGATACACCCCTGGGCCATATGTTCTTTACTGGGACCACTCCCTATCACTCGGTGTTTCCCTAGAATTTGTGTATATTTTCTAATCAACCTGTTCAGAAGAACTGAACTGTTACTATCCTGTAACATAGTGTGATTCTGTGCTGTAATTGAACAGTTGTCATTTTAGATAAAGTTAATTAAAGAACAGTTCTGCACAATTGTCTGTGGTTGGAGCTTCACTGCCCCTCATGAGGGACTCTCCCCGGAGGAGGGAGGAAGAGTGGCCTGTGTATTGTCAGATCCTGCGTCGGCCCAGAGTTGGGGAGGTAGTCACATCATAGAATCCCTACAGTGTGGAAACAGGCCCTTCGGCCCAACAAGTCCACACCAGCCCTCAGAGCATCCCACCCAGACCCATCCGCCTAATCTACACAGCAGGGGACAGCACATGGGAGAGGATCCAGAACAAGGGCATCCTGACATTGGAGCAAAATATTTCAGGGGCTCTGTCAGGTGACACGTAAAGGCAAATGGAAGTCAGTGGCTGTGTCCTCCCAAATTTCCAAACTGAGATCCAACCCTTCCTGTTGGCCAAGGTTATTAAGTGACATTGCATCAAGGCAAATAGATGGAGTCAAAATACTTAGCAGCTGTGATATAAATGGATGTTAGGACAGGTTTCAGTGGCTGAATAGTCTCCTCCTATTCCTAAAACAGAAACCTCACAATGGAAATGAGTTGTCCCGAAAGTGCAGTGGGGGCAGGGTGGCTGTAGGGGGCCCAGGTGTGTGGGGTGTTTGCGCTTCTGGGTGTCGGAGTTGGGGTCTGGGCTAACAGCAAAATTGAAAGTTTACTGGGGCTCACATTTGTTGGCATGGTCTTTGGGATTTACACACACACACAAACACACACAAACACACACAAACACACACACACACACACACACACACACACACACACGTGTACATCAGTGTAAATGCACAGCCACATTCCTACACACAGGAAGCTGTGAAGCCAAATGTCAAGCATTCTTTTTGTTTCAAACACAAATATTAAAACAGCTGCTGTTTTGTCCTTACTTGCTGCTCACACTCAGCTCTCTGAAACATTATAACCCCATTGCTACTGTGCCTCCAATGGTCGACAACCTGTGGACTTGTTAAACTGGCCACAGCCTGATCCCATTACCCAGAGGGAAATCATTGATTTGGATTCAGAGGATATTTTGTGTCAGAAATGTTCCTTTCTCACGCTGCCCCTTCCTCCTTTCCCTGTCCCTTCTCCATCTTCACTCTTTTCTTCCCTCCTGTCCAACTCCTCCTTTTCCTTTTCCCATCCTTCCTTCACCCTTCCTCTTCTCCTTCTCTCCTTTGCTCCTCCCTTCTCTTCAACTTCCTCATTATTCCTATCCCGTACCCTCTCTCACTTGGCCCCACCCCCCTGATCCCTATTCCCTCACTCTCTGTTCTGTCCATCTCCTCTCTTGACCCACCTTTCCCTCACTACCCGAACCCCTCACTCTCCTTTCCCTCTCTCCATCTTCCTAAGTTTATCCTTGACATCTTCTTGAAATAGCTTCCTAAAGCTCAAAGCTGGTGAGTTTATTTGAGTTTGTGCCAATCTTTACTGCATGGCCAGGAATATGCTAAGTGTCGTTAGTGATGTGCAAATGGATTTGTGCAGAAATATCACTGAGGAAATTTTTGTGATCATTGAACCAGTATGACAATGTAAAGCATCATAATATTCAAAAATGATTGTTTTCACTCTCTCTCTTCATTTAAGGCTTAGAAGAAATCTTTGTGATGTATCTCAGGGATCCTGGCATGATGTGGGGAAGACTCCAGGGGGCCCAGGTAGTTACAATGCTGCCAAGGGAGAGAGAAGGAGCCTGGAGTGTTGGGAGAGGAGGTGTAGGAGTGGGGGTGCGTCATGTGTAGGATCTCAGCCAAAACCCCTTGTTCTGGGATGAGGTTTGAATCGAACTTGATGATAAGGCCCCTTCCACAGTCAAATTGGTGATAATGCCAACATCCGCACACTGGGCTTAGGTACTTGGGTGAAGAAACGGGGTGAGTCTCGCAACAGCCAGTTAGAGCTAGCACAGCAAGAGTAACTGCACCCATTCTGCACACTGCACCATTAGCTGTAGAAGGAGTTTAGCACAGATAAACCAGAATATGACCATAACATCCAGAGTTCAATGATGAGGAGAGATGAAGGAGCTGTACAGCAGGGAAACAGACCCTTCAGTCCAATTCGTCCATGCCGACCAGTTATCCTAAATAAACCTAGTCCCATTTGTCAGCATTTGGTCTGTATCCCTCTAAACCTTCCTATTCATATATGCATCCAGATGCCTTTTAAATGTTGTAATTGTACCAGCCTCCACCACTTCCTCTGGCAGATCATTCCATACGCGCACCACCCTCTGCGTGAAAAAGTTGCCCCTTAGGTCTGGGAGAGGGGTGGTTCAGCAATGATTTGTCTGGTGATTTTAGGATTTCTAAAGCAATTTTCAGGATGGTTAGCGAGAGATGTTTTCCACAGCTGTGGATGCTTGGTCCAAGGTCACCACCCCTTAACATTCAATGGTGTTACTATCACTGAATCCCCCACTATCAACATCCTGGGGGTTACCGTTGTCCAGAAACACAACTGGACTTGTCACATCAATGCAGTGGCTACAAGAGCAGGTCAGAGGCTAGGAATACAGCAGCAAGTTACTCACCTCCTGGCTCCCTAAATCCTATCCACAATCTACAAGGCACAAGTCAGGAGTGTGATGGAATACTCCCCACTTGCCTGGATGGGGGCAGCTCCAACAACACTCAAGAAGCTTGACACCATCCAGGACAAAGCAGCCTGCTTGATTGGCACCACTTTTGGAATATTGTGTGCAATTCTGGTCTCCCTACCATAGGGAAGATGTTGTGAAACTTCAATGTGCTCAGAAAAGATTTACAAAGATGTTGCCGGGGTTGGAGAGTTTGAGCTATAGGGAGAGGTTGACTAGGCTGGGGCTATTTTCCCTGGAGTGTCAGAGGCTGAGGGGTGATCTTATAGAGATTTATAAAATCATAAGGGGCATGGATATGGTAAATAGACAAGGTTTTTTCCCTGGAGTGGGGGACACCAAATCTAGAGGACATAGGTTTAAGGTGAGAGGGGAAAGATTTAAAAGGGACCTAAGGGGCAACTTTTTCACACAGAGGGTGGTGTGCGTATGGGATGAGCTGCCAGAGGAAGTGGTGGAGGCTGGTACAATTACAACATTTAAAAGTCATCTGGATAGCTATATGAATAGGAAGGGTTTAGAGAGATATGGGCCAAATGCTGGCAAATGGGACTAGATTAATTTAGGATATCTGGTCAGCATGGACGAATTGGACTGAAGGGTCTGTTTCTCTGCTGTACAGCTCTATGACTGTATCCACTACTGATACTCAGTAGCAGCAATGTGTAGCATCTGCAAGATGCATTGCAGAAATTCATCAAAGATCTTCAGACAGCACCTTCCAAACCCATGACCACTTCCATCTAGAAGGACAAGGGCAGCAGATATTTGGGAACACCAGCCCCTGCAAGTTCCCCTCCAAGCCACTCACTGTCCTGACTTGGAAGTATATCGTTGTTACTTCACTGTCACTGGCTCAAAATCCTGGAATTCCCTCCCTAAGGCCATTGTGAGTCAACCTACATCCCATGGACTGCAATAGTTCATGAAGGCAGCTCACCCCCATCTTCTCAAGGGGCAACTAGGGACGGGTGATAAATGCTAGACCAACCAATGACACCCATATCCCATGAGTGAATAAAAATAAAGGAGCATTACATTAACATTCAAGCCAGATATTTCAGGAGAGAAATTAGGAAACATTATTTTCAAACAAAGGATGGGAGCAGCATTGAACTCTCTCCTATAAAACAGTGGTGGCTGGAGCTGAGGGGAGGCAGTGGTCTGGTGGTAATACCACTGGGAGCTAGTAATTGATGACATGGGCTCAAATCCCACTCTAGCAGATGGTGACATTTGAATTCAATAAAAAAAATCTAATGGTGACCATGTAACCCTTTGATATTTAACAATTCAGTATTGTTAAAAACACATCAGGTTCACTAATGTCCTTCAGGAAAGAAAATCTGTCAGCTTTACCTGGTCTGGGTCTACATGGGACTCCAGCAATGTGGTTGACTCTTAACTGTCCTTTGGGGATACAGAATAAATGCTGCCCAAGCCAGTGGTTTCCACATCATTTGAAATTAATAATGTTGTATCTGAGATTGATAGGTGTTTTGTAGGAAAACTCAGCAAGGAATTGGAATCCATTTGGATCAGGTGTGATCTCATCCAATGGCAGGACAGGCTTGAGAGGATGTGTGGCCTGTTTTTGTTCTTCACTTCCAACCGGTGCCCTTAGAACATACCCAGCATTTCCCCGGGCAGGGACAAGACAAGCCCTCCCCACTCTAAATTCCAACTGTTCAGGGAACAAACCTTCCAGGCACCTCCATACTCAGTGTGCGATAGGAATTGATTTTGCCAGGTGTATTCCTCTGAGCATTTCCTTTATAATTCCCATCCCTTACTCCCCTCCTCTACAACCTACCTCAATCCCTTCCCTACCTCAATCCCTTCCTCTACCACTCCCCTCCCCTATCTCCCTCCCTTCCTCTACCGCTCCCCTCCCCCTATCTCACTCCCTCCCTCTACCACACCCCTCCCCTACCTCACTCCTTTCCTTTACCACACCGGTCCCCCTACCTCAGTCCCTCCCCCTCCCTCACTCCCTTCCCTCTACATCAACTTCTCACCTCCCTTCCATGTCACTCCCTCCCCCTCCCCTCTACCTGATCCCTCTCCTCTCCCTTAGCAGCTTCTTCCCTGGCAGGAATCGACAGACAGCATTGAACTTGAGAGACTTTCATTTCTGTAGCACCTGTCATCACCTCAGGATGTCCCAAGCTGCTGTGCAGCCAACAACTGCTGGAAACACAGTGGCTGATTTGTACACAGCAAGCTCCCATGATCAGCTCCATGACCAGGTAAAGGTTAAAGGTCTCTGCAGCTCAGATGTGACCTTGAAGAATGCAATTACTGCAGCAAATGATTGGGAAAAGGTGGACCCAGGCTAGTGAAAGAAAGATTGGCAGGCTGAGAGATTAAGCAAATGTCAGAATGGAGAGAGGGACTGAAAGGTTGGTGGCGGGGGGGTGGTGCTGGGGTAAGAAAGAGGGAGATAGCATCAAGCAGAACTATCGAGTGTGGTTTACTGTCAGTGAGATAAGGAAAGGGCCATTTTATCCTTTCATCTCATTGGAGAAGTCAGTGGAAGCACCATCCTCTCTCCCTGTTCACAGCCCGTTAATATATGGGCTGACAGAGATGGGAGCTGATGTTATTAACGTGCACAGGCTCCAGGCACAGTTTTTGCAAGACTTAGATAATGACCATTACCTTCTCAATCTTGTGGATATAATGCGTTTTTGACATCTGATCACAGCCGCTGTTTCAGGAGGAGAGGCTGATATCAGGGGCTAGGTGACATCATGATGAAGTGTCACTTTACAGACATAATGGTATCTTGGAGCAGGAACAGCAGGGAAAGCCAGAGAGACACCTCCCTGGGGGAGCCCTGGCTGATAGAGCGGAGAGACAGAGAGTGCTGGGAACAGATTGTCTCGTTACATGCAAGCTGCTGGGGGCAGCGTGGGGTGTTGGGGAGATCCACATTTCAATTTCCAGTACGGTTTCACCACAATTACAATCCTTTCTCTAAAACCGGGCAAATCAAATTTCCCAATGAATCCAGTAATCTGCTGTCCTGAGAGATTCTGTTACAGACTGGAACTTCTTGTACCTGGTCTCTAATGTCAGCAGTGGTTCAGTAAGAAACACCATCACATGAGGGAGCGCTGCACTGTTGGAGGGTCAGTGCTGAGGGCGTGCCGTACTGTTGGAGGGTCAGCACTGAGGGAGTGCCGCGCTGTCACAGTGTCAGTGCTGGGGGAGGGGCACTGTCGGAGGGTCAGTGCTGAGGGAGCATCGCACTGTCGGAGGGTCAGTACTGAGGGAGGGCCGCACTGTTGGAGGGTCAGTGCTGAGGGAGCCCAGCACTGTCGGAGGGTCAGCACTGAGGGAGTGCTGCACTGTCGGAGGTTCAGTGCTGAGGGAGGGCGACACTGTTGGATGGTCAGTACTGAGGGAGCGCCGCACTGTTGGAGAGTCAGTGCTGAGG
>NC_063361.1:35788790-35805087 GCF_021869965.1 Rhincodon typus | reverse complement strand
CAGTGCTGAGGTAGCGCCGCACTGTCGGAGGGTCAGCGCTGAGGGAGCGCCGCACTGTCGGAGGGTCAGTGCTGAGGGAGCGCCGCACTGTCGGAGGGTCAGTGCTGAGGGCGTGCCGCACTGTCAGAGGGTCAGTGCTGAGGGAGTGCCGCACTGTCGGAGGGTCAGTGCTGAGGGATTTAAGCTGAGAACCCCATCTACCTTCCCTGGTGTGTGTAAAAATCCCCTCCTCATTGTTCTATGAAAGAGAAGCGGAGTGCTCCCTGGTGTCCTGGCCAATGCTAATCCCTCCTCCAACATCACAAAAAAATCAAAGTCATTATCATTGCCACCACATTTCATCATCATCATTATCAAATGTGGAGTCTTGCTGTGCACAAATTGGTTGCTGTGTGGGCTACATTGAAAGTAGTAATTACATTTGAAGACTGATTTATTGGTCATGAAGCACTTTAGGAAGTTGTGACAGGTGCCACGTAAAAGTATCTTTCCTTTCTTCTCACTCTCCCACATCCAAGCTCCATGTTGGAATGTTCCATAACAGGAGACAGACAGCCTGACCAAAGCTGCAAACCTGGTTAATTTTGAGACCATTCTGGTAGTGGAAGGCCTTTAAAGGAATGAGAGAAACCTTCATTTCACTGTGAAGAAAAATTAACAAAGTAGCGGTCACTATGTTGTGAGACAACAGGCTAATATTTCCATTTAGACAATATAAGGGAAGTACCAAGCATAAAAAATGGATAATTTGAAAAGTCCCACATCAGTGGGAATGAAGGACCTCTTTATTGATTTTAAAGCAGGAAAAATTATTTGGCATTCTACACAAACCATGGTTAAAGATCACATATTGCAGAGAGGTACAGTCTCTCACAGGGAGACCTCATTTTGTGAAACATATAGTGAGCTAAAACTGAAAGGGATTTGATAATCTGAGCAATTTCAGACTCTTAAAAATATATTTATTTTCTACCTGATCTCCTGCGGCATTCATATTGTAGGTCCTAGCATGTAATAGTCCCTTGCTGATGTGGACTGTCCTTTAAGATCCTTGTTTAATTACATCCTGTAAGAAAACTGCAAATTCTTGGTAATTCCTACCACATTGTTCATTCTCTCAATGGCAGATATGTCCTCTGTCTAATAGGTTCAAACACAACTGTCGCTAAACTTCTCCACTTCTCTATATCTCTCTCCTGCCTTAAAATCTTCCATAAGATCTTATCTGTTTGGTCACTCCTGCATCCATGAAGTTTCTCTTCAATAAAACTGCTATATAAATGCATATCAAAGTTGTTTATAAACTACTGTGGTCAGTAAGAGTGTAATTGTAACTTGCTGTCCATTTCTCTCTCCGATGCAATGACTGGCTTTCTTTCTCATTCTTGTATCTGTAGTAATGTGTGACATCTGGATTATGGTGTCTTGTTTCTAATATCTTCTGATATTTCAAAATGTCACCAACCTGAAACTTATCTCTGTTTCTATTCCTCCACAGGGGCTGCCTAACCTGCTGAGGTTTTTAGACCTTTTGTTATATTTCTATTATCTATATTTTGGGACAAGGAATGATTTGAATAGTGATCCCTAGGGGAGCATTGTTGTTAACATCCTTTCAGTCAATGCATTTGGAATTAAAAGGCTAGTCTAACAGTGACCATGAAAACATTATTGATTGTCGCAAAATCTCATCTCGTTCATTGGTGACATTTAGGGAAGGAAATCTACCATCTTTAACTGGTCACATCCTACATGTGACTCCAGGTCCACAGCAATGTGGTTGACTCTTAACTACCCTCCGAAATGGCCCAGCATGTTACTTAGCTGTGTCAAACTGCTACAAAGTCTAATAAAAAGAATGCAACCAGATGGACAACTGACATCAGTGGGGGCATTGGAAATCACAACATTATGCACAGTGCTGTCAACTCTGAAAGTCCTTCTTACTAACATTAGGCAGGCAAGTTCTCCAACAGGGAGAGCTGTCTCACAGGCTAGTCAAGCAACAGTCTGACACAGTCATACTCATAACTTACAGATAATGTTCCAGACACCACAATTGCCATCCTGGATATGTCCTGACCCACCAGCAGGACAGACCCAGCAGAGGGGCCGGCACAGTGGGATATAGTTGAAAGGATTGCCCTAGTGTCCTGAACATTGATTGTGGATCCCATGAAGTCTTATGGCATCTGGTCAAACATAGGCACAGAAATCTCCTGCTGGTTGTCCCTTACCAGCCCTCCTCGGCTGATGTGTCAGTTCTCCTTTACCACTTAGAGGAAGCACTGAGGATGACAAGGGCACAGAGTGCTCTCTGGGTGGGGGATTTCAATGTCCACTATTGATTGGCTCAGCAGCACCTCAACTAATGAAGCTATCAATCTCTAAAGGAGCAAGTTGTTGAACTGGGTTTGTGGTGAATGAGCTAACATGAGTGAAGAACAAATTGTCCTCACCAATTTATCTGTAGCATCTGTCCACGACAGTATCAGTAGGAGACGGTCAGGGATCAGGTCAGGGCCAGGACCAGCACCACAGCCTATGATTTCTGTCCCTGTCCTCAGGAGTGACCACTGCACAGACCTTGTGATGACAAAGTCTCACCTTCATATTGATGATTCCCTCCATCATGTAGTGTGGCGTTGGCAATGGAATAAATTTCAAACAAATTTAGCAAAGAGGTGGGCATCCATAAGACTCCGTACACCATCTGCAACAGAATTGAATTCACAGTAATCTGTAACCTCATGGCCCGGCATAACCCCCATTCAACAAGTACAACCAAACCAGGGGATCGACCCTGGTTCAGTGGAGAGTCCAGGAGGGCATGCCAGGAATAGCACTAGGTACACCAGAAGTCAGGAGTCAACCTGGTGAAGCTACCAATCAGAGCTACTTACATTCCAATCAACATAAGCACCAAGTGCTGATGGACAGAGCTAAGGCGACCAACAGATCAGACCTAAACTCTGCAGCCCTGCCAGATCCAGTCATGGGTGGTGGATAATTTTAAAAAAACTCACTGGAGGAGGAGGCTCCACAAATATCTCCATCCTCAATGATGGAAGAGCCCAGCACATCAGTGCAAAAAACAAAACACAAGCACACTCTCAACAGCCTTCAGCCAGAAGTGCTGAGTGGATGATTCAGTTTGGGCCCTTTCAAAGGACCCTGGCATCATAGCACCAGTCTTCACCCAATTGCATTCATTTCATGTGGTATCCAGAAATGTGTGGAGGCACTGGATTCTGCAAAGCCCATGGGCCCTCTGACAACATTCCAGCAATAAGACTGAAGGCATGTGCTCCAGAACTTGCTGCTCCCTGAGCTGAGCTATTCCAGACCAGCTGCAGGAGAGTAGGTCCCAGACCCCTTTTTCAATGGTTTTTGGATGTTAGGATTTTATAAAGAAGCAAATCACAGACAGTTAAAAAAAAACAAAGAACTGTGGATGCTAGAAATCAGAAACAAAAACTGAAATTGCTAGAAAAACTCAGCAGGTCTGACAGTATCTTTGGAGAGAAAACAGAGTTAACGTTTCAGATCTAGTGACCCTTCTTCAGAATCACAGACAGCACTTGTCTCAACCCATGACCTTGTTAATTAAAATAAACCTCCTAATGCCCTGATATAAAACTCCAAACTAGTCAAAACGGCATCACACCTTAATTGGTTTGTACGATTTAAATCTCTCCTCAATTTAACCTCTGCTCCCACACCAAATGCACAAAATCACCATGATATATTAGGGAAAAAAAGAACTTTTTTTTTGCAAAACCAGGGGCAAAGCCTCAGGTTTCTGTCCAATCCCTACTTAACCAGGACACAAAGCCCCTGGATTGGTTGCTACCTTAAGGTTACTTTAACCTCTAGCCCTATGCCTTTGGACCTGGCTGGTCATTTACAAAGCTCCATATGGTGACCAGGTTCCAATCCTGTTGTATGAGCTGATGAATCTCTGGATTGCATCAGGCACTAGGTCATGGTATTTCCCTGCACCATTGCCCTGTGGTAGCAGTCAGACAGTGTTAAATTCCCTCTTGCTGAGCCACTGCCTGAATTTAACCACTGTGTACTTGGGCTGAGGTTTAGTTTTTATTTGCAACACTGTGGAAAATTGTCCAGGTATGTGCTGTACACAACAAGCCAATTACTGCCCCGTCTGTCTACTCTCGATTATCAGTAAAGTGATGGAAGGTGTCAGTAACAGTGCTATCAAGCAGCACCTGCTCAGCAATATCCTGCTCAGTGATGCCCGGTTTGGGTTCTGCCAGGGCCACTCATTGCAGCCTTGGTTCAAACAAAAGTTCTGAATTCCAGAGGTGAGGTAAGGAGTGACTGCTCTTGATATCAAGGTAACATCTGAATGAAAGTAGTAACAAGGGGCCCTAATAAAACTGGAGCCAACGGGAATCAATGGGAAAGCTTTCTGCTGGTTGAAGCCAGACCTGACACAAAAGGAGATGGTTGTGGTTGTTGGAGGTCAGTCATCTCAGCTCCATGGCAGCTCTGCAGGAGTTCCTCAGGGTAGTGTCCTAGGTCTAACCTAGTTGCTTCATCAATGACCGTCCGTCCATCATAAGGTCAGAAGTGGGGATGTTCACCGATGATTGCACAATGTCCAGCACCATTCGTGACTCCTCAGATACTGAAGCAGTCATGTCCAATGCAGCATGACCTGGATAATATTCAGGTTTGGGCTGAGAAGTGCCAAATAAATTTCGCATCACGCAAGATCCAGGCAATGATTATCTCCAACAAGATAGAGGGAGAGAGGTTTGAGAGGGAGACACTTGGGTTGGAAATAAGTATGCTAAACTTAAATAAGGGTGATTCCAAACGATAAGGGTAAAGTTGGCTGGAGCGGACTGGGAAAAGAGTTTAGCAGCAAAGATGGTTGAGGAACAATGGCAGAAAGTTAAGAAAATGATTCATGGTTCACAAAAAAGCTATATCCCAGTGAGAAAGCAGGATTCTAGGAAGGGGCTAAGCTAACAAAGGTTAACCAGTGAAGTTAAAGATATCACCAAATTGAAGGAAAATACATACCCACTGGCAAGGATTAGTGGTAAGATAGACGATTAGGAAAATCTTAAAAACCAACAAAAGACAACCAAGAAAAGACCAATAAGTCTTTTGGATCTGATGGGATGCATCCCAAATTATTAAATTAAGTCATCTTTCAAGAATCGTTAGATTATAGAAAAGAGCTGGAGGATTGGAAAACTGTCTTTATTCAAAAAAGGAAGGAGATATAAAATGGGTAACTATAGGCTGCTTAGTTTAACATCTGTTCTTGGGAAAATGTTGACGTCTATTCTAAGGATGTAATAGTAGAGCATTTAGAAATATGTAAGATGATCAAATAGAGTCAGCATGGCTTCATGGAGGGGAAATCATCCTTGACACATTTATTCAAATTCTTTGAGAAGATAACAAGCATGATAGAGAAAATGGAAGCAGTAGACGTAATGTATTTGGATTTTTAGGTATTTAAAAAGTTATTCAAAAGAGCCTATGGTGTTGGAGGGAGTACACTAGTGTGGATAAAGGATTGGCTAACTGATAGAAGACAGACAGTTGGGATTGGGGGGCATTTTCAGGATGGTAACCTGTAATTAATGGAGTGCCAAAGGGGTCAGTGCTAATATGTGATCCTTGAGGTCATTCCAGAAAATCTACAAATGCCGTTAGACCATAAGATGTAGGAAAAGAAGTAAACCATTTGGCCCATTGAATCTCTGCCACTATTCAATGAGATCATGGCTAATCTGATAATCCTCAACTCCACTTTTCTGCCTTATTCCCACAACTCTCGAAGCCCTTAGCTGATTAAAAATCTGTCAATCTCAGCCTTGAATTTATTTAACAACACAACTTGAGTTGCACACTACAATAAAGAATTCCACAGAATCACTACTGTCTGAGAAAAAAAAACAAATCCTCCTCATCTCTATTTTAAATGAGTGTCCCCTCATTCAGAGATTATGTCTTTTAGCCTAAAACTCTCCCACAAGAGGAAGCAGCAAAAGGTTTTAAACATCAACATTTGTCTAATTGACTGACGATAGTACAACACTGAACTTAGTAAATGGTGTTTTTTGACATCATTTTCAATTATTTAAAATCAGGTTGCACACAAATGGTGGATTAGACACTGATTTTTGCAATAAATTTATTTTTATCTTAATTATTACTGCACCAGGTTACCCCGCTTCAATACAGCAAGTATTTGTATTTGTACAATCAATTCTTAAACTCTTATCAATTTTCAGCACAGTTACACCTGGACACATAATTTCTCTCAAAGTAGCAACTCTACTCCATGGTTTTTGTACAAGTGTCTGCTATGGCACTCAGAGTGAAACAGCATATAGTCATTGTCATGTTCCCTATGAATCCCTCTGTCACTGAGATCATCTCTCATCCTAAACACCAGAGAACGTAGGCCAATGGATCAAAGAGAAAAAATTTACTGGACTATGAAGAAAGGGACTAGCTAGGTTACTCTTGCAGGGGGCCAGCACTGATGTGATAGACCTAATGGCCTGATTCCATGTTTCTACACAACCTCTCCTCTTTCCAGGAATCAATGCCATATTCTCAATTGCATTCCCTGCCTCATGGGTAAATTTTTCCTTCCTTAGGTAAGGAAACCAAAACTGTACACAATGAATCAGATGAGGTCTCACCAAAGCCCTATATAATTGAAGCAAGACTTCCTTACTCTTATACTCAATACCATTGCAATAAAGGCTAACATACTTGCTTTTCTACGTGCTTGCTTTACCAATGTGATAATTCTCCGGCTGCAAGGACACTCAAATCCCTCCGACTGTCAAAACATTCCTTCAGCAACTTTCACAACCTTTGAACATTCCATTGAGTGTCCCAGCCAATGAAAAATTTCCTGAATGGGAGTCTCTGTCATAAAATAGGAACTGAAACAGTCAGTTTGCACGCAGCACGATCCCACAAACAGCAATTAGGTAATGACCAGAAAATCTGTTTTAGTGCTGTCAGTTTCAGAGTTTAGGACACTACAGAGAACTCCCTACTCTTCTTTGACACAGTACCACAGTTTACATCCACCCGAGAAGGCAGCTGGGACTTTGTTTCAACTTTTCTTTTGAAAGATGGAACCTCCAACAGTGCAGTAAATCTTCAGCACTGCACTGCTAACTAACTGAACCACAGCTACCATATAATAAGCCATTGAACGCCAATTGACAGTTTTCATAGGCCACAGAGCAATGTCAATGTGTCACAGAGCCAGTCAGGAATGAGACTAGTTCACAAAGGGCTCAACATTGATTCTTCATCCTCATGAATTCCGATGCTTCAATGTGGAGAAGGAAACTTTCTGCTGCTCACCATATGCCACCCTCCCTGAGCTGATGAATCAGTGCATCTCCATGTTAAATGGGGAGGTGCTGGTATAATGGTGATGTCACTGGGTTAGGAATCCAGAATTCCAGGCTAACGCTCTGGGGACATGGTTTCAAATCCCATCATGGCGGTTGGTGAAATTTGAATTCAATAAAAATTGCAATAAAAGGTTGGCCTAAAGGTGACAATGTTACTCCTATTGATTGTTGTTAAAACCCATAAGGTTCACTAATGTCCTTTAGGGAAGGAAATCTGCCACACTTGTCTGATCTGGCCTACATGTGACACCAGACCCACAGCAAAGTGATTGACTCTTAACTGACCTCTGGGCAATTAGAAATGGGCAAGCAATGTTGGCTTAGCTATGAATAAATGAATACAAATGGACTACCACTTGGAAGGGGCACTGAGGATAGCAAGGACACAGAATGTAATCCCTGATCAGGATTCCAATGTATATCACCAAGAGTGGCTTGGGAGCAGCAGTACTGAGCAAGCTGGCCAAGTCTAATCATTCTGGGCTTGCAGTGCATGCTGAAGTGTGTCAAGGCTGGGTCGTTGAGTACACTCAAGGCTGAGATAGACAGATTTTTAATTAGGAAGGAAGTCAAGGATTATAAGTAAAGGCAGAAAAGTGAAGCTGAGGATTTTCTGATCGGCCATGATGTCATTGAATGATACAGCAGGCTTGATGGGCTGAATGACTTACTCCTACTCCAATTTCTCATGGTCTTTTAGATCTTGCAACTCCAATCTAGGTATCCATGAGGCGCTGAGGGCCATCAGCAGCAGAATAATACTCCATCACAATCTGTAATCTCCTGGCCCGGCACACTCCACGCTCTACCATTATCATCGAGTTTTGGACCAATCCTGGTTCAATGACAAGGGCAGTGAGATACCAGGCCCAGCTGAAAATGAGGTGGAAACCCACTGCAGCTATACCACAGGACTAAAACCACAAGGAATGTCCCCCTCATGCTTGCTACATTGGACAGTGCCTTCAGTCAAACCATTACCAGTACTGAACGACCGGTCACCAAGATTCTTCAAACACTAAGATAAAAGCACATTATTAAAGAGGAATATATAGTGAATCCAATGCTATCTTCTAATTGAAGACAAATGAATGTTATAGAAATATAAATGTTTGGCAGAACAGAGTCCCTGTCTGTGAGCATTCATGATAAAAATTACAAGAAATAGGTTATTTAGAGCTATGATGGATGAGGAGTTTTTTTTTACTCTGTGGTCTATGAACCTTTAGAATTCTCTACCCAGAAGCTGTGGATACTCTGTTATTGAGTATGTTCAAGCCAGAAGTCAATAGGTTTTTGGATTCCAAGGAAATCTAAGGCTGTGGAGAAAATGCGAGAAGGTAGAGACTCAGATGGATGTGAAAGATTGCATTGTGATGGTTCAGATAAAAGCAGAAGAGTTGTCTCTGGTGTCTGAATCATTTTTTATTTTTCAACCTTGTCCTTCCTCAACAACATCGTTACATCATTTACCTTCACCCAAGACAGCATATACAGCTTTGGTTTAACTGAAAGACAACACCCCTGACAATCCAGCACTCTCTGAGTACTGTACTGCTGGGAGAGGGTGGAGGTGTGATGGTTGCTGGTTTCAGCTGGGAATACACACTGAAGCCTCTCGGGTGGAATTTAAGATCACAAACTGGTGGAGAAAACGCAACACAATGGATACAACTAGGAGAGAGAAGACAAAGAGAATTTAGAAGGCAAAGCAGTCATTGATGTAATTGCAGTCAGCTGCAGTATGGAAGTGAAGCTTAATTCATGGCTAATTAATAGAGAAATATCCCAGAAAGAAATCTCCTCTCCCTCTCTCTCTAATTATAATTCTTTGCTGATTCAAATAAAGTTTAGTTGGGTTCAACCCCTAAGGGGCTTGTAAACATTTGACAATGGCCCAATTGTTGTCCTGTTTCCTTCCCTTGAAGAGGCCTTTCCTGATGAGTTGTAACTTGGACAATGAGATGTTTGCATTAATGCAATATTCCCAGTCACTGGGGAAAGTCTGTAAACTTTCCATCTGTTACAAGAGGCAGGGGTGGGGAGGAAGGAACTCTGTCAGCTCAATATACATTTTAATATTGGGGTTTTGACACAGATAAGCAATTTAAAAGAAAATGTGAAAGGAATTCATCTCTTCCACTTGTGGAGATAGATTGGAGCTGGATTCTTCAAGAACCTGCAGCAGTTTCTGACTATCCCTAAGAGAGGTGAAATCACACCTTTGGCGTAGTCAGCCACTATTTCCTTTTTGTGGATTCTGGCTCTTTACAGCCCTCAGTTGTGAAGGAAAGAATGTTGAAGCTTCTACCTTCATGATGCATAGCTCCAAATGACAACTTGAAATGTAACAGTGATGCTTGACAACTCAGAATCACTGAGCGAACTGTCCCACTACCACCTCCACCACACTGCTCACTCCTTCTCCCTCCTGTTATTTATCTATTTCTTCACAATGTTCCATAATGCTGCAGCACTACCTCTAACCTAGATTGCAGTGATGTCTGAGCTTGGAGTGTGAATATAAATTTCCTTTACTGTAATCATCATCCTGGAGTCTCTCCTGTCTGGTCTCTTGCCTTTCATTCTCTGGAGCTCACCTGAATCTCTGTTGCCCTGTATCCTTACACCAGGTCCTGCTCACCCATCACCTCTACATTCACTGACTACATTATCTCCTGGTTGAGAAATGTTTTCATTTTCAAATTCTAGTCCTTGTTTCAAATCCACCCCATGCCTTACCCTTTCCTATCACTTTACCATATCCTGAAATCTCTGTGTTCCTCCAGTTCTGCCTCTTGCACATCCTCCATTTTAATTGTTTCACCATTAGTATCCACACCTTTGGCTGCTGGGGCTCTAAGATCTGGGTTTTCCTCCTTAAATCTTGCTGCCTCTCTCTCCTCCTGTAAAATGCACTTTAAAACCTATTTCCTTCATCAAGATTTTGAACACCAGATTGAATACATCCTTGCATGGCTTGGTGTCAGATTATGCTTAATAATTGCTGCAGGTGATGCTTTAATGATGCTATATAGATATTTTCTGAACACCTGTTCAGAGATGTTGTGACACACCTCTGGAGCAGATGGGAGTTGAACCTAGCCCAGAGGTAGGGAACGGATGCTATATAAATGCAGGTTTTTAATAAGCCTCAGGTGTATTGTGCTCGTGCTAGGTAGTGGGAATCTAACTGAACCCACTGTGTCTGTCATTAACACCCTCCTTCTACCCTGTGCTTTTGAACACACGAACAGAACAAATTCTTAAAATCTTTGGCTACATTCACTAACAGAAGAGATGAGACCAGAGAAAGATCAGTTTAGAGATACTTTACTGTTCACTTTAGGATCACGATGCAAGACTTTTTACATCTTATAATCCAATCAGTCTTCCGTCTCTGTTGACACCATCAACTGCTCCGGTAAGAAAGGAGGCTCGTATTGAATGAGTGTCAGTGAGTCCACTTCCACTGTCAGTAACCAGGTGGCTGGCCAAGGCAGTGAGAAAACACAGCAAAGCCTAATCAAATTACAAAGCAAATGGTTTGCAATCTGTTTCGCTCCTGGTTTGGAGCCAATCATTCAGGTAATTACATTTGCAACTCTAAGGTTAATTCGATTAGTGTCCCACTTCACTGCTGGTGTCAACTGGCTTTTGTTCTGGAAGAATCTTTTGAAAGAAGACTGAGAGGGAGAAAATGTGGATTTCATTATGAATAAGAAAAACATCTTTTGTGCCGTTCAATTATTTTTTGTGCAATTTGGAGCCAGATGATGGAGCCTTGTTAACAGATATTTATACTGGCTCTGCTTCACTTATAAATGGAAGGTTCGGTTTCTTTGCAACAATTGGATTTTGAAATTCTCATCCTTGTTTTCAAATCCCTCTGTGGCCTCACCACCTCCCAATCTCTGGAACCACATCCAGCCTCAAGATCTCAGTGCTCATCCAATTCTAGCCCTTTGGACATAACCTATTTCCTTAACTGGAATCCAATTATTTAATTCAAACCCAGGAATCGTCCTGAGAAAAAAATCGAATCGTCTCTGTACATAAAGCATTTCATTTTGTTTCTATTGATTTAAAGAGTGTTGGATATGCGGAACAAAAGTTTTTTTTTGGTTTTTATGTTGAGTGTTGGGCTTTCCCAAACCAGGTGTAAAACAGATTAGATAAAGAATAAAGCTCTCTCTGCACTCCCCATCAAACACTAACAGAACAGGGACGGCATGGGGGTAACAAAGTGTGGAGCTGGAGGAACACAGCAGGCCAGGCAGCATCAGAGGAGCAGGAAAGTTGACGTTTCAGGTCGGGATCCTTCTTCAGCATGGGGTTAGATGCAGAGTAAATCTCCCTCTACACTGTCCCCATCAAACACTTCCCAGACAGGGACAGCACAGGGTTAGATACAGAGTAAGCTCACTTTACACTGGCCCATCAAACACCTACAGGACAGGGACAGCATGGGGTCGATACAGAGTAAAGCTGCCTCTACACTGTCCCCCATCAAACACACTTTCTTATTTCTGAAAACTGCAGGAAATCATCCCTTAACCTTCTCTGCTTCAAGCAGAGATGTCCCTTCTTCTCCAGTCTCTCTACAGAATTCCCTTATTCTTGGTCCCATTTCAGTAAATCCGCTCTGCTACTTCTCCAAAGGTCAACTTCTTTCCTAATTTTCCACAGTACACCAGCTGACACCAAGCCAGTATTCATACAGATGTAGGATAGCTTCCTTGTCTTTGTGATCCACGTCCCTCTTTATGAAACCATGGGTCCCATATGTAATTTTAACAGACTTCTCAACTGGTCCTGTTAATCAAAGATTTCTGTACAGACACCTCCAGATTCCTCTATAACTGCACCCCCTCTAAAATTGTACCTCTCCATATTTATTGTCTCTCCTGCCACTTCCTAAGAAATGCGCAATGTCACAGTTTTTTTTGTGTGAATTACATCAACGATGAGTCTGGTTGTTTCACCAGGTCTGTCTGTGTCTTCCTGTAGTCTGTTTCTATCCTCCTTGTGGCTTATATTTCCACATTTTGTGCTATTTGCAAACTTTGGAATGATGCTCAGGTCCAAGATTAATAGACACCAAAATGCACAGTGGTCCCAGACTGAGTCCTGGCAAATCCTACTCTAACCCTCCCAACAATCTGCAAGAAACAACCATTGTTCTGAGGAAGGATCACCAGATCCTAAACGTTAACTCTGATTTTCTTGTCACAGATGCTGCCAGACCTGCTGAGCTTTTCCAGCAACTTATGTTTTTGTTCCTGATTTACAGCATCCGTAGTTCTTTCAGCTTTCATTCACTTTCACTCTCTGCTTTCTGTCTCTGAGCCATGTTGTATCAACATTCCCACTGCTCCTTTAATCTCATGACGCTTCAGTCTTGCTAACAAGTCTGTTTTATGAAATGTGGAGAGAAATCAGAGATAATGTTTTGGTTTTAGTGACCCTTCCTCAGAACTGAAGGAAGAGTCACAGGACCCAAAACGTTGGCTCTGATTTCTTTCCACAGATGCTACCAGACCTACTGAGACTTTTCAGCAATTTCTGTTTTTGTTTCGGATTTACAGCATTCTGTTTCTATTTTATCAAATGCATTTAGAAGTACCATATACACAACACTATACTATCCCCATTCACCCACTCTGTTACCTCATTGCACTGCTGTCACACAAAAATTGCCTTTAATAAATCCATCTTAGATATCCTTTATTAAAACTTGGTTTGTATAGGGTGGATGGTAGCACAGTAGTACATTATTGGACCAGCCTGAAGCCCAGGCTATTGGTATGACAGCATCAGTTCGAATCTCACCATGGCAGCTGGAGGAATTCAAGTCCAATGAATAGGTCTGGGACTTGAATCGAGTCTCAATTACTGTGACTACAAAACAATCACCCATTGTTATCAAAAACACATCTGGCCCACGGATGTCAAGTAAGGAAGGAAATCTGTGAAGGTGAATCAAGACCCATTGCATTGTGCTTGACTCTTGACTGCCTCCTGAAATGGCCAAGCAAGGCCCTCAGTTCCAGGGCAATAAGAAATAGGCAAAACTTGCTGGCCTTGCATCTCACTCAAGAGAAAAGAAGTTATGATTTCTACCTAGGTTAAATAAATAGGCATAAAGTTGGCAAATGGAGTATAATGTGGGGAATGTCAAGTGCTTCATTTTGGAAGGGAGAACAAAAGAACAGAGTGTTATTTAAATGGAGGGAAACTGCAGAAAGAAACTTTTTCCTAGGGTGGAGGTAGCTATTACGAGGGGGCATAGTTTTAAAGTGAGTGGAGGTAGATATAGGGGAGACGTCAGAGGTAGGTTCTTTACTCAGAAAGTGGTAGGGGTGTGGAATGCATTGCCGGAGAGGGTGGTGGAGTCGGCCTCATTAGGGGCAGTTAAGCAGCTATTAGATAGGCATATGAATGATAGTATAAGATAGGGGTGGAGGATGGATAGATGTTAGGGTAAACGTTCGGCACAACATCACGGGCCGAAGGGCCTGTACTGTGCTGTACAGTTCTATGTTCTATGTTCTAATGCTGCAACACAAAGGGGCTTGGGGAGGCAGGGTTTGTGCACGACACAGAAAGCTAACACACAGGGGCAGCAGGTAATCGGGAAGGCTGATGGGGTGTTGGTCCCTTATTTCAAGGGGGTGAGAGTATAAGAGTGGGAAGTCTTACTGCAATTGTGGTAGTAAGACCACATCTGGAATACTGTGAGCAGTTTTGGTCCCCTTATTTGAAGGAAGATTTTGTTTCATTGGAGGAAGTTCAGAGAAGGTTCACTCAGATAATCCCTGGTATGGAGGGATTGTCCTATGAGCAAAGGCTAAACAGGTTGGGACTCTACTCCCTGGAGTTTAGAAGAATGAGAGGAGATCTCATTGAACATGTAGGATTCTTAACGGGCTTGACAGTGTCAATGCTGAGAGGATGTTTCCCCTCATGGGAGAGTCTCAGAATAAAGAGGTGCCAATTTAAGACTGAGATGAGGAGGGACTTCTTCAAAGGGTTGTGAGACTTTGAAACACCTTGCCCCAGAGAACTGTGGGGGCAGAGTTCTTGTGTATCTTTAAGGTTGAGAGAGATGGATTCTTGATCAGTTGGGGCATCAAGGTTTACGGGGAAAGGGGAGTAAAGTGGATGTTCAGCCATGATCCTATTGGATGGTGGAGCAGGCTTGAGAGGCAAAGAATGAAGATTGGAACGTTACAGAGAACTTGGAGAGTCATAGAATCATAGAATCCCCAAATAGTGGAAGCAGGCCTACAGGAGAGGACTACAGAAACAAAAGGGGAGGGGCAACATTACAGAGGGATTTGAAAAGAAGGTTGAAAATATTAAAAATCCCAGCATTACCAGATAAGGACCTGGTGCTGGTCACTGAGGACAAATGAATCAGACTTGGTGTGAGTCACGACACAGGTGGCAGAGTTTCAGACTGGTTAAAGGTTACAATGAGTAGAGACCAACTAGGAGAGCAGTGCATCGTGAAATCTGGAGCCAATGGCATGAAGGAAGGTTTCACAGAAACATAGAAAACATGTGCAGGAGTAGGCCATTTGGCCCTTCGAGCTGCATCGCCATCCAATACAATTATGGCTAATCAGTATTCCAGTCCCACTTTCTCTCCATACTCCGTGATCCCTTTAGCCACAAGGGCCACATCCAGCTCTGTCTTGAATATATCTAACAAACTGGCCCCAACTGTCTGATTGAAGAAATTCTGCCTCATCTCAGTCCTGAATGGCTTACTCCTTACGCTTAGACTGTGACCCCAAGTTCTGAACTTCCCTAACATCGGGTTTCAGCAATAGATGAGCTAAGAACATATGACCATGAAGTGTAGGAGCAGTAGTAAATCATTCAGCCCACTGATTCTGCTCTGCCATTCGCTGAGGGCATGGCTGCTCTGATAATCCACTTTCCTGCCTTTTCCTCACCCCTTACTGATTAGAAGTTTGTCAATCTGAGCCTTTAATGTGGTGTGCGGATGATGAGAAGTGATGTGTAGGTGACAGCTAAGGAGGGACAGAAACTGGCTTGTATTAAAGGATTGATACCTGAATTTGGTGGAGTTTGGGGGAGGGGGGACATGTTTGATCTGCACTAAGATCGAGGAAGGTGAGGGGAGGCTTCATTTATTCTGTTTGATAAAAGAATCTCCCAGTGCAATGTGAGCCTGTGAATGCTGGAGGGTGAGATTGGGAATGGGATCTAGGAGTGGTGGGGGGAATGGGGAGGAGGAGCTGTCTGCATACCTCTAGCTGTTTTGTACTGTATCATCTTTTATTGGCACCTGAGTCAGTTATCACTGTGGCAAAGATGTGTCTTCTGGCCCTGAGAATCTAAAGAGAAGATTATCCAGCATTTCACATTCTCCAATAACCACTAAAAAAAAACACCTTGGAAAGACGCTAATGACACCAGGAGTATCCAATCACCAGGCGGGCAATCCATCAAGAATGACAGACAGCAGACTCATGAAACAACAGCCGGCATTTAACACCAGTCCCTATGCTTTGTTTTCAGAGAAGCGGTACAGTGGACTGACAGGATGAACGCTGAGAGATTAATCAATTCACCCAGCGGATCAACCTTTCACGAAATTTAATAAATAACATTTTCTGTCCCTCACTGGGCAGCTGGCTTAAGAAGTTCCTTTTTTTTCCAAGGGGCAGGTTCATCCTCCCGTGCTGTCTCACACCCCGCTGTAGGAAACAGATGCTGCCTTTACTCAATTCCGAGCAGGTCTCTCCCCGAGCTGTCCTCAGGCTGGTCTTTCTGAAGCCCCTCACTATGATAACTGCCTCCTGCTGTCACCTTTTACTGCCTCACTTTACACT
>NC_063361.1:35773634-35778790 GCF_021869965.1 Rhincodon typus | reverse complement strand
CACACACACAGACACACACAGACACACACACACACACACACACACACACACACACAGAACATGTAATTCTCAGCAAAATAGAAAGAACATAACCAGGGTGGTCTCCATGGATACTGCCTTGTTGTAACCAGAGGAAAAGCTGCCAGCAAAGTGAGACCCACCCTGTGAGATTGCTACAAATGCAACGTTAGTTTACAAACCACCAGCATCATACTATTGGGTGCCTGTATAGTATTTAATGTTCAAAATCACATCCGCTCAACCATTAACCATTTGCTGCCTGTGGGATCTTGCTATGCTGAATTGTCTGCTATATATTACAACAGCCATGGCACTCTGAGAAGCCTTCATTGGCCATGAATCTCTTGCGACGTCCTGGAGATGCGAAAGAGGCTACAGAAACATAGGTTCTCTCTACGTGATTTTGCAGTATCGTGAACTTGAACAAAAAGAGATACTTGCATTCATTTTGCGGCCCTTCTCAATCTCAGCTTTTAAAGTGTGCAGTGTGATCACTGTTGTAACGAAGGCAACAGGCTGTCAGGATCCCATTAGCTTGTGCACAGCAAGCTCCCACAAGGCAGCAATGTGATCATGTCCAGATTGTTGTTTGAATAATGTTGGTTGTGGCCTAATCATTGACCAGGCACCCACCAAGGATAATTCCCCTGCTCTTCTTCAAAGGAATTCTGTGGGATCTTGCACACCCAACCAAGGGAGGCAGTTGGAGCCATGGTACCAGAATCAAAACAAGAACCCTGTACACATACTTCTGCAAAGTTTGGAAAATGTTGCCAGGGTTAAGAGATAAACTTCTGCTGCCTTATCAACATCAACAATGTGAATTTATATGATACCAGTAAAGAGTAACACATCCGAGAGTGTTATCAAAAAACGTGAAGCTGAAACCACACAGAGAGATATTAGGACAGATGATCAATAGTGTGGTCAAACAGGGGTCATAAGAGGGAGGAGTCTCGGGAGGGAATTCCAGGAACCAAAGCACTTGAACACGGCTGGCAATGGAGGGACGATAGGGATAGGAGATGTACCAGGGGCCAGATTTGGAGGATTGGTGAGATCTCAGAGGATTACAAACCTGTAGGAATTTACAGAGGTAGATCAGAATATAAGAATAAGGAGCAGGAGTAGGCCATTCAGCCCATCGAGCCTTTGTATTGAGCATGGCTTTGTCCAACTCCAGCTAATCCTGTATCACTGTCAGGCCAATGATGAGCTGCCATCCCCACTTTATTGCCTGATGTTAATGTGCTGTCGTTGTGGCTGGTCTTATCTCAGCCTCAACTCCTCTTTCCTGCTTACTGTCCATCACCCTTCAACCCATTGCTAATTAAAAATCTGTCTATCTCCTTCCTAAATTTACTCAATGTCCCAGCATCCTCCGCAATCTGGGGTAGTGATTCACCACTCTTTGAGAGAAACCATTCCTCCTCAGCTCTGTTTAAAATCTGCTATCCTTTAGGATTAGGGAGGGCTGAGGTCTTGGGGGAATTCAAACAGCTCACATGTTGGGTAATCCACAACAGAGGAAATCCTCAAAAACCTGTGGGGACATCAACTGAGATTCCCAATTGTGCACCCATTCCCTGAGACTCTTCAGGAAGAGAAAGGAGTTGAAAGGCCATTATTGGAAGCCAGTCAAACACTAAATCTTCAAACAATCCAAATTGATTGAATTGAGCCAACACCAGTCGCTGAGGTTAAGATTGCTTCATGCAAAGGACATGGGGACTAGAGGCACATGTTAATCAGTATGTATTGATGTATATGCCAACACAGACTCCCATTCAAAGGCTTTCTGCTCCTATGATGCTGCTTAGCCTGCTGTGTTCATCCAGCTCTGCACCTTGTTGTCTCATATCCCACTGGGGCAGATTTGGAATTTGAATTGAGCTCAATGTAAACATCTGCCCAATATACTTGCATTCAATATACACCCACCAATACACACCTACTCAATACAACCTTCTCAATATGCATCTGCTAAATACACACCTGCTCAATATGCTTCCACCCAGTATATGCCCACCAGTATCTACTCATCCTGCCCAACTTCAACCAGCAATATAACATGCTAATATATACGCATTCAATAAGCACTCACCAATATATACCCACCCAATATATCTGTGCTTAATATGCACCAGTCCACATACAGCAGTTCAATATACACCTATCCAATATGCACCCAGCCAAAATACACCCAGCCAATTAATACCGGCCAATATATACCAATCAATGTAGATCTGCCAACATGCACTATTCTGATATATATCCACCAATACAGAGTTGCCAATATACACTTGCTTAACTTATATCCACCAAAACTTCTGCCAATATACACACAGCAATACACCCACTCAAAAAATCCATGCAATGTACATCTACAAATATACACATCCGACAATAATTCACCCAATATGCACCCATCCAATATACACATGTTGAATGCTGCCAGTATAATTCTGGTCATATACATCTACACAATACATACTTGACCACTGTACTTCCACCATGTCCATGTCCAAAATACACCCACCCAATGTGTAATGTATCAATACACACCTTCGTAAAAGGGAATACATTTGGGATATTTGTTTAAACCAAACAGTTATAAACAATTTTGGTTCCTGTTTAATGTTAAGTTGTCACATGCTCTGTACTCAGTTCTCTGGAGTGTGGCCAAATTCACAGTTAAGATGGGTATGTAAATGTATTGTGAGGAAGACGTAAACATGTTGCAGACAGATATAGATACGACGAGTGAGCGGGCAAGAATCTGGCTAGAGGTGTATAATGAATATATGAGATTGTTCACTTTGGCAGGAAGATTTAATTAAAAACATGTATTATTTAAATGAAGAATGACTGAGATTTCTGGGATGCAGAGGGATCTATGTGTTCTGGTGCATGTGTCACAAAAAAGTTAGTAAAAGGGTACAGCACATAATCAGGAAGGCAAACAGGATAAAAACCAAAAAAACTGTGGATGCTGTAAATCAGAAACAAAAACAGAAGTTGCTGAAAAAGCTCAGCATGTCTGGCAGCATCTGTGAAGAGAAAATCAGAGTTAATGTTTCAGGTTCCTCAGAACAATGGTTGTTTCTTGCAGATTGTTGGGAGGGTTAGAGTAGGATTCACCAGGACTCAGTCTGGGACCACTGTGCATTTTGATATCTATTAATCTTGGACCGGAGCATGATTCTGAAGTTTGCAAATAGTTTGAAGTTTGAAAACGGGTATGTATTAATTTAAATTGTTCCCACTATGCAATGCAAGGAACATACAAAAAGATTCAGAAGCAGAAGAAGGCCATTCAGCTGTTTGAGCCAGCTCCATCATTCATCAAGATCATGGTTGATCTGGGTGTGGTCCCAAACTCCAGTTACCTGACTGCATCCCATAATCCTCAGCTCGCTTGTCCGCCTGCTTTCTGGAGAGGAGAATTACACAGTCTAACCAATCACTGAGAGAATTTTTCCTCATTGCCTTGTTAAAAGAAAGACCTCTCAGGCTAAATTGTCTCTATTTATTCTAATATCTGCCCTCTCATACCCGCTTCTAGCCAGCCACCTTTTTCCCCAAGGACCTTACACATCTCAATAAGATTACCTTCTACCATGATGGGGTTTGAACCTGTATCCCCAAAGCATAACTCTGAGAATTAGGCAGCATGGTTGCACAGTGGTTAGCACTGCTACCTCACAGCACCAGGGATCTGGGTTTGATTCCAGCCTTGCGTGACTGCGTGGAGCTCGCACATTCTCCCCGTGTCTGTGTGGGTTTTCTCCCACGGCCTAAAGGTATGCAGGTTAGGGTGGATTGGCCATGGGAGATGCAGGGTTAGAGAGATAGGGTGGGGGGTTGGATGTGGGTGGGATGCTGTTTAGAGGGTTGGTGTGGACTTGATGGGCCAAATGGCCTGATTCCACACTGTAAGGAACTCTATGACAAAAGGTTTAGAACTCTCTTCCACAAACAGCAGTGGATTCTGAATCAGTTGTTAATTTTCAATCTGAGATAGGTAAGTATTTATTAAACTAATGTATTAAGGGATATGGGCCAAAGGCAGGTCTATGGAGGTAGGCCACAGATCAGCCATGATTTCACTGAGTGGTAGAACAGGCGTGAGGGGCTGAATGGCTTACTCCAGTCCCCATGTTCCTATTAGTCTGGTGTCGCAGGATTACCAGTCTAGAGACAACCTCCCTTTGCAGGCTCCTCTTCACAACTTACTCTCCTACCCATGTGCTGTTTAGCAACTTAGCTCCACTCAGTCCCTTCATCTGATTGGAAATCATTGAAGCCACGGCACAGATTCCTATGGCACTCCACTGGTTACAACGTGCCACCCTGAGAGTGACCCATTTATCCGTTCTCCCTGCTTCCTGTTAGTCAGCCAATCCTTTGACTGAGCTAACATGTTTCTCTCTACACCTGAAAGCAGATTGTTTTGCTGCGAGAGGAGGACAGAATGTGGATTCCCACAGATCATTTCACGGCAGTCACCACGGAGAGAGTTACCATAGTTACAACCAGCATTCTCCGCTGGGGACAGCCAATGAGTAAGACTCTGGGAAATGTCATTGTGGCAGAGCAACTGTCTCATCTCAGCCTGAGAGCACGGTCACACAATGCAGAGTAACCAAGGTGACACCAGCGAAATAATGTCGCTCATCGGTGAGCAGCTACACAGAATGTCCTCATATCATCATGCACACAATTCAATACAAAACCCTGGGCTTTACCTCCACGAGAGTAAAAATAAGAAATTGCAAATGTTAGAATTCTGGAGCATTCCTTTCATCTCCTCAGGACATTAAAAAGCATTTCACAGCCAAAGGAGAACCTTAGTTACAGAGTTGTCACTGTTCCAGTGTAGGAAATACAGCTGCCATTCTACACACAGCAAGCTCCAACAAACACCAATGTGAAAATGACCAAGTAGTTATATTTTTAAGAATGTTAAACGACAAATGAGGAATGTGCACTGTACATGAGACAGCGTTATCACTGAGTCATGACTGACATTAATCCTGGGATGGTAGGGCCAGACACTGCATTTAACTTGGACTGCACCACTATCTGAGTGAGAGTCAGTGTGTGTGGGACTGTACCCCAGTGAGAGTCAGTGT
>NC_063361.1:35773339-35773624 GCF_021869965.1 Rhincodon typus | reverse complement strand
GTCAGTGTGTGTGGGACTGTACCCCAGTGAGAGTCAGTGTGTGTGGGGCCATACCCCAGTGAGAGTCAGTGTGTATGGGACTGTACCCCAGTGAGTCAGTGCATTTGGGACTGTACCCCAGTGAGAGTCAGTGTGTGTGGGACTGTACCCCAGTGAGAGTCAATGTGTGGGACTGTACCCCAGTGAGAATCAGTGTGTGTGGGACTGTACCCCAGTGAGAGTCAGCATGTGTGGGACCCCATACCCCAGTGAGAGTCAGTGTGTGTGGGACTGTACCCCAGTGAG
>NC_063361.1:35759198-35773239 GCF_021869965.1 Rhincodon typus | reverse complement strand
TGTGTGTGGGGCCGTACCCCAGTGAGAGTCAGTGTGTGTGGGGCCGTACCCCAGTGAGAGTCAGTGTGTGTGGGACTGTATATATTTTTTAATCAATCTGTTCAGAAATGTTATTACGCACCATATGGGACTTAAACCCAATCTTCCTAGTTAGAGGTGAGGACAATATCAGTGCTCTACAAGAATCCCCTGGCTCAGAAGACCCCAGTGAGAGTCATTGACTTCAGCTGAACAGGATAATATTTATTTATCTGAAGGTTTCCTCCAGGACAGTTCCTGGCATTTTTCATGAGAAAGCGTTGCGACTGAGCTGCAGAAAATGATAGTCAGGTGACCCAAAACTCGATCAAGGAGATAGTTTTTAATTGCAAATCTGCAACAGCTGAAACGGTCTATTTTCTGTGACTGATTCAAAAATAAAATTGTCAACTCTGACAAATAAATAAAAGGCATTGACATGGGATCAAATGTCAAAGGTCACTAACGTGATCAGGGCAATTAAAGTGTTGACAGCCATTGTGTTATATAGCGTGTCACTCCACCACTGCAACATGGGACTGACAGGAGTCAATGTACCGGGGCCAGCGGCTGTTAGGGACTCTCCTGGACACTTTATCATTAGTGTTGGTCTGAGGAACTTAACCCCTGCCTTCCCAGAACCATAAAGCATTTTCTATTCCATTGTCTTTTATTAATATAATTGTCAATCTGGAGAATCTGAGCTGGTGACACTCCATGTCAGTGTGTGAACGTGGATGGAATGGGTTATTAATTGTTAGGATCTTATTAATCCATTATATTAATAAATAATGATATTCAATGTTTGCGCCAGACTTTAGCTTATGTGTATGTGTGTGTGTGTGTGTCTGTGTATAATTGCACATCTGTGTTCCTGTGTGTCAGTGACTATATTTGTTTCTCTGTTCCTGTCTACAGTTTACATGCCTAGCCATATACAATCAGGCTTAGAGCATGCAAACAGCCCACAGGAGAGATTGGTCAGCTCTGTTGCCATTGGTCCAAGACCTTGCTCTGCCAAGATTGTCCAGTGTAGTCTGGAGCCTTGGATGGAAAGACAGTGACAGACTGAAGCTCCAGTTACTGCTGGGAACTCAAGTGCCTCGCTACCACTGTTGCTGGTCCTCTTGAGACATGGTGGGCTGGAGAAGGCCAACAGAAGGAACAAAGTGAAAGGTCTTCAAGGGGAGGACTCAATGGGCTGGGCTTCACCATCAAGAACAGCAGAATAAACAAATGCCTCATGACTAGCTTGCTCTGCTCTGTCCTCACAGCATACCCTCCTAGTCTTGAGGTGACAGGCTAGACTAGTGAGTGATTGTACACCAAGCTTGAGCAATCATTCAGCCAAGATCCAGCACCAGATTAGATCTTCTGCACCAGAGTTAGGATGGACATGAATCTGTGGAAGGATGGGATTGACAAAGAACTTGGCAAGTACACTCCCACAGAGTTCTCCTCCTGAACAAATATCCAGAACATGACCATGTCATAACCAAGCCCCTGTTCCATCAGAGAGATAGGAACAAAACCTTTTAGTTGTACAGCCTCAATGGGCTGAAGGGCCTTTCTGTACTGCATGATTCTATAATACTGAGGCTTCATGATAACCGTCGCAGTATAAACTCTGGTATTCGCTCAGTGTCACAGAGGGGTCCACACCAACTCCATCTTCAGCACTGACAACTGCTGAACTAATCATTGCCTTAACCATCCTACCGTAACCACCAGCCCGGCTCCAAACTGTAGAAACAATCCCACAGAAAATTCACATCAAAGGTGCTGCCAAGGTGGCTGTTCTCAGTTAGTGAACCGTCTCAACCTCTGAGCACCAAGAATCACAGTCAGCCCTGGTGGATGCTCAGTCCCAGAGTCCATGGAGATTCTCAGTGTCTCTATGTCTCTCTCCCTCTCTCTCTCTTGGAAACATCATAACTGATTTGACAAAAAAAAACTGAGTAATGTGTGTACAGAGTCAGTTAGGTGGACATCATGGAATATGAGTTCCCTGATTGGACCAGATTAACAGCCGCAATCAGGGAGCCCTGGCTGACAGATATAAAAGGGAGTGTCAGGGGTTCTGCTCACTCTGACTGAGGCGGATGGATCAGTGTCAAAGACTCTCCACATGTAAATAAAGGGTAACTTGATGACAGGATACCAGCCTCTGTGGAGCTTTTTCAGTGGTGATGACAGAAAAGCATGATCCTGAAGAAACTTGCACCCAACAGATGCCTTTGAGTTTGGGGTAAGCATTTCTGGCATCATGCCATTATTTGGGAAGCTTGACTCATTCGATCCTGCTTTAAATACTGTGCCTAGAATGTGTTCATTTTTCTGGGCAAATGACATTGGGGCAAATGAAAAGCAACAAGTAATTCTTCTGACAGCTTGTGGACCTGCAGCTTTTTTGATTATTAGGAGCATAACTTTCCCTGAGGTACCAGATACAAAAATCGTTCAAGAGTTGAAGGATTCAGTTAAGGAATATTATGGCCCCAAACCACCTCTAATTCTGAGACACTATCAGTTTTACTTGACAATTTGAGAACCAGGTAAATCTGTTTTGTGATTTTTGACAAGGTTAAGATGACTGGCAGAGGCATGTGACTTTGGTTTAACCCTTAATGAGATGCTGAGAAACCGATTGGTCTGTGGGATTAATGATGTGACCATGCAAAAGTGTCTACTAGCTGAAGGCCAACTGGACTCCAAACAAGCACTAAAATTGGCTTTATCATTCACAAATGTGCCAAGTGGGGCTTGTGAGTTACAAGGTATTCCAATAGAAGTGGACCCACACTCGCCAGACTGACAGAGCTTGGGGAACCCTACTTGAGTCAAGGCAATTGCAGAGTCTCATTCAGGACATTTCCTGAACGGGGGACCCGAGGTCAGTCAACAACAAAACCACAAAACAAAGCCAAGCCTCGGTCAAACGTTATAATTTTCTTTAGGATCTGGTGTAGCAGGCCATTGTAGTTGCTAACAGTATGCAGATTCAAGGCAGAAAAAGAGTCCCACTAGGCCTGAATTGTGTAAGAGAGCTCATAGGCTGATGTCCTGGAGAGTGCACACCCGAGAAAGCTCACCTACATGTGGTTTAGAACCATTAAATTGCTTGACAACTTCCAAATCCGAACCAATCAAATAAACATCTGGTGAAATGGTCACCTGGTTCTAATGGAGGTTGATACTGGTGCGGCTGTGTCAGTGATCTCAGAACTAGTGTTTAATAAAATTCACTCTGGACTCCAATCCTTAAGTTTGCACAAGACCTCGGCCGGGCTGAGAACCTATACTGGGGAACGTCTACAGATTAAGGGACAACTTCGGTTCCAGTCTCTTATGAGAAGCAGCTGGTTCAGTTCCCACTGATGGTAGTAAAAGGCTCAGGCCCAAGCCTGATGGGGAGAACTTAGTTGAGAAAGATTCACCTAATTTGGCTCAACATTTTTCGATTAGAAAATAGCTGCCTGAGTAAGTCCTAATTAAATAACCTGAAGTTTTTCAGGAAGATCTAGGGACTATTGAAGGAGCCAAGGCCCCTTGCATGTTGACCAGGAAGCAATTCCCCAATTCTGCAATGTCTGCCAGTGCCATTTTGCCACAGGCAAAAGTAAAAGCAGAAATTGGGAGGCTGGAAAGTGAAGGAATCATCAAACCAGTGCAGTTTGTGGAATGGGCAATACCAATCGTACCAATTGTGAAACCCGATGGGTCGGTTCACATTTGTGGGGATTTTAAACAAATGGTAAACCGCTTTTCACAGCTGGATAAATACCCAATCCGTCACATAGAGGATTTATATGCAAAGCTAGCAGGTGGATGCTATTCTTCACAAAGCTGGACATGAGCCATGCGTCCTTGCAATTGCTGTTAGATGGGGATTCCCAGAGGTTTGCTACAATTAATACCCATAATGGTTTGTACCAATATATGACACTGCCATTTGGGGTACTGTCAGCCTGTGCCATTTTTCAGCAGATGATGGAGAACGTTTTACAAATGTTTTATCCCAGGTCACCATTTATCTAGATGACATGCTAATAACAGGGAAGACCAATGAGGAGCACTTAGAGCATAAGGATATTCCTAGATGTTTCTCCCAGGCAGGCGTATGCCTCAGAAGGGAACAATGTGTGTTCCAGGCACACCAAGTGACCTACATGGGCTACAGTCAACACCAGGTTATACCCATAGGAAGATAAAGTGAGGGTGATCAAAGGTGCCCCAGCTCCCAAAAGGTTTCTCTAAATATGCAAAACGAGAAACAGTGGCTAAGGTAAACATTGTTCCTTTCGAGGATGAGAAGGGGGATTTAATAATGGGAAATGAGGAAATAGATGAGATATTGAACAGGTATTTTATGTTGATTTTCACAGCAGAGGGCACAAATAAATGGCCAGTAATTGATGACAAAGAGACTAAGGCAGGTGAAGACCTAATCACGATCATTATCATGAAGGAGGTAGTGTTGGGCAAGCTAGTGGAGCTAAAGGTAGACAAGACTCCTGGCCCTAATGGAATGCATCCTAGGATACTAAAAGAGACGGCGGGAGTAATAGCAACTGTGCTCATGGTAATTTTCCAAAATTCGCTGGACTCTGGGGCAGTTCCATCAGATTGGAAAACAACCACTATGATGCCACTGTTCAAAAAAGGAGGTAGACAAAAGATGGGGAATTATGGGTTGGTTACCTTACCTCCTTTAGTGGGGAAAATGCTTGAAGCTATCATCAAGGAAGAAATAATAAGATATCTCGTTAGAAATTGCCCCATTGGGTGGACGCAGCATGGGTTCATGAAAGGCAGGTCATACTTGACTAATTTGTTGGAATTCTACGAAGACATTATGAACACGGTGGACAATGGGGACCCAGTAGATGTAGTGTATCTGGATTTCCAAAAGGCATGTGACAAGGTGCCGCACAAAAGGCTGCTGCATAAGGTAAAGGTGCATGGCGTTACAGGCAATGCATTAACATGGATCGAGGATTGGTTAACTAACAGGAAGCAAAGAGTGGAGATAATGAGTGCTTTTCTGGTTGGTGAACAGTGACTAGTGGTGTGCCTCAGGGATCAGTGTTGGGACCGCAATTGTTTATAATTTACATAGATGATTTGGAGTTGGGGACCATGTGTAATGTGAGAAAGTTTGCAGATGACACTAAGATGAGTAGTAGAGCAAAGTGTGCAGGGGACTGTGAAAGTTTGCAGAGAGATATAGATAGCTTAAGTGAGTGGGCAAAGGTCTGGCAGATGGAGTACAATGTTGATAAATGTGAAGTCATCCATTTCAGCAGGAATAACATTAAAAAGGATTATTTGAAGAATAAAACATTACAGCATGCTGCTGTGCAGAGGGACCTGGGGATCCTTGTGCATGAATTGCAGAAGGTTGGTTTGCAGGTGCAACAGATAATTCAGAAGGCAAATGGAATTTTGTCCTTCATTGCTGGAGGGATTGGGTTTAAAAGCAGGAGGTTATGTTACAGCTGTATTGGGTGCTGGTGGGGCCACACCTGGAATACTGGACAGTTTTTGTCTCCTTACTTGAGAAAGTATGTACTGGAACTGGAGGGGGTGCAGGGGAGGTTCACTAGGTTGATTCCAGAGTTAAAAGGATTGGCTTATGAGGAGAGCCTAAATAGACTGGAATCATATTCGTTGGAATATAGAAGAATGAGAGCGATCTTGTAGAAACATATAAAATTATGAAGGAATTCGATCAGATAGAAGCAGGGAGGTTGTTCTCCTGGAAGGTGAAACTAGAACAAGAGGGCATAGCCTCAAAATTAGAAGATTTAGGACTGAATTGAGGAGGAATTTCTTCCCCCAAAGGGTTGTAAATCTGTGGAATTCTCTGCCCAGTGAAGTAGTTGAGGCTTCCCTATTGAATGTTTTTAAAGCTAAGAAAGATAATTTTTTGAATAGTAAAGGAATTAAGGGTTATGGTGAGTGGACGGGTAAGAGGAGCTGAGTCTCAAAAAGATCAGCCATGATCTTATTGAATGGCAGAGCTGGCTCGAGGGGCTGAATGGCCCACTCCTGCTATTTCTTATTATCCATTCTAGCACCTCTGCATCAACCCTTGGAAATGGCCATGAAGCCAAACCATAGCTTTCGGGGAATAAAGAAACAGATCTCATTCTATAAGATGTTGGCACACTATGATCCCAAGTGAGATCTGGTATTGACATGTGATGCCTCCCCATATGGCATTGGGTTAGAGTTAACTCATAGGTAGCCCAATGGAGAGGAACATCCAATAATCTATGTATCCAGGATTTTGACTAATGCCTAGTGTAAATACGCCCAGATGGAAAAGGAAGGTTTGGCGGTCATATTTGGAGTCAGGACATTCCACCAATATCTTTATGGACATTCATTTATAATAACAATGGACCACAAACCCCTGCTCGGTCTACTTAAACAAGACAGAGCAGTGCCACCTATAGGTTCAGGCCAAATTCAGTGGTGGGCTCTAATACTAACTGCGTATAATTACAAGTTGGAACACCGTGCAGGAGGCCGAGTAGCGAATGTGGATGCAACACCTCCTGTTGGCAGATATACCACCGGTGGTACCGCCACTGGAAGAGTCTGTAATGGTTTTAAACTTTCTGGATACACTTCCAGTCACAGCTGACAATATCCTGAATGCAGAAAGATCTGGTCCTGGCAAAACTGAAACAGCTGGTGGTGATGGGTGATACCAAAAGGCTGTCACAACCAGAACTGAAACTTTTTTTGGATGCAGAGAGACCAGATCAAATTAGAGGACAGCATATTATTATGGGGAGCAAGGATGATCGTCCTGGACAAAGCTCGCTGCCAGATACTGGCTGAACCCCACCCAGGTCACCGAGGGGTTTCCAAAATGAAGATGTTGGTGAGAAGTTATGGCTGGAGGCCAGGATTGGATGCAGACATAGCTGCATTGATGGGGCAGTGCCAACAAGGACAAAAATTACCACCAGCAGCTCCCCCACTTTCATGGGAATGGCTGGGTAAACCCTGGATAATGCAGGTTCTTTCATGGGCTCAATGTCTTAGTCATTGTGGAGGCCCAGTCAAAATGGCCAGATACGCACAGAATTCATTTGTCAAACACAGGGACAACAATAGAAAAACTGTGCACATCTTTTGCAGTACACAGACTCCCAGAAGTGTTGGTCACAGATAACGGGCCATCGTTTATCAGCAGGAAATTCGGTATTTCCTAACATCGAATGGTATTTGTCATATAAGGACAGCTCCATACCAACCATCATCCAATGGTCTGGCAGAAAGAGCAATCCAAACTGAAAACAGGTTTTAAGAAACAGCTTAAAGAAGGGTCCAGGCCCAAAACATCAGCTTTCCTGCTCCTCTGATGCTGCCTGGCCTGCTGTGTTCATCCAGCTCTACACCTTGTTATCTCAGACTCCAGCATTGGCAGTTTCTACTATCTCTTAAAGAAACAGCCTACAGCTTCACTCAATACCAAACTGTCCTGGTTCCTATTTGATTATAGGACCTTCGCTCATGCAACTACAGGGATAGCTCCAGGGGTGTTTTAGCACCGGGCCACATTCCTCCATAGCTGGACGGTATGAAAGCTGCAAACTCACAAGTGGCGTGGGAGCAGAACGTGCCCGGCTCCTCGAATGCCTTTCCAATGGTTTTGGAACCCATGGGTTCTTCCTCTTCATCAGGTCTGGAAGATACCTCAGAGTCTGAGATGGACACAGTGGATGTTGCTGCCTCAATGCCTTTGCCACCTGAAGAAGAGAATGAATTTCTTCTGAGATGCTCTGGGCACATGAGATAAGCTACTGTGTGTTACACACTGCCCGTACCAGAGGCATTCAGAGAAACATGACTCAGTGCTAAAACACCCTGGGAGGAGCTACAAAAAACAAAACCAGCCTCTATCCTCAGACCCAGAGGGGGAGGGATGCAGTGATTGTAACAAGGTCAGCCAGGAAGACCTCATAGAATATGGGTTCCCTGATTGCACCAGGTTAACAGTCCAAATCAGGGAGCCCTGGCTGACAGATAGAAACAGGAGAGTCAGAGATTCTGTTCACTCTGAGAGCTGGCTCAGAGAGAGCTGAATCGGTATCAAGGACTCTCCACATGTAAGTAAAGGGTGACTTGGTGATAGGATACTGACCTCTGTGGAGTTATTTCAAGATGCAAGACTTAATTGACAATAAACCCCAAATATCCACTGACTAGAAACTTCACCACATCTCTCGAAGAAAGCACTAGTTCCACAGGGAGCTGAAGGCAGTTACACACCATAAAAGCCCTGACGTGGAGAGCAAACATGGTAGAAAACACATAGTGGTCCAACAACTTGCAGCAACAATGAGGTCCATGGCTTCTCACAAATAAATAAGGGCCCACCACTCAGAGAGAAAGCAGGGAGGGGTGCTTATTCAGGTCAACAAGATAGTCAGTGCTTACTGGGAAAACTTCTCAAACAAGACAGTGCCTTTGACTCAAACATCCTAATTCACATCAATACCCAGCACAGCACAGTCTCGGCTCAAACTCAGTTCAGAGCAAAGATGAAAATGACATCCAGCAGCTGGAAAACAACAAAGTAACTGGAACAGGCAGAATCACAGCCAGAACGCCCCAGCACAACTTCATATCCCTTTTTGTGAAAGAGGATGTTCCTGCTCACAATCTCAGGGCACAGCTGTGACTGTGAATATATCCTAAAGGATGATATCTCCAATTGCAGTAACTACAGAGCAATCTCTCTCCTGCCTGTCACAGGGAAGATCACTGCAAGGATCCTACACAGTCACTAGTGATCAAGGGATCCCTTCCAGAGTCGCTGTGCGATTTTTATCCATTGAGGTGAGATTTTCATTGTCTGACAAATCCCAGAGCAGCACTGATCAGTTTTCCAACATCACCAATGTCTTTGACTTTGACAACCACAAAGGTTTCTGGAATATTCTCATGTTTGGAACCTGCAGAAGTTTGTCGCCATCCTGTACCTGCTCCATGCTGCCAGCCAATGTGAAGATCCGAGTCAAGCAAGGGTTTGGGATTATACCAACTCTTGTCTTTAGAATAATACACCTCAGATCCAGCTTTACATGGAACTAACCTGCAGAACAGACAGGAACTGTTCAATCTTTGCTAGCTTCAATTCAAAACCAAGTAACTCCAACCTTAGTCATTGAGCTCCCATAGGCTTTGGAGATTTGAACACCATAGAGCAGACATACTGGAGAGATACCAGCAGCAACCACTTCCCAAATTTCTTCCGATCTGGTGGAAAGAAAGGTCGTCCAACATCAGTGACCTCTCCCAAGCTGACTTACCCATCATTGAGACACTAATCTCTCCAACCTAACTCCACTGAGGGGGATGGATTGCTGTTGTCAGCCTGAAGTCAGACTCTCGAAGTAACTGTGCTATCAATTTCCTGGGGAGTTACTGTTGATCAGAAACTGAACTGAACTAGCCATATCAATATAGTGGGTACAAGAGCAGACCAGAGACTGGGAATCCTGCAGCAAGTAACTCACCTCCTGACTCTCCAAATCCTGTACACCATCGACAAGGCACAAGTCAGGAGTGTGATGGAATAGTCCCCACTTGCCTGGATGGGTGCAGCTCCAAGAACACTCAAGAAGTTTGACACCATCCAGGACAAAGCAGCCGCTTGATTGACACCACATCCACAAACATCCACTCCCTCCACCACCGACGCTCAGTAGCAACAGTGTGCACTATCTACAAGATGCATTGCACAAATTCATCAAAGATCCTCAGACAGCACCTTCCAAACCCATGACCACTTCCTTGATTTGATTTGATTTGATTTATTGTTTTCACATATCCCTAAGTACAGTGAACAGTTCTGTTTTGCGAGCTGTACGGGTAGATCATAGCAAACAAGAACATACAGATTATAGGGTGTTTACACAGTGCGAGGCATGTAGGGTTACACTGCACAGGAGGCGCACGAAGCAAGACCAACATTATTTGAAGTTAGAGAGGTCCATTCAGCAGTTTAATAGGCAGGGAAGAAGCTGTTCTTGGACCTGTTGGTGCATGTGTTCAGGCTTCTCTATCTTCTGCCTGATGGACGAGGTTGTAGGAGAGCATTACCAGGGAAGGGAGTCTTTGATGTTGGCAGCCTTTCCACAGCAGCAAGCCATATAAATGGCATCCATGGATGGAAGGTTGGCTTCTGTGATGGTCTGGGCTGTGCACACCACCTTCTGTAGTTTCTTACGGTCCTGGGCAGAGCAGTTACCATACCAGGCTGTTATGCACCCGGACAGTATGCTTTCAGTGGTGCATCTGTGGAAGTTGGTGAGGGACCTTATGGACATGTCAAATTTCCTGAGCCACCTGAGGAAGAAGAGGCGTTGTTGAGCCTTCTTGACCATCGTATCTATATGGGAAGTCCAGGACAGTTTGTTGGTGATCATCATGACTAGGAACCTGACACTCTCACCCTCTCCACCTCAGCTCCACTGATGTAGATGGGAGGGTGTCCTCCTCCTTTCTTCCTGATGTCAATAATCAATTCTTTTCTTTTGCTGACATTGAGAGAGAGGTTCCATCTAGAAGGACAAGGGCAGCAGATACATGGGAACACTACCATCTGCAAGTTCCCCTCCAAGCCACTCACCATCTTGACTTGGAAATATATCACTGTTCCTTCAGTATCATTGGATCAAAATCCTGGAATTCACTCCCTAAGGGCATTGTGGTTCTACCTACACCCCATGGACTGCAGCGGTTCAGGAAGGCAGCTCACCACCGCCTTCTCAAGGGGCAACTAGGGATGGGAGGTAGCTGCTGGTCCAGTCAGTCACGCTCATATCCTGTGAACAAATGAAAGTTAAATTCTGAAGTCGGTCACATAGGAACCTCCCAGGAGAACGGCTGGATCTTCCCAAAGTCTCCTTGAAGAAATCAAACATTCCCCCACTGAATCATGGGAGTCCCTGTCCTGTGACTGGCTAAAGAAGGAGAAGGTTCACTTGGGAAGACACTGAACCGTCGTGGAACTTATCTGGAATACGCAGAAGAGAAATTGAGGGGACAGAGAGAACAAACAAACCTGACAAAAACTGATCAGTCAAGTTGCATCAGCCCACATAAGGCAGAGTTAGTAAATCACGGATTGGACAGTTATAGCCCATCGAACTGGAGTGGAACCAAATCATCTCAGTCCTCAGGGGCTACTTTAGAAGAAGTGCATTTATATCGCTAAGTATCTGTGTGTCCCTTCCACTGATCCCTTTAACTCTTACTAAATGTCCATTACACTCAATTGCCTCATCTTCTTTTGGGAGCCCAGATAATGAGTGCCCATTTGTTAATCAACTACAGAGGCATCGCAATCTGCTGATTCGATGAATTCATGTTCATTAGGTCTTATGTCAGTCTGGGACACAGATGTGTTCTGACTTTCACTGAAACAGTAACCGGAGCTTCACCAAAACCAGCAAAATGTCCCTACAATGATATTGCACATAACCAGACCCAGGAGATGGGGTTACACATAGTGGACTTCTCATTGAAGGTGTCTGAGCTACAATTTCAATGTTTAAAGTGCAGGAATAGCAGAAAGACTGAGAATACAAGTAAATAATCTAGTGTCTGTCTTTAGAACTCGGGATTATATTGTAATGCAAGGCAAGCATTTTCCTTCTAATAGCTCTGCTCCTGTTTTACCTATAACTAAACAGCTTAAGTCAGTGCACACAGTTTTGTGACAACGTTTTGCCATTATTAACACATATGTCAACATTTATAATGGAATCTGCCTATCTCAACTTGTCACGCTACAATGACACTTCTTTGCCAATGATGGCGCTGCAGTGTCAGTGTTCAGCTGGCATTGTTCCTGTCAGTTCCATCTTCTTCCTTCACTAATTTGTTGTGAATTTTGTTGATTAAACGTATCAAAGCAATGTATTATATAACGTGTCAAAAAAACCTCTCAAATGTGGACCTCAATTATTCTCAGAATGACAACATAACTGCAAAGCTGATATTTAACATTGCCAACAGACTGAAACCTCTCGCTGTCAGCTTCACATCCTCTAAAATGAATATTAAAGAAAAGCTTTTAAATAGTTCATCATTTTCATGGTCACTTTTATTGATCACTGATTTTATACTTTCAGATTTCTTTGCAGTACAGTTCAAATTCTCATTCTGCTACTGTGGGATTTGAACTCACCATATCAGGGAAATAAAAACAGGGGTAGATGCAAAACGGGCAGCTTAGTATTACTCATTTAATATGGACACATAAAGACCAGATCTACTGAGAGTGTGAGGTAGATACAGCAAGAGAGGAAGGTCTGGGAGAGAGTGAGGTAGAGAGAGTGAGAACATGAGACAGAGAGAAAATGCAAAAGTGACAGATGAGTAGAAAACAGTGAATATGAAATAGAGTGAGGTTGTGGGAGAGTGTGTGACATAGAGTTACAGACAAGGACAGAGGGAGAGGCACAGGGAGAGTGAGAAAGTGAAAGTGAGAATGACAGAGAGAGTGAGACAGGGAGAGTGAGAATGTGGTACATAAAGTGTGAGAGAGAGAGAAAATGAGAGAAATGGGCAAACAGAGTGAAACTGGGAAAGAGCGTGACGGAGAGTTACAGCCGGACAGGGGAGTGCACAGACAGGGAGAATGACAGTGAGAGAGGGGGCAGAATCTTTTTATTTGAGACTAAATTTGGAGGTGAGCCTAAAAACAGCAGTTACTTATGTCTGGGATCTGACAGGGATCTTCTCAGCTCATGACATAAGTGTGTGTACAAATAAAATGCCAAATTTTATGGTCAGGAGATTGAATTGCTCTCGTCCTTGGAGAAACTATCCCTCTGCCCGCTCAATGCTTCATGCCCCCTGAGCGTGAGTGAACATTGTTACCACTGCCCAGGACAAGATTGGGTGCCAGGCATCTCCAACAGATGCCCCATGTGCAGTCATTGTCTGCCACGTCATTGCAGCTGCCAATCTAGCACCGGCACCGCAGTGCCACTGCCTCAGACACCTCTGTCATGTTCACCTGACCCTTAAAACATAAAAGGAGCTTCTACACTCAGCAGCTTCACTGACCTTTCATTACAACGAGGGAATGTGTATATCTGATAGCATCTCACCAAAGGCTTACATGGGACAAGGATGCAATGCCAAAACATGGCTTCAGGATGAACAGTTCCCAGGGATCTCTGGCACACGCATCTTATCAGATTTGACTAATTCACATCAATTCTGCTGTTTGATGGCACGGAACCAGCTTTCAGTCAGAACCTTCTGATTCCTGAGGACCCCACAGCACATTCTTCTCCCTAGGAACACACACGGACAATCCCAGTCCTAGGGATTACCCTCTCAGTCTGGATCTATCAATGCAGGCAGAGTACGCATTGTACCAATGCTAATGTCTCTTCATCTTTCTCTCCTTTTGCTGCAGAAGGCTGTGTAAATGTGCAAAGACATGGTGGGAGGAACTGCCTGACCATTGGCTCCTGGCAGAGGGGGCATGTGCCAGTGGCGAAGGGGGTCAGATATTTACAGCTGACCAGTGAGATAGCCTCCAAGCTGCACCCACACACACACACAACCCCACACCTCCCCACACACACACACCCCGACACACACAGACACAGGTCCACACACACACACACACTCACACACCCAGACACACACACCCACGCACACACTCAGACACACACACACACATGCGCACTCGCACACAAACATACACGTAGACACACATACATACACAGACACACACACACACACACACACACACACACAGATACACACACACACGCAGACACACGCGCTCACACGCACACATACACGTAGACACACAGACAGTCACACACACACATACACGTAGACACACACACACACACACACACACAGGCACATACACACACACACACATGCAGACACGCACACACAGACGCGCACACACACACACAATCACACACACACGCACACACACAGACACACACACGCACACACACAC
>NC_063361.1:35758078-35759098 GCF_021869965.1 Rhincodon typus | reverse complement strand
ACACACACAAGCGCACACACACATGCGCACTTGCACACAAACATACACGTAGACACACATACATACACACACACACACACACACAGATACACACACACACACACATGCGCACACACACACGTGCTCGCACACAAACATACACGTAGACACACACAGACAGTCACACACACACACATACAAGTAGACACACACACACACACATGCAGACACGCACACACACACACAGACAAAAGGACGAGTGAATGACATCTTGGAAAAAGGTGGTGGATGGCAAAACAAAGCAACCTCTGGGTCCCATTCCCAAGCGAGGATCAACATTAGAACTGCCCCAGTGTCCAGGGCCGTCCCTACCTGCCCCTCACAGCACACCCTGAGGTTCAATCGTCAGGGCCCTCACATACTGCACCATCAGCACTTTCCTCGTGAAACCCTGCACAGAAACACTCCCCATGGCCTCCAATGGGGATCAGAGACACTCCCCATTGCCCCCAGTGGGGTATAGAGACACTCCCCATTGCCTCCAGTGGGGTATAGAGACACTCCCCATTGCCCCCAGTGGGGTATAGAGACACTCCCCATTGTCCCCAGTGGGGTATAGAGACACTCCCCATTGCCTCCAGTGAGGATCACAGACACTCCCCATTGCCCCCACTGGGGTATAGAGAGACTTCCCATTGCCACCAGTGGGGTGTAGAGACATTCCCTATGGCCCCCAGTGGGGTATAGAGACACATCCCATTGTCCCAAGTGCGGATCAGAGACACTCCCCATTGCGCCCAGTGGGGTACAGAGACAGTCCTCATTTTCCCCAGGGGGGTATAGAGACAGTCCTCATTGCCCCCAGTGAGGTATAGAGACACTCCACATTGCTCCCAGTGGGGATCAGAGACACTCCCCATGGCCCCCAGTGGAGTATAGAGACACTCCCCATGGCCCCCAGTGGGGATCAGAGACACTCCCCATTGCCCCCAGCGGGTATAGAGACACTCCCCATTGCCCCCAGTGGGGTATAGAGACACT
>NC_063361.1:35748247-35758068 GCF_021869965.1 Rhincodon typus | reverse complement strand
GACACTCCCCATTGCCCCCAGTGGGGTATAGAGACACTCCCCGTTGCCCCCAGTGGGGTATAGAGACATTCACTGAAGCAGCTGCAGGATCACAGCATCGACATTGGTCTCAGATGGTGGAGCAAGTGAGAGTCGGGGGGGGGAGGTTTGTGTGGCGGAGGGGGCAAGGGGGGATGATGTGGAGGAAACTGCAGGAGAGCAGACCCCTGCTGAGGCCAGCACAGATATAGAGCCTGTAGTCCCGCTCTCTCTCGGCCATGAGTGAGCTGATGGAGATACAGGGGTGTAGCAGTGCCAGAGGTGCCAGAGACTGTGCAGGTGGGAATGAAGGGCAGAGGGCACTTTCCTGGGAGACCTTGGTCTTCTCTTGGTGCTGCCTCAGTTTGAGCTGCCTCGTGTCCACCCAGTAGCTGGGTTCGATGCCTGGATCATAACTGAGGATGGCAGTACAGACCATGGTGGAGAGGGCTGGCTCTAAGCAGGAAGTAGTTACAAAAGATTATAGGTGCAACTGAGAAGTCTGGTCTTATCCACCCATTCCACCAAGGGCAAGGTGACATAAAGACCAAGTGGGGAAGATTGGGGGGATATCAGAAAGACCCTCGTTGCAGACCTCGTTAGGTCCTAGAGTAAGGTCTTCAACTGTGAAGGGAAGAGAAAGTTCTGGAACAATCCGAAGAGCAGTTAGGCAACCAACCAGAGGTTCAATGATCCCCTTCCCCCTCTTTGTGGAAGTCAGTAGCCTTGCAGTCACTCAGTGGTAATCTGCTCCAGAGCCAGTATGGGCAACGGGCTCGGTTAGCTCAGTTGGCTGGATGGCTGGGACCTGATGTGTAGTGACATCTCTGGTGTGGGTTCAATTTCTGAACCAGCTGATGTTGCCATGGAGAGCTCTCCATCTCAAACACCTCCCTGACCTGGGTCATGGTGACCCTCATGTTAAACCACCACCAATTATCGCTGTCTCTCTCTCTAACGGGAGAGCAGCCCGATGGGATTATGGTTAGTTTACACACATTTCATTCATATAGCACCTTTTAAAAGCTCAGGATATCCCCAAAAGCTTCACAGTCAGGACAATTTTGCTTTGACAGTAGTGACCTCAGTGATGTAGGGAGTGCAGCTGGTCAGCTCCCATGAATAGCTGAGTGATACTGATCCCAGCAGTTGTCAGTGATGGGGTTGGAAGGTAAAGTCATCTGCAGGATATCAGGGAGAATGTCATGGTCTTCAATACAGTGTCACAGGATCTTTTACATCCACGTGATTGGGTGCAGGGAGATGACAGTGTTGTGGCAGCATCGCTAGACAATTAATCCAGAGACCTGGGTAATAATATGGGCCTAGGGGCCTCGACCCTCCGACAGTGCGGCGCTCCCTCAGCACTTACCCTCCGACAGTGCGGCGCTCCCTCAGCACTGACCCTCCGACAGTGCGGCACTCCATCAGTACTGTACTGAGGAGTATTTGTTTTTGAGGAGCGAGAGTTTGCACATGGAGTCACAGCTGTCACACTGGATAAATTGTCAAACTGTATAATGAGAAACCTGAATAGTCTCTGCCCAGAGATTGTCCAGGATTCTCCGTACCCAACAGAGAATTCCTGGTGCCTTGCTCCACCCTGTGGTCTCAGCTGCCAGGTGCAGCAAACTGAATGATGACAGAAGTGATTCTGCTCAGTATCATTAGCAGCATTTAACTCTTTGACAACTGAGTAATATTTATGCTCAAAATTAAATTCCATTTATAATTTACTCCATTTATTTGAATACGTTTCAGTCTGTTGTCTATGTTTCTGCAATTAGGTCAGAATTCACACGACACCAGGTTATCGTTCAAAAGGGATCAGTTCTGGGTCCTTTTTGTTTGTCATTGATGTAAATGATTTGGATGACGATATAGAAGGCATGGTTAGTAAGTTTGCAGACCACATCAAACTAGGTGGCATCGTAGACAGTGAAGAAAGTTTTCTAACATTACAAAGGGATCTTGATCAAATGGGTCAATGGGCTGAAAAATGGCAGATGGAGTTCAATCTGGATAAATGCGAGGTATTGCATTTTGGTACAACATACAAGGGTAGGGCTTGTATAATTAATGGTGGGGTATTGGGTAGTGTTGTAGAACAGAGGGAACTAGGGGTTCAGGTGCATAATTCTTTGAAGTTTGCAGGATGGTTAAGAAGGTGTTTGGCACACTTGCCTTCATTGCTCACTCCTTTGAGTATAGGAGTTGGGACGTCATGTTGAGGTTGTACAGAATGTTGGTGAGGCTTCTTCTGGAATATTGTGCCCAGCTCTGAACGCTTAGTTATAGGAAGGATATTATCAAGCTGGAGAGGGTTCAGAACAGATTTACCAGGATGTTGCCAGGTATGGAAGGTTTGCGTTATAAAGAAAGGCTGGATAGGCTGGAACCTTTTTCACTGGAGCGTAGGAGGTTAAGAGGCGACCTGATAGAAGTTTATAAAATAATAAGGGTATTGATAGAGTTAATAGTAGTTGTCTTTCTCCTAGGATGGGCAATTTGAAAATTAGGGGGCACATTTTTAAGGTGTGAGAAGGGAGATTTAAAAAACATGAGGGGCAATTTTTTTTACAGAGAGTGGTTCGTGTGTGGAATGATCTTCCTGAGGAAGTGGTGGATGTGGGTACAATTACAACGTTTAAAAGACATTTGGATAGATACATGAATAGGAAAGGTTTGGAAGTATATGGGCCATGTTCAGGCAGGTGAGATTAGTTTAGTTTAGTTTAGCATAATGCTCAGTATAGACTGGTTGGACCGAAGGGTCTGTTTCCATGCTATATGACTCTATGGCAGGTTTATTTGAAAACCTGTTGGTCTATAACCTGGTGTTGTGTGATTTCTGACCCCTGTCCAACACCGGCACCTCTACATCATTTCTGCAATTAGGAATATACATAATTGCTCAGAGGTGTTAATCTATTGTACAGTCAGAAAAATAGATAATTGATATGGAGACACAGAGGAAAACACAGCCATGCAGAATTCCACCATACATATCACAAATTCAGACTACTCAGCCCATCAAATCCATTCTGGTGTTTAAGCTCCTCCCATCCTTCTTTGTCTAATCTTATTACCATCTCCCTACATGCCTTTCTCCTTGAAAGACAACATACAGCCTTAGACCGATATATAGCAAATGAAATTTACACCACACAAGTGTCAGGCAATCACCAACCAACAGAATTAAACCATTGTCCCTTGACATTCAGCACTATTGATAGTCCCACCATCAACATTATGGAGGTTACCATGATTCAGAAAGAATCTGAGCTGGACCAGCCATATAAATACTGTGGCTACAAAAGCAAGTCAGAAGGTAGGAATCCTGTAGTGACTAGCTCATCTCCTGACCCCCTAAAGACTGTCTCTTATTTATAAGGCACAAGTCAGGAGTGCACTTTACTGGATGGGTGCAGCTCCAACAACATTCAAGAAACTTGACACCATCCAAGACAAAGCAGCTGTTTAATTAGCACCATCGTATACATTCACTCCCTGACCCACCGATGCTGAGTGGAAACGTTTTCTGCCATTCTCAGAATAAACCGTAACAATTCACCCAGGCTCCTTAGGACAGCAACACTTAACACATGAGCTCCACCATAGCGAAGGAAAAGGGCAGCAGGTACATGGGAACACCACCCCCTGCAATCCCCCTCCAAGCCCCTCAGCATCCTGACTTGGAAATATCAGCCGTAACTTCAGTGACTGGGTTAAAATCCTGGATTTCTCTCCCTGAGGGCATTGTAGGTCTGGCTACAACACATGGCCTGCAGCAGTTCAAGAAGGCAGCTCACCACCACCTTCTCAAGGAAAACCTAGGGACAGGTATAAATATTGGTTCAGCCAGACATGTACCCAAGAATGCTTTTAAAAATGTGTACCCAAATAATTAGTCCAGGCCTCGCTACAATTTACCCAGTAATCTAACCATGAGGTCTCTAATTGTGGATGGATCAATGGTGAACGCTGTGATTCAGTAACGTGACTGACCAGAGGAGGGCTCACAGTGCTGACACTGCATTGGTGCAGGTTTAGTGATGGTGATGGAACATTGCAGGTTGTCTGTTAATTGGATACAGATTTGATTCACAAGATCTTTGAACCACTCACTCAGGAAGATGAACTCAGATTACATTCTCATTACCTTCCTCACCATACATTACCTGAGCCTGGCTGTGAAAACTGTTAAAAAGACCAATTTACCCTTCCTGACCTTAGCCCTGGAAAAACATCACTGAGTATATAACACCAGCATTCCACCCTCAGGGAGCGTCGCACTGTCGGAGGGTCGGCACTGAGGGAGCGCAGCACTGTCGGAGGGTCGGCGCTGAGGGAGCGCCGCACTGTCGGAGGGTCTTTTAAGACGAGGGAGCGCAGCACTGTCGGAGGGTCTTTTAAGACATTCTGCTACATTTAAAACCTGGAATGAAACCAATGAAGGCCATTGAACAATGAAAATTGCTTTTAGACTTGCTCATGAGATGTGGGCCATGCTAACTGGACCGGTATTTATTACCCATGGGACAGTTAAAGTCAACCACATTACTGTGGATCTGGAGTCACATTTGGGCCAGGCCAGGTAAGGGTGGCAGATTTTCTTCCCTGAAGGACACTAATGAACTCAATGGGTGTTTTACAACATTGGACAATGGCTGCATGGCTACCATTTGGCCAGCATTTAATGTGAAATTTTTACCATCTGCAGTGGTAGTATTTGAACCCCTGTCTGTGAGCAGTAATCTACAGCTCTGGTTTACACTCAGGCAGCACCACCCTGGGTTTATTTGAACACTCTTTTATAAATTGCAAAATATTTGTTTGGGTGTTTTGAGGTGGGAGGTCATGTGATGAATTGGGATTGTGTCTAACCAGAGTTGCTAAGTGTGAAAATGTTTTCAGCTGGGTTTTATGACAAGGAGTTCTGACAGCAAAAGGATGCAAATTGGCCAGAGAGTGACATGCTGCTCAATTATTGACTCATCCTTTACTATCTTTCACAGAATAATGTCTTGCAGCACCTGTTATTTTATTCTGTTCCTTCAGCTCCTCCTGCTCTGTTATGTCAGGAAAAGGTTAGATAATCCTGTCCCTTTAAAATTTTACTCTAAGCTATAAGAAAGACATGCTCCATTAGATTAGTGCGAATGTCCACGATTAAAATCATTTTACTGTGTAATTGGTCCATTTGGTTAATGATTACATTTATTTAATTAGCTGAGTGGCCACATTGCATAGCTGTATAATGATCCTAGACACAGCAAGTCCCAATGTTAGGCACCTCACAGGGGAGTGAGTCCATGCTCCCTGTGTCTCTGTCCTGGGCTAGGAGACAAAGGTGGAGGAGTATTGGGCCTTAAGGACTGGGCCAGTGTTATAATTTCACCTGAATGGTGATACCACCAAGCTCTACCCCATCTGCACCTCTCTGACCCCTCCATCTCTCAGACTGCTGCAGAAATATCCGGGACTGGAAAAGCAGAAATCTCCTCCAGTTAAATACCTGTTAGACTGGAGCCTTTGTTCAAGTTGTTTAATTATTGGAGAAAAATGCTACATAAATGTACCATCCTTCTTGTAATGCAAATTCCTCCCAGGCTCAGTTCTGCAAATGTTGGCTCCATCAAAAACTGCAGAGAATCCCAGTTATGATTCTTGAGTTGACTGCATTGATATACCTAACGCTGTCCACACTCCAATTCCTAAAGCATTGCAGGCTTACATATGTTGGTGTGCAGCACTGGGCTAGGTAATAGTCCTGAAAGAGTTAACACTGAAGTTGCATTAGCTCCACCTAATCTGAGTCACACTGTCTTTAGGTAGAGAACCAGTCAGCTCTTGATAGTTGTACTTATGCCAAACTACTTAATGTTAATTATATTGATTGCTATCACGCAATTAACACCATCTTCAGGCTTTTGAGGCGCAGTGGTAATGTCCCTACCTTTGAGTCAGGGGGCCAAGTTTTAAGTCCCACCTCCTCCAGAGGTATGTAACAACATATTGGAACAGGTTCTTTAGAAAATATTTAACCTGTACCTTGTTATGTAAACAAATACCTCTTCTTACTGAGACACTCTCACGGTTTGTCCTCTGCCACCGAAAAATAAACAGAACCTTAGCTTTAGACTCAGCAAAGCCATACAGCACGGAAACAGACCCTTTGGTCCAAACAGTCCATGCCAAACATAATCCCAAACTAAACTAGTCCCACTCACCTGATCCTGGCCCATATCCCTCCAAACCTTTCCCATTCATGTATCTGTCCAAATGTCTTTTAAATGTTGTACCCACATCCACTATTTCCTCAGGAAGATCATTCCACAAGCAAACTGCCCTCTGTGTAAAAAATTTGCTTCTTGTGTTTTTTTAATCTCTCTTCTCTCACCTTAAAAATGTGTCCTCTAGTCTTGAAATCCCCCGTCCTTGGGAAAAGACAACTACCATTAACTCTGTCAGTACCTCTCATAATTTTATAAATTTCTATGAGGTCACCTCCCAAACTCCTACGCTCCAGTGAAAAATGTCTCAGCCTATCCAGCCTTTCTTTATAACTCAAACCTTCTATACCCAGCAACATCCTGGTAAATCTATTCTGAACCCTCTCCAGTTTGATAATATCCTTCCTATAACTGGGCAACCGCAACTGGACACAGTATTCCAGAACAGGCCTCACTAATGTCCCTATATAACCTCAACATGACGTCCCAACACCTATACTCAAAGCACCAAGGATGTGTGTCACCAACGAAAAGACATCAGTCTGGTTGGTAACCAGAGATACAACATTCTCGCAGAGGTGGCATCTGAAGATTTGAAGTGCTGAGCAGCGATGTGGATTCAAATTCCATTTGTCCCTGTAGAAAACATTTTTTGAAGACAGTTTAAACTCTTTGAAAACATTACCACCTTCACAAGACACAGTCAGCAGCTGGGATGCAAAAAAAACCAACAAGCAGTCAGCAGCATTGACGGGAGCAGCAAAAGGGTGAAAGGGTGAAAGTAAGGATGAAAGGAAGAACACTTGCATATTTGAGCTGGTAAAAGGTGCAAGGAAAACAATGTGGGCTAAGAAAACGACTAACCACACTGGGAAGAGGTAAATATCGTAGAGGAGATGGCTCTGGGGAGCAATTGGGTGCAATGGCAGTGAAGTTAGCTTCCCTGAGGGGATAGAGGGAGAATGTTTCAAAGAAAAGGTACAAAAATCAGGCAGGAAAAGAAAGTTCTCACCTCTCAAAGCGACCATCACCACTACCGTGAATAAGCTGTATAGGCAAAGCTACAAGGGACAGAGTAAGGGCCAGAAAAACATTTTGTGCCAGGCTGCAGATTGTAATTAGGATGATAAAAGGCAAAATTTATAAAATTTAAAGGAAGAGTCTAACAGAATAAAGTTCAAAGAATGCGAAGACATTGGAATATCAGGACAGTCAGGATTTAAAGTTTCAGCAGAAACATTTACTAATGCCTGAGACAAAGAACTTTATTTTGAAAGCTGTGTGAGGAGTTGTGCCTGGGTTGTAAAAAACATCTATTTTAACCAAGAGAAAGTGAAAAAACTTGCATTTTGGCTGCAGATGGTGAGAAATCCCTCCAGAAGGTGGAAACCACCATTTTAATCAATATGTGAAAATCCCAGCAAGCAGTATAGAGATACAATCTTGTAATTAATACAATTTAAAACTTGAAAGAAGTAACATAACACAGTATTTCTGTGGAAAAATAAACACTAAATCTGAAGCTGAATGAGTCATATTCCTATATTGCCCGATCGGGTAGTAGTAAATGTAAATGCAGTTATAATTGTTTACCACATTGTATGAGGTAATGTTTCTGAAAAGGTTAATGTTGTGGTTTCATTAGCCCTACATGATCTGATCATGCATCACGGTCATTTTGGTGGAGAAACAATTAATCTTAAGAAAGCTGTCAATGGAAACAGAATGATATACCTGGCTTCTTATAGTTCTAACTGCTTAACAAGTTAAAGTAAACTATCTATTGCTACCATGCAATCAATTACCTTATTAACTAAAACAAGTACTGCTGCTGTTGAGGTTCAGCAGTGGTCTATCCTCTACCACTGATAATTAGACAGACCCTTAAACTCTGCAGGCAGAGGAGGATTGATTGGGGTCCTAGTCATTCAGTGATAATGAGTTAGGAGTTAGAATTAAATAAAAACCGAAAACCGTGGATTCTTTAAATCAGAAACAAAACCAGAAGTGGCTGGAAAAGCTCGGCAGGTCTGGCAGCATCTATGAAGAGAAATCAGAGTTAACGTTTCAGATCCGGTGTCCCTTCCTCAGAACAGTTCTACCTAACGTTAACTCTGATTTCTCTCCACACGTGCTGCCAGACCTGCTGAGCTTTTCCAGCCACTTCTGGTTTTGTAGGAGTTTAGAACTTCTGGTTCAAGTCTCACCTGCTCCAGAAGTGTTTGATATATACAAGTAGAGTTAAAAATATCTGCACCAGAATTCAAGACAGTAGGCACTGCTTGAATCAACAAGTTTCTAATGACAAATGCAAAGGAGGATTGTTGTCAGTGAACTCCCCCAAATACACATGACTGGAGCTTGGTAACCACAAGACAGAACCTGCCTGCAGAGGTGTGTCTGAAAGAACAACAGTCAGACGAACTTTCAGCAACATATTAATCGTTGAATTTATTTTGCTGAACTCCTGTAATGTTTTAACATGTGTAAAAAGATTCATTACCAGACTCATTTCCTTTATAAACTCAATGAGAGACTGGGCCAGAGTGACTTCAGGTCTGAAACTTGACTGGAAGTCCGCAGTTTAAGTAAAGACTCTGTAGGTGGGGCTGTCGACTGATGGGATCAGAAACCAGCCGTAGCATTTTCAGCAGAGGTCTGTGTGAGAGGCACAGGCCAATCTGAGACTGCTCACACTCTGAATAGGGTCAGGAAAGAGTGCATCTTTTACTCCTCTGCAGCTCCATTGGAGTTTTCGCTCTGAATATTGTTATCAACATTGATGCATTTATTTATTTCCCTGCAGAGCTGTGTGTCTCTGCCCCTGGGAGGGTCTCCTGTCACCTTGAAGCACTGAAATCAGAGTAAGGAGCTGCCTGAAAGGGTGACATATCCCAGAGTGGTCTGGGACTGAAGGTGGCAGGTGGCTCGGCCAGAAATCAATGCAGAAAAAGCTGCAACTCCACTTTCAGATATTTTCTCATCAACCCACTCAGATGTTATGGAAACATTTCTGGAGCAAGTAGGCCTCGAGCACAAACCTACCAGCTCAGAGACAGGAACACTACCACTGCCCCACAAATGTCCTCACAGTGCCACTTTAACAACACAGGAACTCCTCCCTTTGGGTGGACCAATACCCAGGGCCTTTACAAATTGATACTGGAGCAATGTATCCAATCTCTTATTAATATTCAGCAGGATAATCTGCATTCTCCGCCCCTCTGTCACCACAATGAAAAATCACATCCGGCTTCTATCGGCCCCGCCTCTATTAATGCAAACAATATCATTGGCTCCATATTGATTGGAGCATGCATACCCCTTATTTACATAGTGTGGGGTATCCTGTGTGCTAACCAGAGAGATTGGACTGTGATGGGTAGGTTGAATGGTCCTCCCCATATCAATGGCCAAAAGAAGAGGAGGATGGGGTAAAAATTAAAAGCAGCCACATTAATTTACTAAGATAACAAGGTGTGGAGCTGGATGAACACAGCAGGCCAAGCAGCATCAGAGGAGCAGGAAAGCTGACGTTTCGGGTCTAGACCCTTCTTCAGAAATCTA
>NC_063361.1:35680466-35733247 GCF_021869965.1 Rhincodon typus | reverse complement strand
GAGTTGCTGTTCCTGCAACCTTCGGGTAGCATCGTTGTGGCACTGCAGGAGGCCCAGGATGGACATGTCATCTGAGGAATGGGAGGGGGAGTTGAAATGGTTCACGACTGGGAGGTGCAGTTGTTTATTGCGAACCGAGCGTAGGTGTTCTGCAAAGTGGTCCCCAAGCCTCCGCTTGGTTTCCCCGATGTAGAGGAGGCCACACCGGGTACAGCGGATGCAGTATACCACATTGGCAGATGTGCAGGTGAACATCTGCTTGATGTGGAAAGTCTTTTTTTTTTTTTTTTTTTTTTTTTGGGAGGAGGTATGGGGGCAGGTGTAGCACTTCCTGCGGTTGCAGGGAAAAGTGCCGGGTGTGGTGGAGCTGGAGAGGAGTGTGGAGCGGACAAGGGAGTCACGGAGAGAGTTGTCCCTCCGGAAAGCAGATAAGGGTGGGGAGGGAAAAATGTCTTAGGTGGTGGGGTCGGATTGCAGATGGCGGAAGTGTCGGAGCATGATGCGTGGAGGTTGGTGGAGTGCTACGTGAGGACGAGGGTGATTCTTTTTTGGCTGTTATTGCGGGGACGGGGTGTGAGGGATGAGTTGCGGGAAATGCGGGAGACACAGTGGAGGGCGTTCTCGACCACTGAAGTGGGGGAAGTTGCGGTCCTTGAAAAACGAGGACATCTGAGATGTACATGAGTGGAAAGCCTCATCCTGGGAGCAGGTGCAGCGGAGGCGAATGAATTGGGAATAGGGGATGGCATTTTTGCAGAAAGGTGGGTGGGAGGAGGTATATTCTAGGTAGCTGTGGGAGTCGGTGGGCTTGAAATGGCTATCGGTTTCTAGGTGGTTGCCCGAGATGGAGACAGAGAGGTCCAGGAAGGTGAGAGAGGTGTTAGAGATGGTCCAGGTGAACTTAAGGTTGGGGTGGAAGGTGTTGGTGAAGTGGATGAACTGTTCGAGCTCCTCGTGGGAGCACGAGGCGGCGCTGATACAGTCATCAATGTAACGGAGGAAGAGGTGGGGGCCAGTGTAGGTACGGAAGAGGGATTGTTCCACGTAACCTGCAAAGAGGCAGGCGTAGCTTGGGCCTATGCTGGTACCAACGGCCACCCCCTCTGTCTGTAGGAAGTGGGAGGAATTGAAAGAGAAGTTGTTGAGGGTGAGGACGAGTTCGGCTAAGCGGATGAGGGTGTCAGTGGAGGGGGACTGGTCGGGCCTGCGGGACAGGAAGAAGTGGAGGGCCTTTAGGCCATCTGTATGGGGAATGCAGGTGTATAGGGACTGGACGTCCATGGTAAAGATGAGGTGTTGGGGACCGGGGAATTGGAAGTTCTGGAGGAGGTGGAGGGCGTGGGTGGTGTCATGGACGTAGGCAGGGAGTTCCTGGACCAAGGGGGAGAAAATGGAGTCCAGATAATTGGAGATAAGTTCGGTGGGGCAGGAGCAGGCGGAGACAATGGGTCGACCAGGGCAGTCAGGTTTGTGGATTTTGGGAAGGAGATAGAAGTGGGTGGTGCGGGGTTGGGGAACGATAAGGTTGGAGGCCGTGGGTGGGAGGTCACCCGAGGCGATGAGGTTGTGGATGGTTTGGGAGATGGTTTGGTGCTCGGGGGTGGGGTCATGATCAAGGGGGCAGTAGGAGGTGGTGTCGGAGAGTTGGCGTCTGGCCTCGGCGATGTAGAGGTCAGTGCCCAATGGTATCAATGTGGATTTCTCAAGCTTCAAAATCTCCCCTCCCCCTACTGCATCCCAAAACCAGCCCAGCTCGTCCCCGCCTCCCTAACCTGTCCTTCCTCCCACCTATCCCCTCCTCCCACCTCAAGCTGCACCCTCATTTCCTACCTACTAACCTCATCCCACCCCCTTGACCTGTCCATCCTCCCTGGACTGACCTATCTCCTCCCTACCTCCCCACCTACACTCACCTTTACTGGCTCCATTCCCGCCTCTTTGACCTGTCTGTTTCCTCTCCACCTATCTTCTCCTCTATCCATCTTCTATCCGCCTCCCCCTCTCTCCCTATTTATTTCAGAACCCCCTTCCCCTCTCCCATTTCTGAAGGAGGGTCTAGGCCCGAAACGTCAGCCTTCCTGCTCCTATGATGCTGCTGGCCTGCTGTCTTCATCCAGCTCTACACCTTGTTATCTCAGATTCTCCAGCATCTGCAGTTCCTACTATCTCTGAGACAGGAACTGAGGGAGTGTTTGGTTTGGTTTAACAGGTTTCTCAAGATGACGATTTCAATGTTCCCTTCACTCTCTAGCTGTTTTTCAAATCATTCCAGGTTTTACACTTTCAAAATAAAGATTAAACAGGTTAGACAGCCCCTGGTGGGCACTGAAAAAAAAACCAAGGGGTTAACGGAAACAGATCAAAAATTAAAATTATAGCTCTATGTTAGCAGTGACAACGCACCCCACATTCTGGGCTCGAATCTCTTTTGAAATAATTCAGCTGCTTCAAAGACCTTCCCTCCACCATAACATCAGAAGTAGGGATGTTTGCCAATGATTACACAATATTCAGCACGATTTGTGACTCCTCAGATACTGAAGCAGTCCATGTTCAAATGCAACAAGATCTGGACAATATCCAAGCTTGGGCTGACAAGTAGCAAGTAACATTCGCGCCACACAAATGCCAGGCTATGACCATAATGAATAAGAGACAATCTAACCACCAGCCCTTGACATTCAATGTTACCATCACTGAATCCCCCACTATCAACATCAAGGGGTTATGACTGACCAGAAACGCAACTGGACCCACCACATAGACAGTGGCTACAACAGCAGGTCAGAGGCTAGGAATACTGTGGCTAGTGACTCACCTCCTGACTCCCCAAAGCCTGTTCACAAGGTGTAAGTCAGGAGTGTGATGGAATACTCGCCACTTCCTGGATGGGGGCAGCTCCACAAGAGGCTTGACACCATCCAAGATAAAGCAGCCCACTTGATTGGCACCACATCCACAAGCATTCACTCCCTCCACCACCGACACTCAGCAGCTGTGTGTAGAAGTTTCTGTTTAGCTTTGATAGTGTTTGATTCAGTCTCTCAGATCTAGGGTTTGACTATCTTGAGGGTCAGTGATGAAATGGAAAGTGGGAGGATTGTGGATACAACCCGTCTTGCAGGGTGGAAATGACTGGCATCACAAGGAGATCTTACCTGTGCCATACTTTGCTCTGTTAAAGGAGTATCATCAACCTGGAGGGGTAAGAGGAAAAAAGACTCGATAAAAGTCTCAAGCCCTGGTGAGTCATAATCTACAACGCCACTCATAACAGGAGTGCCAATTTTACATCTTTCAAAATGGTGGAAATTGCAAGAGTATCAATAGTAAATGTTCAGAGGAAAATGACAAAGGAAGGAAAACAATTTTAGACATGAGACTACAAAAGGCCAACCATGATCTCTGGACATCAGTTAAGTATCTTTTGGACTGTAGTTACTGTTGTAATGTAGGTAACACAGCAAACAATTTGAACACAGGAAGTTCTCACAAACAGCAATAAGGTAAACGGTTACAGACTCATAGCGATATTATAGAGCTCACGACCACCTTTGAGGGCAAGGATGGGCAGTTAATGCAGGCAGAGCCAACAATGCCCACACCCAACAAGCAAATTTAAAAAAAAACACTGGAGGCCATTCAGCCTAGCTCTTTCAAAATAAAAATCCAGTTACTCCTGCTCCCGCAATCCTGAAAAATTTTTTTTACCTCCTTCAAATATTTATACAATTCCTTTTGCAAGCTGCTATTACCTTGCTTCCAATACCCCATCAGGCAACATATTCCAAACCCCACCCACTCATAGAACATAGAACAGTACAGCACAGTACAGGCCCTTCGGCCCACGATGTTGAGCCAAACTTTTACCCGAAACCTAAGGTCTATCTAACGTTCACTGCTACCTTATACTATCATCCATATGCCTATCTAATAGCCGCTTAATTACCCCTAATGAGGCCGACTCCACTACCCTCTCCGGCAATGCATTCCACGCCCCTACCACTCGCTGAGTAAAGAACCTACCTCTGACGTCTCCCCGATATCTACCTCCTTTCACTTTAAAACTATGTCCCCTCGTAAAAGCTACCTCCACCCGAGGAAAAAGTCTCTGGCTGTCCACTCTATCTATACCTCGGATCATTTTGTACACCTCTGTCAAGTCACCTCTCATCCTTCGTCGTTCTAAAGAGAAAAGCCCTAGCTCTCTCAACCTTTCCTCGTAAGAGCTTCCCTCCATTCCAGGCAACATCCTGGTAAATCTCCACTGCACCTTTTCCAATGCTTCCACATTTTTCCTGTAATGAGGTGACCAGAACTGGACACAATACTCCAGATGTGATCGAACCAGGCTTTTGTATAGCTGCAGCATAACTTTACGGCTCTTGAACTCAACCCCTCTATTAATGAAAGCTAACACACCATACACCTTCTTAACAACTCTATCCACCTGGGTGGCAGCTTTCAGGGAACTGTGAACATGAACCCCAAGATCCCTCTGCTCCTCCACACTGCCAAGAATCTTTCCATTAACCCTGTATTCTGCTTTCAAGTTTGTCCTTCCAAAATGAATCACGTCACACTTCTAAGCGTTAAACTCCATCTGCCACTTCTCAGCCCAGCTCTGCATTCTATCAATGTCCCTTTGTAACCTAGAACAGCCCTCCGCACTATCCACAACTCGACCCACCTTCATATCGTCCGCGAACTTACTAATCTACCCTTCCACTCCTTCATCCAAATCATTTACAAAAATCACAAATAGAAGAGGACCCAGAACAGATCCTTGTGGTACACCACCCTAACTGAGCACCATGTTGAATATTTTCTGTCCACTACCACCCTTTGTCTTCTAAGGGTCAGCCAATTCTGAATCCAATCTGCCACATTTCCCCCTATCCCATGCCTCCTTACCTTTTGCATGAGCCTACCATGGGGAACCTTATCAAATGCCTTACTTAAATCCATGTATACCACATCCACTGCTCCACCTTCATCCACTTGTTTGGTCACCACTTCAAAGAATTCAATAAGGTTTGTGAGGCATGATCTACCCCTCACAAATCCATGCTGACTATCATGAATCAAACTGTGCCTTTCCAAGTGATCATAAATCCTGTTTGTCAGAGCCCTTTCCAATAATTTGGCCACCACTGACGTAAGACTAACTGGTCTGTAATTTCCAGGGTTATCCCTGTTCCCTTTTTTGAACAAGGGAATGACGTTTGCCTCTTTCCAATCTTCTGGCACTATACCCGTTCACAGTGAGGACGAAAAGATCATCACCAAAGGCCCTGCGATCTCGTCCCTCGCTTCCCATAGAATCCTTGGATAAATCCCATCAGGCCCAGGGGACTTATCTATCATCAACTTCCTCAGAATTCCTAGCACATCTTCTTTACTAACATCAACCTCCTCTAGCCTACCTGCCTGTTTCACAATGTCCTCCTCTATAACTAGGTCCCTCTCAGTTGTGAATACTGAAGAAAAGTATTCATTAAGGACCTCTCCTATCTCTTTAGGCTCTGTGCACAAATTCCCTTTACAATCCTTGATCGGCCCTACCCTTTCTCTAGCCATTCTCTTGTTCTACACATACGTGTAAAAAGCCTTGGAGTTTTCCTTGATCCTATTTGCCAAGGTTTTCTCATGCCCCCTTATAGCTCTCCTAAGCCCTTTCTTCAGCTCCTTCCTGGCTAACTTGTATCCCGCTAGAGCCTTTTCCGTTCCTCTTTTCCTAAACCTTACATAAGCATCCTTCTTCCTCTTAACCAGTCATTCAACCTCTCTCGAGAACCATGGCTCCCTCACTCGACTGCATCTTCCCTGCCTGCTAGGGACAAACATATCGAGCACATGCAGTATGCATTCCTTAAACAATCTCCACATTTCTGTGGTGCTCTTCCTTGACAGCATCTGTTCCCAATTTATGTTACCCAGTTCTTGCCTAACTGAATTGTAATTACCCTTCCCCCAATTATAAACTTTACCCTGCTGTATGTACCTATCCTTATCCATGACTATCGTGAAGAGTTATGATCAGTACCGCCAAAATGTTCTCCGACCAACAGGTCTAACACTTGGCCCGGTTCGTTGCCAATCACTAAATCCAAAGTGGCCTCTCCTCGTGTTGGTCTGTCTACGTACTGTGTCAGGAATCCTTCCTGAACGCACTGGACAAAATCTGCTCCATCTAAACTATTACAGCTAAAATGTTTCCAATCAATATTTGGCTACAACCCTGTGACTTCTGCACCTTTCCAGTCTGTGCCTCCCAATCCGCTCCCCCACTTCTCTGCAACTATTAGGGGCTCTGTAAAAAACCCCCAACAAAGTGACTGCTCCTTTCTTGTTCCTGACCTCAACCCAAACTGACTCTGTAGACATATCATTCTCGAACTGCCTTTCAGTAGCTGCTATACTCGCCCTGACTAGCAATGCCACTCCCCCACCTCTTTTTCCACCGTCCCTATTTCTTTTAAAGCATCTAAATCCTGGAACTTCCAACATCCATTCCTCTCCCTGAGTTACCCAAGTTTCTGTAATGGCCACAACATCATAGTTCCAAGTACCGACCCATGCTCTAAGTTCATCTGCTTTATTGCTGATACTTCTAGCATTGAAGTATATACACCTCAAACCATCTTGGTGTCCACAATTACACTCCATCGACCGCATTTTTTTATAAACCACCTCACTCCCTGTTGTGTCTGTTGGAAGGCCAAATACCTCATCCTCTGAATTATAAATCCGGTTCCCCATTGCATAAATAAAGTTTTGCCCCATCTCCTAACGTTCAGGTATAAAATTCTTTTATTGCTACTTCTGTCCCACTTTAGTCATTCCCCCAATACTGTCAGTTTGTCTTCTACAAACACTTTGCAAGTTTTCTCCCAAGTTTATTTTCTACCTCCAGCTCGTCTGACACATGCACTCTCTCTCTCTGTATATACAAGTCTTTCAGCAGATGCTGTCCTACCCCTGTAAACCTCAGATGCTATTTTAAGAGTGCCTGAACCTTCTTTCTAGAACCTACAGGGTGGCAGATGGGTGTAGCCTGGGGCCCTGGAAGGGGGCAGGCTGTCTGAGACCTGCTGGCCACATACAATGAGAAATAATATTAGCTGAGCCCAGATTGTCTTGGGGTTGCTCTGCCAGTCCTTTCAGTTGACACAGACACAGAGCCAAGCGGAAAGTCACTTTAGGCCCTGCAGTGCAGAAACAGGCCATCACAGGCAATTTTCTTGCAGGGGGGTGGAGGAGGGAGGACGAGGAGAGACAGGGAGAGAGTGAGTGAGTGAGTGAGCGAGCTTCAGGTCAGGACAGTTGACAGCAATGCCAACAATGGACAGTAATTAAAAAAAATCAAGGATATGCAAATAGCCTGGATTGGACAAGCCGAGAGAGAGATTCTGAAAAGGTGTTTATTGGAATAAATAGCCTGTCTCTGCAGTGTCTGACATTTGCAGTCAGCCTGAAGAAGGCAGACACCTGACCTGTAGGCCTTGCTGTGCCCCTTGACCTACACTGACTGACCTGTTGCAAGGCTCCAGCATTTACTGACTTTATTCAATTTGGCAGCGGGCTTGTTACTCATTTCAACCTGCAATCAATACAACCAGGGCAGCACGCTGCATGAATATAGTACCCTTTAAAAGTGAAACTTCATAATCAGCATAAATCAAAAATAATGTTAAAAACTACATTTCCCAAAACAGAATGTTGCTCTCCTTGCTCCTCCTCATCACTGTGGCCATTATCCATGTTCAAGTCTAGATTGTGGGAGGTGGGCTACCCCAACCATGAGGGTATCACATATATGCCCAACCGAAGCTGAGAGATCGATAGGATTTTTCCAAGGACTACAAATGGAATAAAGGAAAACAACAATGTGACAAGAATATGGCGCTGAGGAACATGATCTTATTGAATGGGAGAGCAGGCTGGATGGGCTGAATGGCCTACCCTTACTTGTTATTGTCCTTATGATCCAATTCTCTGCAAAACCCAGTCGCCCTCGTGAATTTTAATGGGGGTGACTGGACACCAGTTAAGGAGGAGGAACCCGTCGAGAGTATTTCCCCTCTCTACATCCTCCGGACTTTAATAAAGATCATTGGAAAACCCCTTTGAAAAATGTCAGCCTTTGTTCATTGGGTAACACACTCACTTCAAATTCAACAAGTTGAAGTTTAATGTCAGAAACTTGAGCACTTAATCCAGACAGACGATACCAGCGCGCGGCTGGAGGGGCCCCACACTGCCCGATACTGGATCGGACATGAAACACAAACAAACTCACTCCTCAGGTCGGTTGCAAAGGTTCCAATGGCCAACATTTTGAAGAAGTTGAACATGTTATTTGTGTCCAGGCCAAAACACATCCCTTGAAATGAACACCACAACACAGAGCTAATCTGATCATTATCACATTGCTGTTTGTGGGAGCTTGCTGTGTACAAATTGGGTGTTATGTTTCATACACTACCATTGTGCCCATATTTTTAAAAAATTTCTCCATTGGCTGTAATATGCTCTAGAAAATCCAGAGATTGGAAAGGTGCTATAGAAATATTTTGTGTTTATGCTGCTGTGTGCCAGGACATCCCAACGGTGAGTCATGACCCTCAGTAGGGGCACGAGCTGTCACTTTGGGGTTGTAAGTTCCAAAACAGCATTCAGCGCTATAGATTTCTGACCATGTGCCAACAGCTGCGTGGATCTTTTAAAATGCTCAGCATTTTTAAATAGTGGACATAGCCTAACTGGCTGATATTAGCTGTGGCTGTGGTCTTGCAAAACCCAGGGGAAAAGCAGGTCCCAACACTCGGTCTCACAGTACCCTCCTCCCTCAATCACACCACCAAGCCTCATTCGTGATCTGACAACAACTTCTGATGTATCAAAAACAAGATCACAAGAGGAAAAAAATTCAGGAAGAGCTGTCTTATGCTTTCCATGAGGCTGTTCCCAGCAGAACCTCAATGCAGGAGGAACGTGGCATTGAGGGACAAGTTCTGCCATGAGCTTGTTGAATTGAGGGGCTGAATGGCCTACTCCTACTTCTTGTGTCCTTATGATCCAATTCTCTACCAAACTCAGCTGCATTCACAAACTCCTCACTGCACCGTCTTCATAACCTTCCAGTTTCCTCAGCTGATGGGGTCAGCACTGCTGCTGACAATATTGTACAAAGAGATAAATACAGATCAGTCAATCAGCGGCAAACTCCCCTTCAGCTGGGCAGACCCTTCCACGGGACAGCACGCTGCAAGGGCACAACAAATCGACATTCTCTCGCCATACCTGCTCTAGCTGCTGTTAGTTCAGAGGCCGGTGGGCTTGGTCCCCACTGTTCCCACTGCTCGTCAGATAGTCAAACAGAACAAAGCCATAGGCCGATTCAGAGTCTGCCTGGCAGAAAGAGAGACAGAGAGAGAGAGAGACAGACACAGACAGAGAGAGCAAAGAATAAAGATATAGTCGCCCCTAAACAGGAAAGTGCAAAACAAGGGTGTTGATATGTTCTAGAACAGACACTTACCCTGAAGTTCACTTTCTGAATGACCTGTTGAGGATCACTCTCCAGAATGACCCTGTCAGAGCAGCAGAGGGACAAAGTTAAAAAGAGAGGATGACAGTTTATTGGATATTAATCCAGCTCCATCACCCTGGAATACATCGCATTCGTTAGGCCACCATGCTGCTGATAATACACAGGGAGGTGATGGCCTAGTGGTATTCTCGCTGGACTGTTAATCCCGAGACCTAGATAATGTTCTGGGGACCCGGGTTCGAATCCCACCACGGCAGATGGTGGAATTTGAATTCAATAAAATATCTGGAATTAAGAATCTAATGATGACCATGAATCCATTGTCAATTGTTGGGAAAAACCCACCTGGTTCAATAATGTCCTTTAGGAAGGAAACTGCCATCCTTACCTGGTCTGGCCCACGTATGACTCCAGACCCACAGCAGTGTGGTTGATTCTGAACTGCCCTCTGGGCAATTAGGGATGGGCATTAAATGCTGTCTGGCCAGCAACACCCTTATCTCATGAATGAATTAAAAAAAAAAACACTATTTTATCCTCCATAGCTCCTTGTGTGAAGAGTGCTTCCTGATATCACCCCCCAGTAGGCTGGCCCCAACTTTAAGATTCTGTCCCTGGTTCTGATTCTTCAACATCCCCCACCAACTAGAGGAAAGTTTCCCTCCAGCGACCCTATCAGATCCTGTTTTCATTTTAACACCTGAATTAGATTAAGTTAAACTTCTAAACACAGCATGATAGAAACCACATTTACACAACTGGTCCTTGTAATGGTGAGCCTGACATTGGTGGCAGGCAAATTGTTGCAGGGAATCCTGAGGAACAGGATTTATGTATATTTGGAAAGGCAAGGACTGATTAGGGATAGTCAACATGGCTTAGGTGAGACACGATTTCTCATGCACAAACTTAATTGAGTTTTTTGAAGAAGTAACAAAGAAGACCAATGAAGGCAGAGTGGTGGACGTGAGCTATTGTAACTTCAGTAAGGCGTTTGGCAAGATCCCACAGGGTAGACTGGTTAGCAAGGTTAATCACACAGAATACACAGGGAGATCTAGCTATTTGGATACAGAACTGGCTCAAAAGGTGGGAGACAGAGGGTGGTGGTGGTGGAGGGTTGCTTTTCAGACTGGAGGCCTGTGACCAACAATGTGCCACGAGGATCAGAGTTGGGTCCACTGCTTTTCATCATTTATATAAATGATTTGGATGTGAACATGGGAGATATGATAAGTTTGCAGGTGACACCAAAATTGGAGATGTAGTGGACAGTGAAGAAGGTTACCTCAGAGTACAATGGGATCTTGATCAGATGGACCAATGCACTGAGGAGTGGCAGATGGAGTTTAATTTAGATAAATGTTAGGTGCTGCATTTTGGAAAGGCAAACCAGGGCAGGACTCATACACTTATTACTATGGTCCTGAGAAGTGTTGCTGAACAAAGACACCTTGGAGTGCAGGTTCATAGTTGCTTGAAAGTGGAGTTGCAGGTAGACAGGATAGCAAAGGTGGTGTTTGGAATGCTTGCCTTTATTGGTCAGTATATTGGGTATAAGAGTTGGGAGGTCATCTTGTGGCTGTACAGGACATAGTATTCCAAAAATGGCATAACCAGTGTTCAATTCTGGTCTCAGGGGCTCAGAAAGGATTTACAAGGATGTTGGCAGGGTTGGAGGGTTTGAGGTAGGGAGCTAAGGGCTATTTTCCCTGGAGCGAAGGCTGAGGAGTGACCTTATAGAAGTTTTTAAGATCATGAAGGGCATGGATAGGATGAATACCCAAAGTCTTTTCCCCAGGATAGCACAGTCCAAAACTAGAGGGCATAGGTTTAAGGTGAGAGGGGAAAGATTTAACAGGGACCTAAGGGGCAACTTTTTCACGCAGAGGGTGGTGTGTATATGGAATGAGCTGCCAGAGGAAGTGGTGGAGACTGGTACAATTACAGCATTTAAAAGGCATCTGGATGGGTATATGAATAGGAAGGGTTTCAGAGAGATATGGGCCAGGTTCTGACAAATGGGAATAGGTTAATTTAGGATATCTGGTCGGCATGGACGAACTGGACTGAAGGGTCCGTTTCCATGCTCCGGACTCTATAACTTAACCCTTAAATAGGCAGAAACTGACAAGCTGTGAGGTGACAATTTCTTGACATAGTGAACTTTTCAAAAAATAAAAATACAAAAAGCGTAAAACTGGCCTCACCCGCCATCCACAACCTCATCCAAGATAAGGAGGAGCCCATCCATATTCTCCATCAGAGATTTCTTTTCCACATTTTTCCTGAAATCATAAAATTAGTTACCAATAAATACAAAGTGAAGGTTTAAAGCCCTGATGATCTCTAAACCAGCCACAATTAGTATCAACAATGAAAAACAACTATTTGTATTATGGCGGCATCTTAAATACATTCACTACCCAAGACATTTCACAGGAACACAATCAAAAACAAAGAGATACTGAAGCAAATGAGGAGGTAGTAGGTCAGGCGACTAAAGGCTTGATCATAAAGAGGGAACTTTCCAGTAGGGTCTTAAAGAAAGAGCTGGTAAGACAGCAAGTGAAAAACAGAGTGACAAAGAGAACACAAGACTGTGGGCGGAAATTAGACAGAGAAACAGCGAGAGTGAGAGTGTAGGGATGCTAAAGATCACAAAAGGGAGTTAATTTGAGAGCCTAAGGCTCAGACAGTTGAAGGGACACCCACCAGTGATAGAATTAAGGGAGCTAGAGATAAACCTGTAGAGCTAAACTGTAGGAATACCATTGGAGGAGGCTAAGAAGTTGGAGAGGAGCAAGGCCATGTAGGGATCTGAACATCTGGATGAGACATCGAAAACGCGAAGTATTGCTGGACTGGAAACCAATAAAAAGCAATGGCCACATGGACCATTTGGTGAGACTTTGGATATGGGCAGCAGAGTGTTGGAAAAGCTCAGGTCTAAAAACAGCAAACAGCACAGATGAGGGTTTCTGCAGAGGGGCCAAGGCAGATGCCGAGTTGAGAGATTTTACAGAATTGCGGATGAGAATCTTTGTGGCAGCACGTGGGTGTATGAGTTCAGAAACTCCGCTCTGGGTTAACGAGGGCTAAGGTTACAAACAAAAACAGTCACGTTCAGGCCGAGACCAGTGCCTGGGCACAGAGCAGAAATCAAATTGGTGATGAGGAATGGAGATGGTGGGAGAAGATAGAAAAATATTTTCACAGGGTGACACAGGTTAAAAGCTTTGATTTAAGCAAAGGGGTTTTTTTTAAAAAAAGTCTCATTTACCTTAACATTTGGCTCAAAGAGTCGAACAGGCAATTGAGAACGGCCATTAACATGAGCTGGAAATAGACAGAATTTATTACACATTACACAGACCATGATATTGTAAATGAGGGCACTTCATGTAATAACAGTAATAGATTATATAGAGGAAATCAGAATTAGGCTGATGCAACATTGTGAGTCAGTCACACCTACAACATAGGGAAACACACTGCGACTTATATCAGTAAAAAGGTAAAGTAGAGAAAGAATGGAAGCCAAAGGCAGAAACGAAGTTGGGTTTTAAGGATGGTTTCATAACAGGAGGAGGAGTGGGCAGTGCCAGTGGCTTACAATCAGCTGACGACATAGCCAGGGAATGAGGCAAGGGAAATTTGGGATGTGCAGGACAATACAACTGGAGGACACAGAGATCTTGGATGTTGTGGGATTGGAAGTGTTCACTGAAAACAGGAAGAGAAAGGAGGGATTAGAAAACAAGGGCAAAAAAACTAAATTAAGGCATAACTGTAAGGTCATTTTTGAAAAATGGCAAATAGAAGCAATGAGTGGTACAGAGTACAAGACCAAGGAGATGCTGTTAAACTTGTATAATGCCCTTGTTAGACCCCAGCTGGAATATTGTATACAGTTGTGGAAACCACATTATAGGAAAGATGTGAACGCATTGGAGAGAGTGCAGAAGCAATTTATGAGAACGGTTCTGGGAATGAGAAACATCAGTGATAAGGATGGTTTGGAAAGTTTGGATTGGTCCTCCCTGGAGAGAATGTGGCTGAGAGGAGGAGACTTGATAGAGGTTTTCAAAAATCCTGAGTGGCCTGGATAGAGTAGACAGGGAGAACCTGTTCCCGCTCACAAGCAGGAAGAATGAGAGAGCGTGGATTTAAAGCGATGTGCCAAAAAAATGCAAGGGTGAAGTGAGGAAATGCTTTCTCACCCAGCGAGTGGTTAGGGTCTAGAATGCACTGCCTGGAAATGTGGGGGAGGCAGGCTCAACTGAGACATTCTGAAGGGCACTGGATGGTTATTTGGATATGAAACAGTGTGCAAGGGTATGGGAGATTGGCCCTGGGTAATGAACCTCATTGGACTAGCAATGCAGGCATGATGGGCTGAGTGGCCTCTTTCCATGCTGCAAAAATCCTATGATTGTGAGTGAAGAGAGCTGGGGATGTGCTAGGGTAGAGGTTGGAATCAGCTCAACATGCCGATGCTGTGTGTGCTCCACATGCCTGCCCTCCCACTCTTCACTTCATTCCTTTCCTGTCTACACATCCTTCTCTTCCTGTCTGCCACACGAGTTCAATGTTTTCAGAAACCTGGATTTGGGAACAAACCTGGTCAATGGGTAGAAACCTCCCTGACAACACACTGAACATAACCAGAGAGAGAGAGAGATTGAGAATTCTAAAAGAGTGAATATTTCCATTTTCTGAAATTCTCAATGGTCCCCATACTGGTTGTAAACAAAAGTGACAGGAGATTCTCTCAAGGTTTCTGCTGCTGTTGCTCTGAGCTGTTCTGGCAGGAGACAGTGTCAGAGGAGTATGCACCAACCTCACTGGAGGTATTTGGACTCCATCTTGCACTTTGCCACATAACTGCAGTACTTCAGTTATTCAGCAAAAATGGTTAATTTTACCTCATTTTCCTGGGAGTTCCCCACGATGTAAAAGTACAGATCGACAGAACTTTTATAGATGATGGTCAATCCTTCCAGGAATGCAATGTCACCTGTTGCAGTCATAGGACAGAGGATCAGAATTCCACTTGAATTAAATGGTTTTGTGTCTTCAACTTCCTCTCTCACTCCACACTTCATTTTACACTTGATCTATGTCTTAAACGTCTACCCATCATGACTTTGTTTCTCTCACTAGCTTTACTTGACACAAGTCCATCAATTTCTGGTTTGAAATTTCCAATGGACCCCTGTCTCAGATGTTTGGGGCAGAGAAATAGAAATATCTATAATCTTGTGTATGAGGGAGCATTCTTGACATCATTACAGAGTATCCCAAGTCTGATGTTAAGATCATGCCTGCTTGTCTTGGATTCTCAATCTCCTGCTAGAAACACTTCATTTCATAAAATCATACAGTCCAGAGAAAGGTCCTTCAGTCCATGGAGTCTGCACCAAAAAAACAGACTCTAAACCTACACTGGGCCCATTTTCCTGCACTAGGTTGAAAGCCTTGAATGTTATGACAAGTGATCATACAAGTACTTTTAAAACGGTTGTGAGGCTCACCACACCTCCCCCGCTCCCCGCTCCCCCCACCACCCGCACCCCCTCCCCCCCGCATGCCCCCCAACCCCTCAATTACCCTCCCTGGCAGTGCATTTCAGATTCCCACCATCCTCTGGGTGAAAACATTTTTTCCTCAAATCCCCTCTAAACCTCCTGGCTTTCACCTTAAAATTACGGCCCTTGTTATTGATCTTTCATATAGTTGAGGAACAGCTGTTTCCTATCCACCCTGTCCATGCCCCTCATGATCTTATACGCCTCAGTCAGGAACCCCTCTCAGCTCAAAAGAAAACAACCGGAGCTTATTGAGCCCCTCTTCGTAGAGAGGCTACTCCACTCCAGCTAACATCCTGATGAATCTCCTCTGTAATTCCCTCCTGTGCAAGCACATCCTTCCTGTAATGTGTGGACCAGTACTGCACACAGTACTCCAGCCAAGGCCTAACCAAAGTTCTGGATACCTCCAACATAGCCTCCCTGCTCTTATAATTATGCTATGACTGATAACGGCAAATGTCATCTATGCCTTCTTAACTATGCTATAAATCTGTCTTGTCACCCAAAGGGATCTTGGAGTGCCTGTCCACAAATCCCTTTGAACTTCCCAGAGTCCTGTCATTGATTGACGACTCCCTTGTCTAGTTACTGGTTCTAAAGTGCACCATCTCATGCTTATCAGGGTTAAATTCCATTTTTCACTGATCTGCCCATTGTGTGTCTATCCTCCCGTAAGCGGACACCTTCCTGCTCACTGTCAACCACTCAGCCAATCCTTTCATCCTCTTCAGTAACCACAATAATTCAATTCTTAATTGTCTAACCTAATCTGTAAACAGAAACAGTAAATACTGTAAATATTCAACATCTGTTGAGAGGGAAAAACCAAGTTAACGTTTCAACACAGTGACTTTTGGAATCAGAGAAGGTTAGAGACTGCCAGATTATTACAGATTCAATTACAGATTCAACACTACTCATCCAGGACAAAGCAGCCCAATTGATTGGTGCCACATCCACAAGAATTCACTCCCTCCACACCAACACTCAGTATCAGCAGTGCGTACTATCTATAAGATGCACTGCAGAAATTCACCAAAGATCCTTAGACAGCACCTTTCAAACTCTCAGCCACTTCCATCTAGAAGGACAAGGGCAACACATACATGAAACGTACAAGTTGCAAATATATCGCTGTTCCTGGGTCAAACTCCTGGAATTCCCTCCCCAAGGGTATTGTGGGTCTATCTACAGCACATAGATTGCAGTGGATCAAGAAGGCAGCTCACCACCAAGGGGCAAATAGGACAGGCAATAAATGCTGGACCCAGCCAGCAACGCTCACATCCCATGAGTAACTTTTTTCTTAAAAAAAAATGACTGTTCAAATCTTTAAGCATTTGCTTACAGACAGGAATTTTGTGAAAGATCTTTAAAAAATCTTTACTTTCTCTGGAAAACTCAGTTACATCCTTCAAAAGAATTTCTATGCTAGGAAGTGACTTCCTGACCTGTTGAATACTTGCAGCATTTATTTTATTTCAGATTTAAAGCATCCACAATATTTTGCCTCTTACTACATTAAGTGTCCTTACAATTTAACCCTTTAGCCCTATTAACATACCAATCAATCTGTGCTGCAGGCCTCCAATTTAGCTATGACCAGAGCTCTGTACAACTGAAAGTAACTTTCACTCTTTTCTGTGACCTTTCACAGTCCCAAGATATTTGCCAACATTCTAAAGTCATTTTTTATACCTGTCCAAGAATATTTTATTATTTCTGTTTTGTGGTCCCTTAAATCTCTCTGCTTCCATTTCTAAATTCTCACTATTTAGAAAGTACTCCGATTTATCTTTCCTGGGTCCAAGGTACATGACCCTAATGCTTTCCTTACACTCAAGTGAATCTGAGGTAGTCTACTAATGTAGAAGTGAAGATTTCATAATCGGTCAAAAAGTTACGTCAGTTGTTCGTGTACATAAACACCTTGATAACAGAATGTCAGCCACCTGTTCTCAATTTGTTGCATTCACATACACTGTGACCTTCCCCGAGCTCAGTAACTTTGAACCATTTTCCCACGTATGTTGACCAGCCGCCATCCGTTAATAAACTTCCTGATGAACAAGGGAGTCAAAGCACATTGAGGCAGGTGGGAATGTGAAGCTGAGGTCATCAGCCATATCTCACAGAATGTCTCAGTGGCCTTGAGGGGCCCCAACATCCTGCTCTTGCTCCTAATTTGCACATTTGTATGATCTATACCTGCTGGGTTAGAAGCCTAGTTTAGGCAACGTGTCGTTGCAATTGAAGCTTGGTATCACTCTGGTTAATCCCTGGTGTAGACCTTCCAATGCCAACGTACCCTTCCCGAGATACAGGGCCCAGGACTGAAAGGAAACTACTGAAGAGCTGCATTGGCTTTGGCTGTGACAGCTGGTCTCATAGGCCCAACAAACCATACAGTCACCCCAAGGAGTGGCAGGAGAGGGCGGAAAGATTAAACCACATTTAACAACGGCACTGCTAAAGGGGGAGAAGCACACTTACTATCACTTTTATGCGTCTTGCTAAAAATATTCTTTTCAAAATTCCTCTGTTCCTTGGTGGAAGGATAGGCATCATCATAATACTGTGGAGAGAGAGAAACAGAGCACGAGCTAGGATCATTCCCTTGGATGCTACAGAGGTAACAACAGCTTTAATCAAACTGCTATCCTTTAGGACTTACCTTGGCATGTAGACGTTCCCCATCATTGTCCAGGATGATGATTGCTTTGACAGTGTAGAGAGACGGCTCCTAAAAGCAGAGACAAAGGGATAGCTTGTTTTGGAGATTGGTTGGAACTCCATAGTCCCAGCAGTTTGATTTGCTGTCAGTGTCCCTCTGCATTTCCCACAGGGAGTCTGTTAAATGGCAGAAGGGGAATCTGCCACTGCTCCTTTTATGCCCCACATTGATCATTGTCCTGGCACCTTAAAATGGGATCGAGAAATCAGAGAGGGCTGTGCGAGTGACTCCCCAGCCTAACTGCATCAGTGTTGCTCTCATGCTTCCACAGCACTGTCATTGGTTGAAAGGTAATGGGTTAAATCTTCACTGAGATTGGAGTTGGAATCTAGACATTCCCAATGCAGTGCTGAGGAAATGCTATACTGTCAGCGATATCAGGTAAGATGTTAAACTGGAGTGAATGAAGGAAAAAATAAAAAAGGAACCTAAAGAAAGATAGGCTTATGATCCTATGGTGAGGGGCCTGGAGTAGGGACTCTTCTTTGTGGTATTTGATGGGAGACCAACTTCCAAAAACAGAATTTGACATAAAACATTAAAATAAAACTTACCTGCCTAGCCTTGCTGTGGCACCCAAACCCCTCCCCCAGGAGGTCTGGCCTGGTGGTGGAGCATAGCTCAAGCCTCCATCAAAATTGTTGATTGGGATGGAATCTGCATGTTTAAAAAGGAAACTTCTGGCTGGGGCAGTTGTATTATTTGTCTATTCAAAGGGAAGGTTGATGGGGTAGGGAGGTAACAAAGGATTCCACTCATTTTAACTGCCCTTCCTACCCTCCCTCCCTCCCTCCAGCCCAACTCCCACCGATATGGGGGGAGATCTGGGTTAAAGCCGCACAGTCAGTGTGGAAACAGTTGTGCAGACTGTTGCCATGTCCCTTGGTTTTGCAGTGATCTCTTAGAATGGCACAGATCCTGTGATATAAATGGGATGTAATTATACAGTAAGAGTGTGGTTCCCAGTGGTTATGTCCTTCAGGAACTGCAAACCATGAAAAGCAAACATGTTTCATAACACAATATTTACTGAGCCTTTTACAGAGAGGGCGAATGAACAAACTTTCAAGGCCTGGTTGACAAAACAAATCAGTTTAAACCAACACCAGAGACAGACTCAAGTTGAGGGAAAGTGGAAATGGAGGGGATGCCAGAAACACAAGTACTTCTCACTATTCCTGCTTCACCCTTTAGGCTGATCCCAGTTTGACTGAGATACAGCACACACATTCTTGCTGTTTTCTTTAGCAAAACTTTTCTGAACTGGCGATCATACTACACGTGCAGCATCTCAGCCTGCGCTGATCATATATCTCACCAGCTCTAACCCGCCCATTTTAAGAGTCAGAAGGCTGTTGGTCCAGCCTCACTCCAGAAGGCGTTAGCATGAAATGTACGCAAACATCACTCCAGCGCTGGGAATGCTGCTCTTTCAGAAGTGCAGTCTTTCAGGTGAGATATTGGACCAAGGTATGGTCTGCACTCAGATACATCAACTAAAGAAGAGTTCTCCTCAATGTCACGGTCAATATTTATGCTTCACACACACATTGTCTGGTCATTGCTGTTAGTGGGAGTGTGTTGTGCACGGATTGACTAACACTTGATTGACTTTGGGATGTTCGGAAGCTGTGGAGAGTGTTATTAATACAAATGCAAGTCTTCCTGGAAATGGAGGAAAGGTTTTGTTTTAAAGTTAGCCGAAAACAGATTTTATATAAATGCTCTGATGCCAATCAGGAGAAATGGGTCATGCTGACATTTATTTCTCCTGTTTCCAATGTGTATGATCTTTATTTTACAAATCCTGACTTTTGCATAAGGATGGCTTGCCTTTGACACTCAAAGGCTTTATAGAGTCTCTCTGGGCATAGACAGACATTTGAGGATCATGTGGACATTGGTTTAAAAAAAAAATTACACTGAAGAAGTCTGCCCACCCAAGAAATACTGGGGAAATCACTGAAGAAAATAAGCAACATCATAAATACTGAATAATGCTGTTTCTATCTCTACTACTCTGGCTACTACATTGGCTATTTACACACTTCCAGGTACAAGACCGAAAGACTATGTGTGTCTGCAAGACAGGATTTCGCAAAACTGTGCACTGAGATGACCCCCAGACATAGCGCACAGATATGTCTGGTAAATTCCTTTCAACACATCAGGGATCACAAGTTGGTGTGTACAGAAATTGGATATTTGAAACAATAACTTCAGTGGAAGTATTGTGACAGTAAGCATCTTCAGAGAAAAAGTGGGTTGGTCAAAGCCTCTCTGAGATGATATTTGGTTTTGAGGCAAGAGAAACAAAGTGACCTGGAACGAGTGCACCTCCCACCCAGAAGCCAACTCTCTACCAAGGCCAGGGTGCCCAGTATTGGCAGCCAGCTAGCTGCTGAGAGAAGTGTTCAGAAAATTGAAAAACAAAAATCACATCCCACCACAGCCTCACCCTGTCCATTTCTGTAATCTCCTCCAGTCCTGGAAACCTCAAGATCGTTGTGTTCCTTCAGTTCTCGACTGAGGGTCACTTCTGATTTTGCCACTTTGGCTGTATCTTCAGCAATCGAGACCCCACATTCAAGAATTCCTTCTCTAAACCTCTCAGACTCTCTCTCACTTTCCTTTAATCAAGTTTTTGGTCATCATGCCTAACGTGTGGCTGAACATCAATTGTTTTGTCTAATGTTGTAAAGTGACTTGGTCACTTTGCTGTATTTACAAACCAATTTATGAATTCTTTAGCTACAGCTAGCAAATGCCAAAATGTAGATGAATCTAAGTTTTATGTTTACAACATATTGATGATGTTTATGGGAACCAAATAAATGTCATCACACCACAGCCAGAACAATGGTTGGGTAACTTCCTTTAAGCACCTGCTGCTAGTGACTGGGATTGATTCAAGCACAAATGTGCATTCCCTGCTTACCGCATTTTGTTAAAAACCGAAAGAACTGCAGAAAGTATAAATCAGGAACAAAAACAAAGTTGCTGGAGAAGCTCAAAAGGTCTGGCAGCATCTGTGAAGGAAAAAAAACGCTGTTTTTTTGCTGCCAGACCTGCTGAGCTTCTCCAGCAACTTTCTTTTTGTACCACATTTTGTTGGTGGAATCACCCCTTTAACTAAGTCAGAATTTGTGGCTGTTTCAGTCAGCGCTGTGCTTGCTGCAGACATGCAAGGCCCGGGAAACCAATGTTGCATTTGTAAATTGTGTCCCAGGTCCCATCCTGACTGCAACTCAGTGGAGTCTGTTTATTCTTAGACCCCTCCGGCCTCAACGTGTCACATACATGAATGAGATAGAGTGACAGTTGCATATGCAAGTAACCGGCCCTGTTAGCATTAATTTTGCGGTGAACTTCAATGGCTAGTATTAAATTAACAAAACAAATTAACTATAATCCTCCGCCTATTCCCAAAGCAGTCACATTTGTTGTTCCAAAGTCGGCATTTAAACGGACTGTCCGCGGTGGGGGTGCCTTGGAAAGTTGCTGTTCTAGAATTTTAGCTGCAATTCACACCAATCAACACTCTGCTGCCTGGAACCTTCACACGTGTCTCTGCTAACGCCACATCACACATTCACCCGGAGATCCTGTCTGTCTATTTCACACAGACAGACAGAATTACTCAAAAACCATTCCCAGAGTAAAATTAAACACTCCAGTCAAACTTTTAAAGTACCTCCTCGAGCATGCCCTCGCCTTTTGAAATAGCCAACTTTGTAACCATACATGATTTGCATATATAAATAGTTAAAATGTTGCAATGAAAGTTAACTTTTTGATATATACACGCATACGTAAATAAATAAGATAACAGACATCGTATCAAAAGTTAACTTTTTTAAATGATATACTGGTAAAAATGGCCTTCTGTTTAACAGCTGGGAAAGTTTGCAGCTTTTAGCCAGTTCGCCTGGTTTTAGTTTGTAGTTGGGGTCTTTCCAAAACAAAGTTCTGTCATGCACTGACTTTTTTCAGTTACAGAGCCGGAGTGTATGACAGAACCTTCGGCTTGGAAGACCTCTGCACGGCAGATCCTCAAGTGAAGTCAGGAATAACCCCATCAGACCGACTTTTTGTTTAAAGAAATCCCATTTTGGTCGGAGTAAGACTCTTTCTCTAAACATTTCTTTGCAAATGAACACAACATCGGCGCAAATCAGATCAGCAAAAAAAAGTTCTTTCAATTTAGTGCCCTCCCTCCCCCCACCCCCTCCACACAACACACATCTGGGGAATTTACAGGCGATCCCTGCATTTACTGGTTTGCATTTTTACTGGCACAACCTTTTCATTTTATTTTACAAACAAGTTAGCGACGGGTTCTGGTCCTAAGGAATCTGGTTCGGTTTCATTACAGAGTCGCAGACTGTCCAGGCTCTATATCTGTGTAAACTGGTATGTGAAAAATGTCAGAGCAACACATCGCAGCCAATTCAGCGAGAAAGCAGAGGGAGTCTGGGGAGGAAGACTGACTTCACCTTACTCACAATCTGTTTCACCAGAGGCATCATCCACCGAAAGTGACATGACCTAAACAAGGGAAGAAAAATACTTGAAATATACACCCCATACCAGCACTGACGGATCCATGTTGCGGTAGTGCCGACGTGGACAAATCTTTCATCCACTCCCAGCCTCTATGACTGGCTCCCTCGCCATAGGAGGGTTTATTTAGGCTGCAATGGTGTATGACGGGATTCTGGATGACTCCCAGCTGCTTGCTCTCATCTGGTTTGACTCAGATTCCTTGTCTCAATCCCCCCCCCCCACTCCAGTTGTGCTTTTGGGTTGGAACACTCTGACAAACACTACATTCGCAGCACCCAGCTCCGAATATACAAAATAAAATTGCTGTCTATTTATTCCAATCAGCCTGTTCAGGCATGTTGGGACACAGCACTTGGGTAGATGGAACTTGAATCCAGGCCTCTTGGCTCAGAGGTAGGGGCATTACCACCGTGCCACACACCTTTAAAGATTGAGGTGTATGCTCTAACAGAACTTGCATGTTTCCTAATCTGAGACTCCGCCCCACCCCGTTTTAAAAATACATTCTCACTTACACTCAGTTTTCATGATTTGTGAGATACCTGATAGTTCAATATGTGAAAACTTGCATTTCTGCAGCACTATTAACTACCACAGAATGTTCCAAAGCACCTTATTGTCCAGTAAATATTCATGAAACATACTCCAAAGGACCATTAGCAGAAACAATTATTGTTTTTGCCATTGACACACATACACCCCATGATGCACAGGGTCTCCCTATAGGAAACCATATTAATTTGTACACAACAAATTCCAACCAACAGCAGTGATGACCAGGCTACCTGTTTTACTGATATTGATTGTATAGTCTTAGCCACAACATTGCAGAAAATATTCTTGTTCATCTTCTTCAAAATAATTTCAATTCTTCTACACCCAGCTGAGAGGCAGATGTGGCTTCAGTTTAACAGGTTGCATGAAAGAACTCACTGAGTGCAGCACCAGGATACCTGCCGAGATGTTGTACTCACATCCTGGAGTGGGTCTTCAATACACAACCTTATAACCCTGAACAAAGAACAAAACTGACTGACCCACAGTGTGGTATGATAAATATTACAGGAAGGTATAGATTCTGCACAAAACCCAGGAACATCTTCAAAGCCACATCTTAAAGAGTTCTCCCAGGTGTCCTGGCTAACATATCCGTGAACCAACGTCACAGATATGGATTATTTCATCACTATCATATTACCATTTGTGGTATCTTGTGCAAATTGATTGCTGTATTTCCTACATTACAGCTGGCGACTATAATTCAAAAGTACTCTGTTGGCTGTGAGGTGTTTTGGGGCATCCTGAGGTCATAAAAAATCACTATATATATGCAACTGTTTTTCTTTCTGGTTTTGTATGTGATATATTGTTGGATGTATATATATGGTATGGGGTGTGTGTATATGTGGTACGGGATGTATGCATATGTAGGAAAGTATGGGATAAGTATGTATTATTTATAGTATAGGATGAATGTATATTCTCTTAACTTCACTCATGGGATGTGGCTGGGCCAGCAATTATTGCCAGTCAGTGAGTTGCCCTTGAGAAGGTGGTGGTGAGCTGCCTTCTTGAACCACTGCAGTCCACATGCTGTAGGTTGATCCAAATTACCCTTAGGGAGGAAATTCCAGGAATTTGACCCAGGAAAGGTGAAGGAACAGCGATACATTTCCAAGTCAGGATGGTGAGTAGCTTGGAGGGGAACTTGAAAGTGGTGGTGTTCCCGTGTATCTGCTGCCCTTGCCCTTCTAGATGGAAGTGGTCATGGGTTTGGAAGTTGCTGTCTGAGAATCTTTGGTGAATTTCTGCAGTGCATCTTGTAGATGGTACACACTGCTGCGACTGAGCGTCAGTGGTGGAGGGAGTGGATGTTTGTGAATGTGTTGCCAATCAAACAGGCTGCTTTGTCCTGGATAGTGTGAAACTTCTTGAATGTTGTTGGAGCTGCACCCATCCAGATTTGTGCCTTGTAGATGGTGTTCAGGCTATATGGAGTCAGGTCGTGAGTTTCTCACTGCAATATTTGTAGCTTCTGACCTACTCTTGACCAAGCCTTTTTATGTATACATTAGAAGAAAGAGGGTAACAAGGGAAAGAGTAGGCCCTTTCAAGGACAGGGAAGGAAGTTATGCCTCAGCCACAGGAAGTGGGAGAGATCCTTAATGAGTACTTTATATCAGTATTCACCGAGGAGAAGGACATGACTGATGTCCAGGTCAGGGATGAGTGTGTGAATGCTCTGCAGAATGTATTAAAGAAGGAAGTTTTGGGAATCCTAAATCGTAATAAGGTAGATAAGTCCCCCGGGCCAGATGGGATCTATCCCAGGTTACTGCGAGAGGCAAGGGAAGAAGTAGCTGGGATATCTTCACATCCTCCTTGACCACAGGCAAGGTTCCAGAGGACTGGAGATTAGCCAATGTTGTTCCCTTGTTTAAGAAAGGAAGCAGGGATAATCCAGGAAATTATAGGCCGGTGAGTCTGACATCTGTGGTAGCGAAGGTCCTGGAGAAGATATTGAGGGACAGGATATATGCACATTTGGAAGAAAATGGACTAGTTAGCGACAGGCAGCACGGTTTCGTACTGGGAAGGTCATGTCTTATGAACCTGATCGAATTTTTTGAAGAGGTGACAACGATAATTTATGAAGGAACAACTGTGGATGTAGAGCTGTGGAACGAAATAGTTCAAAAACTGAAATCACATAGGATTCGGTGTAGTTGGTTAGATGGATACAAAACTGGCTTGGTCATAGAAGACAGAGAGTGGCAGTGGAAGGGTGTTTTTCAGAACGGAGACTGGTAACTAGTGATGTTCCATAGGGATCAGTCTTAGGTCCTCTGTTGTTTAAAATATGTATATATGATCTGAAGGAAAATGTGGGTGGTCTGATTAGTATAGATAGGGTGGATGGTCAGAGGCTTTTTTCCAGGATTGAAGTTTCAATTACAAGGGGGCATAGGTTCAAGGTGAGAGGGCAAAATTTCAAGGGAGATGTGCGAGGGAAGTTTTTCACGCAGAGAGTGGTAGGAGCTTGGAATGCACTGCCAAAGGAGGTGGAGGAAGCAGGCACGTTGGTGTCATTTAAGATACATATGGATGGTTACATGAATAGGGAGGGAATGCAGGGGTATGGACTGCATAGGGCAGAATGTTTGTTTTTTAGATTAGTCAGGGCATGATGATTGGCACAGGCTTGGAGGGCTGAGGGGCCTGTTCCTGTTCCGTACTTCTCTTCTGTACTCTTTTTGTTCTTGTAGCCAGTGTATTTGTATGGTGGGTCTGGTTGAGTTTCTGGTCAATGATAACCCTCGGGATGTTGATTGTGAGGGATTCAGTGATGGTAACACCATTGAATGTCAAGGAGTTGTGGTTAGATTGTTTCTTATTGGTGATAGTCATAGCCTGACATTTGTTGGTGCAAATGTAACTTGCCACTTGTCAACCCGAGCTTGGATATTATCCAGACATTGCATTTGAACATGGACTGCTTCATTATCTGACGAGTCATGAATGGTGGTGAACATAGTGCAATCATCGGCGAACATACCCACTTCTGACCTTATGATGGAGGGAAGGTCATTGATGAAGCAGCTGAGGATGGTTGGGCCTAGGTCACTACCCTGAGGGACTCCTGCAGAGATGTCCTGGAGCTGAGATGACCGACCTCCCACAACCACAACCATCTTTCTATGTGCCAGGTATCATACCAATCAGCAGAGAGTTTGCTACTTGATACCCATTGATTCAGTTTTGCCAGGTCTCCTTGATATCTCACTCGTTAAAATGCATCCTTAATGTCAAGAGCTGGTACTCTCACCTCACTTCTGGAATCCAGCTCTTTTATCCACATTTGAACGAAAGCTGCAATAGGAACCAATGGAGGAGGCCGAGATGAATCATCCACTCAGCCTTTCCAGCTGAAGGTTGTTGCAAAAGCTTCAGCCTTATCTTTTGCACTGATGTGCTGGGCTCTTCCATCATTGAGGATGGGGATATTTGTGGAGCCTCCTCCTCCAGTGAGTTGTTTAATCATCCACCACCATTCACAACTGGATGTGGCAGGCCTGCAGAGCTTAGATCTGATCCATTGGTTATGGGATTGCTTAGCTCGGTCTATCACTTGTTGCTTTCGCTGTTTGACGTGCAAGTAGTCCTGTTTGGTAGCTTCACCAAGTTGACATCTCATCTTCAGGTATGCCTGATGCTGCTTCTGGCATGTCCTCCTGCACTCTCCACTGAACCAGGTTTGATCCCCTGGCTTGATGGTAATGGTTGAGGTTGGGGGCGGGGTATGCCGGGCCATGAGGTTACAGATTGTGCTAGAGTACAATTCTGCTGCTGTTGATGGCCCACAGCGACTCATGGATGCCCAGACTTGAGTTGCTAGATCTCTGCAAAGTCTGTTCCACTTAGCACAGTGATAATAACACACAACATGATGGAAGTTATTCTCAATGTGAAGGTGGGGCTTCGTCTCCACAAGGACAATGCAATGGTCACCCTTACCGATACTGTCATGGACAGATGCATCTGCAGTTGGCAGATTGAAAAGGATGAGGTCAAGTCTGTTTTTCCCTCTTGTTGGTTCCCTCACCACCTGCTGCTGACCCAGTCTAGCAGCTATGTCCTTTAGGACCCAACCAGCTCGATCAGTAGTACTGCTCCCAAGCCACTCATGGTGATGAACATTGAAATCGCCCACACAGAGTACACTTTGCATGCTTTCCACCCTCAGCGCTTCCTCCAAGTTTTGTTCAACAGGAAGGAGTACAGATTCATCAGCTGAGGGAGGACGGTATGTGGTAATCAGAAGGAGGTTTCCTTGCCCATGTTTAACCTGATACCATGAGACTTCATGGGGTCCGGAATCAATGTTGAGGACTCCCAGGTACGGTGCTTCAGTGGTTAGCACTATTGCCTCACAGTGTCAGACTGTCTGTGTGGAGTTTGTACATTCTCTCCATGTTTGCTTGTGTTTCCTCCCACAGGCCAAAGATGTGCAGGTTATTTGGATAGGCTTTGCTAAATTGTCCTTAGCATGCAGGCTAGGTGGATTAGCCACAGGAAATCCAGGGTGGGATGCTCTTCGGAGGTTTGGTGTGGACTCAATGGAAAATGGCCTGCTTCCACACTGTAGGGATTCTACGAAAGCAAAAACACCCATTCCCAATTGGATGATGCTTGGCTCACAGCCTTTTCTCCCATCCCCTTTTCCATAAAGAAATGTTCAAATAACAAAAACAAAACAATTTAATGTGTTGGAGTTTGATTGTCATTTCCTGGAGGCCCGAGGTCAAGCCTGAGGGGAGTTGCCAACCCTACCTGGGTGATCAGCCCAGGGTGAACACTTGTGTACGGCCAAACTGTCCAACTGCAGGGAGACAGTGTAGGAAGCTGTATCTGTTAGTGCTCACCAGCATCTGACCCCACATTCCCCCAGGAAATGGAGAGGGAGCACACTGTTACTAGAAACCTGACTGTCATTCAAAACAGCCTTCCATCCTGCCACCATCCCAAAATACTTTTATAATGAATGCACTTTAAATAATAAACCTTTCAATATCCAAGTTTTTTTTTAATCTGAGAGATTCCTAGAGCCATAGAGTAATACAGCACAGAAACACACCCTTCAGTTCAACTCGTCCACACTGACCAGTCATCCCAATCTGACCTTGCCCCATTTGCCAGCATTTGGCCCATATCCCTCTAAACCCTTCCTATTCATACACCCATCCAGATGCCTTTTAAATGTTGTAATCGTACCAGCTTCCACCACTTCCTCTGGCAGCTCATTCCATACATGCACCACTCTCTGTGTGAAGAAGTTTCCCCTCAGGTCCTTGTTAAATCTTTCCTATCTTACCTTAAACCTATTCCCTCCAGTTTTGGACTCCCGCACCCTAGAAAGAAGACCTCGGCTATTTACTGTATCCATGTCCCTAATTATTTTTTAAACCTCTGCATGCTCTCAAGTTTAACAACATCCCTGCTATCGAAAGGTAATGAGAAATTGTACGCCGTATTCTAAAAGTGGCCTCACCAATGTGAAGATCCAGCCGCAACACGACCTCCCAACTCCTATATTCAATGCACTGACGAATGAAGGCTGAACAGTGAAGGCAAGCGTACCAAACGCCTTCTTCACTACCCTGTCTACCTGTGACTCCACTTTCAAGGAACAATGCACCTCATGCCTAGGTCACTTTGTTTAGCAGCACTCCACAGGACCCTACAATTAAAGTTTTGCCTTACAAAAATGCAACACCTCACCTTTATCTAAATTAAACTCCATCTGCCACTCTTTGGTCCATTAGCCCATCTGATCAAGGTCCTGTTGTATTCTGAGATAATCTTCAGTGTCATCTTGAACTCCTGGAGATTCCAGGCAGTATTGAACGGTCAGTGAGTGGGAAGAACACAAGACTCTGCACTTTGAGGAAGATCTTGTGAATACCACCAGCATTAGTTCAGACAAACATCCAGCCCAAAAAGGTAACCATTTGATCCATTGTTTCTCTGGTAGAACTATCCAATTAGTCACACATTTACTGTTCTTCTCCTGCAACTCTGAAAATTGCTCCTTTACAAATATTTATCCAATGTATCTGAAATAACTCCATAGAGACCAGTATCCCATCACCAAGTCACCCTTATATCAAGGACGTAGAGAGTCCTGGACACTGATCCAGCTCCCTCAGAGCCAGCTCTCAGAGTGAACAGGATGTCTGACACTCCTGTTCTTATCTGTCAGCTGAGCCTACATGCTAAATTTTGAGTTTCTTGCACAGGTAGAGACCTTCTTGCAAAGATAAAGACCTTTTAAACACCATTCTGCATGAACTCTGTCTGATACGTTTTTGCCCACTTATTTAGCCCAATGTTCCCACTTACTTTAATTTCAGTGGTGGGGAAACTTTTCGAAACAATTATCCACGATAGAATCAGTAGTCACATGGAAAAATGTGGGTTGATTAGGAAGAGTCAGCATGGATTTCTAAAGGAGCAATTGTGTTTAACTAACTTGCTTGAGATTGTTGAAGACGAAATGGAAACGGTTGTTGAGGGTTTTTGACGTGATACACATGGATTTCCAGAAGAGATCTGATGCAATGTCATAGAATCATAGTGCATGGAAACAGGCCATTCAGTCCAACTCATCCATGCTGACCAGGTATCCGAAACTAAACTAGTCTCATTTGCCTGCGCTTGGTCATATCTGTCTAAATATTTCTTGTTCATGTACCTGTCCAAATGTCTTTTAAATGTTATAACTGTACCTGCATCTACCACTTGCTCTGGTAGTTCATTCCACGTAAGAACCACCCACTATGTGAAAAGCTTGCCCCTCGGTTCCCTTTTAAGTCCTTCTCCTCTCACCTTAAAAATATGCCCTCTCGTTTTGAATTCCTGCACCCTAGGGGAAAGACCTTTGCAATTCACCTTATCGATGTCCGTCATGATTTGATAAACTTTTTTAAGGTCACCCCTCAACCTCTACACTCCAGTGAAAAAGTCCCAGTCTATCCAGCTTCTCCTTATAACTCAAATCCTCCAATTCAGGCAACATCCTTGTGATTTTTTTCTGAACCTTCTCCAATTTAATAATATCTTTCCTGTAGTAGAGGGACTCAAACTGTACAACGTACGCCAGAAGAGGCCTCCCCAATGTCCTGTAGAATCTCAACATGACATCCCAACTCCTATAGTCAATGGTTTGAGCAATGAAGGCGATGAGCAATGAAGTGCCTCACAACAGACTTGTGAGGAAAGTGGGAGGTCATGGCACAAAAGAGACAGTGGCAACGTGCATACAAAATTGGTTGAGTGATAGAAAACAGAGAGTAATAGTCAATGAATATTTTTTGGGCCGGAGGAAGGTTTGTAGTGGACTTCCCCAGCGGTCGGTATTGGAACGCTTACTTTTGCTGAAGTATTTTAACGATCAGGATGTTGGTGTGCTTCCTGGGTCCTGATGGACTTCATCCTAGGGCCTTAAAAGAAGTGTCTAGTAAGATACCAATGTGTTGGTTTTAATTTTCTAATATTCCCTAGATTGAGAAAAGAGTGAATGTAACTCCTTTATTCAAGAAAGGATGGAGACAGAAAGCAGAAAACTGCAGCCTAATTAGCTTAACATCTGACCCTTCATTTTCCTGATATGTATTAATGGTTGAGATGTGCAGGGGACAATTTCCAAATTTGCAGATGACACTCAACTTGGAAGAATTGTAAACTGTGAGGAGGACAGTGTGACATTGACAAATTGGTGGAGTGGGTTGCTACATGACGGATGTGATTCAATGTAGAGAAGTGAAGCGATGCACTTTGGTCAGACGAACATTGAAGGACAATATAATAATATATGGGGTACAATTCTAAAGAGGATGCAGGAGCAGAGGGACCTGGTTGTATATGTGCACAGGTCATCGAAAGTGGAAGGATAGCTGGAGAGAGCAGTAAATAAATCAGTGTTCTCAGCTTTATTAATAGGGGCATAGAGTGCAAGACGCTGAACTTGTACAATACACTTATTAGACCTCATCTGGAATATTGCATACAATTGTGGGCGCTACATTATAGGAAAGATGTGACCACATTGGAGGGACTGCAGAAATGATTTACAACAGTGGTTCCAGGATGAGAAACTTCAGCTATAAGGATAGATGGAAGAAGTTGGGACTGTTCTCCATGGAGAGAAGAAGACGGAGAGGAGTTGAAGTTTTTAAAATCATGAGCAGCTGTACAGGGTAGATAGGGAGAAGCTGTTCCCACTTGGATATGGAACAATAACACTAGGACATACATTTAAAGTGATATGCAAATAAAGCAAGATTTCTATGAGAAATATCTTTTTCCAAAGTGAGTAGTTGGGGTCCGGAATGCACTGCTGGGAAATGTGGTCAAGGCAGGTATAATTAAAGCACTCAAGAGGGATTTGATCATTATTTGGATATTAGTGATATGCAGGGATCTCGGGAAAGGGTAGGGGATTGGCACTAGATAACAGAGTCTATGCTGGTACAATAAGCCAAATAGCCAGCTCTGTTCTGTATAATTCTGTGATTCTGTGTCTCTTGCAGCCAGACTTCCTCACCTGAAGGGTATTAGTGAATTGGACGGGTTTTGTGACATTCTGTTAGTTTTGTGATCATTGTTCATAAGGTCAGCATTTTATTGCAGATTGATTTATTATTGAAATGTAAATTGACACAGTTACTGTAGTGGAATTCCAGTCTTAATTAGGAGTTGCCAACTCTGGTTGAATGAGATCCTGGAAGCCCCATCATATGTCCACCTGAGCCCCCCTCCAACTCATTCCTTGCCAATGGCCCACGTTAGGTACACTGCTTTCCCATGACCAATTAGAATGGTTATAATTCCTTGTTACTTGTTGAATTCGGTAAGACTATGAATTAAAAAGATAAATTCTCCATCTCCTTTTTTTACGACGAATGAATACAATTTTTTGATTGAAATGCAAAAACACTATTTGTTTACTTATAAACTCCCCCAATGTTTTTTTTCCTCCGAAAGAACTGCGGACTCTGTAAAGGGTCACCGGACCCGAAACATTAACTCTGATTTTTTTCTTCACAGGTGCTGCGAGACCTGCTGAGCTTTTCCAGCAACTACAGTTTGCGTTCCTGTTTTTTTCACCTGGTTTGCTTTTGGTCGTGATTTAATCTTCAATTCCATCATTGGACTAGAACCACATAGGACTGTTGGTAATTTTCACCTCTGGCAGGATCAGTCACCCTGGTATCATGAGTCATTGGAAGCCTCTTCCTTTCCTCAAGTGTGAATGATGCAGTGTCTTTGAACATTTGAAGGCAGAGTTAGGTAGTTTCTAAATAAGGTTATTGGGGTAAAGCTGGAAGGTGGACTAATCAGAGAGGCCATGATCTTATTACATGATGGAGCAGGCTCGAGGGGCTTAGTTCTGCTCCTACATTGTATATTTGTACTATGTTAGGGATGAAATAGAGGGATGCAAGTGAGTTTGTTATGAAGGTGGCAGGAAGTGGTGGGAGATAGGAGTCAGAGGCTGGACAGGACGGTAAGGTCAGTTATAAAATAGTTTTAGGGATTGTAGATTACTTATATGGAATTTCATTTCAGGAGATTCAATTGGTACAGTGGAGTTTATTTTGGGGTACAGCTGTTATTGTATGGGGTAGGAAAAGTAAGATTTGATTCCATCACTAGGCACCTCAGCAGGTTGAACATTGTTCTGATTTTCAAGAAGTTCAGAATGTGTTGAACTTCTTTTTGGCCAACCTGCTTCCTCTGGGGGCATTTCCTTGTTATTTCACTTGATTTGCTAATTCTTGATACTCGACTGGAGCTCAGTTAGCAGCCAGAAGGCTTTTTGAAAAGGCATGCTCCACTGGCCTGCATTACGGTGACACTGTATGTTATGCTGACAATCATCCTGTCGGTAACATTTTTTATTCTTATTATCTTTATGGACTTTTGATATAAAATGGGTCCAAATATTTAGAAAACTAATATTTAATTAGCAAGATGACAGCCTTCTGGCTCACCATTTTGATCCAGTGGCCTGTTTTGGATTATGAGGGAGCATCTAAAGGATGCTGGGTGGGTGTTCTATCTGTGTGAGAAACCACAGCTGCATCTGGATCTTCACACTATTTCCCTGCCTCTTTGCAGAGATGGTTCTGATTAAAAGCATTTCTGATCTCCCTACTGTAGGAAAGATGTTGTTAAACTTGAAAGGGTTCAGAAAAGATCTACAAGGATGTTACTGGGGTTGCAGACTTTGAGCTATAGGGAGAGGCTGGAAAGGCTGGGGCATTTTTCCCTGGGGTGTCAAGGCTGAGGAGTGACACTATTGAGGTTTATAAAATCATGAGGGGCATGGATAGGGCGAATAGCCAATGTATTTTTCCCCAGTGTAGGGGAGTCCAAAACTAGCATAGGTTTAAGGTGAGAGAGGAAAGATTTAAAAGGGACCTGACGGGCAACTTTTTCATGCAGAGGGTATGTCTAGAATGAGTTACCAGAGAAGGTGGTGGAGGCTGGTACAATCACAACATTTAAAAGGCATCTGGATGGGTACATGAATAGGAAGAGTTTAGAGGGATATGGGCCAAATGCTGGCAAATGGGATGAGATTAATTTGGATATCTGGTTGGCACGGACAAGTTGGGCTGGAGGGTCTGTTTCCGTGCCGTACAGCTCTATGACTCTATGACTCTAAAAGTCCCTGCAGCCTTAAAGATGTCCCCCACCCTTCTCACCCCCAGTTATAATTTGGAACTCTGATCGCTGGCTGATACATTGCTTCCAGTGCTGACTACCCTGCCTGTGCTTTCCAGCTCATCAGTTCCCAGCTGTGATGTGGTCACCCTGACCTGTAATCTCTCAAGTCAAATGCTTAGTTCCCACTCACCTCTTGTGTTTTGTAGGGTTACTTCTGCTGCCAGCATGTGTGACAGGATGCGCACCATCACAAGGTGAGGGAGACTCAGAGTGGGCTAACTCAGAGAGGTAGTGGAGGGGGTGGAAGGGGAGGATGGACTGGAGTTGTATGATTAAAAATAGTCAAATACTTTGACCCTTAGAACAAATTAGGTCAGTTTCCATGCTCATAGTAAAGTCGGAGAATTATGGTTTGCCACATCATCTTTCCAACACTGCATAAGAATGGGTTACACTATTTGTTAGAGCAGAAAGTTTGACAGAAACACATTAACTGTTTGGACCCCATGTTACACACTGTAATTTTTAGGTTTCATATTTCTACCAAATTTGAGTTTGTTTGGCAGCTGACGTTAGAACAATGATTATACTTCAAAGGTACTTCACTGCAAGCACCAAAACAGGAATGAGGACACCTTGAGGTCACAAAGGGCAATATAAATGTAAATTCATCCACATCTGGAGTATTGCGTTCAGTTCTGGGCACTACACCTCAGGAAAGATAATTGACCTTGTAGAGGAATGGTGCAGATTATCAAGAATGATGCCGGGCTATCAATCATAAAGGTTCTTAAGAAAGGTTACAGACTTCCAGTGCTGACCAGAACTGTTGTGTTGTCAGCCTTGCCTACTGTAATTTCAGATTTCCAGCAACTGCAGTATTTTGTTTCTGCAAGAAACAAAACTTGAAAAGTCAATCATTACTTATTTGAAGGAACACAGAGTTGTACCTTCATTAACTAGTGTCAGTGAATGCTTCAGAACAATAGTTTGAAGACATGCATCCTTAATCAGCCAAATAGCAGTTTTTGTTTGAGGTGTAACGATAAACTTATTTATTTTCTCCCAATGCATGTTTTGTTCATCATTACAAAGAACGCTGGTGCAATGCAATTGAACACATTTCATTTGGCCCACACGGTACCAACATACCCCAAGGGTATGTAATACATTAGAGGCAGAGTAAAAGTCCTTCTAATTAAAACAAAGTACTGTTAATGCTGTAGATGTGAAATAAAAGCAGGGAGTGCTTGAGAAACTCAGCATCTCTGGAGGGAGAAATGAAGTTAACTTTTTGAATCCAAGATGACTCTTCTTTGAAATGAAAGGGGGCTGGAAAGTAATGGTTTCTATGCTGTCGACAAGGGAGTGAGGAGGAGCAAGTGAAACAGATTGTGAGTGTGCCCAGAGCAAAAGACAAAAGGAGTGCTAATGGTAGGAAAGAAGAGATATGGAGCAGAATAAGTGCTAATGGTAGGTGTGAATATTAGAAAATAGATCAGCTCTAATGAGGGCAAATCCATTCAAACAAAGTAATCGGGGCGGCGGGGGGATGGTAGAAGGTGGTGTAATCAAAATGAAGGACGGTGTTCATGGTCTGAAGTTGTTGAATTCAATGTTGAGTTCTGAAGGCTGTAAAGTGCCTAGGCAGAAAATGAGGTGCTGTTCCTCCAGCTTGCATTGGGCTTCACTAGAGCACCATAGCAGTCCTAGAACAGAAATGTGAATTCTTTCTTTCTTTTACATTAGAAATATAAAAACAGTTAAACACAGTATAATGTATCTTAAATGGCAAAGGTGACTGAACATGGAGAATGCTAATGTTGATGCTGGATAGTGAGGTTGGAAAATAGTCTCCACTCACCAACTGATGAGTACAAAGTTAGAAACAAAATCAGAAATTGCTGGAAAAGCTTAGCAGGTCTGGCAACATCTGTGGGGAGAAAGCAGAGTTAATGTTTCATGTCCCTACTTCAGACCCATTCTTGTGTTTCTGACCAGTGTTTCTGATCTGATGGTTAGGGACCTGTTTTGCATTAATTAGTTGCCTTGAATACTCAGTAACACCCCAGCTCATTGGAAATTCATTTGGGGTACAATCTTATTGGGCAAAGATGGGCAACAAATCCAACTCCACAGATGAAGTTTGCACCTAGTAAGGTAGACTTCTTTCCAGAAACTTCTCAGAAGACAATTCTGATGGGTCTGGAATAATAACTATTGTGCTGTAAGTTGCTACAGATACAATTGTTTTCAAGAAAAATAAACCTTTATACATTAGAATTGCAAGTTACAACCACCCTAAAGCAAGTCATACTAATGACTTTCTCCTTACCCTCTTTTTGGGCAGTAGACAAGAATCATGGAAGCCCTTCAGTGCAGAAAGAGGCCATTCGGCCCATCGGGTCTGTACCAATTCTCTGAAGAGCATCCCATTCTCACCCAGCACTCCCCCACCTTATCCCCATAACCCTGCATTTCCCATGGCTAATCCACCTGGCCTATACATCCCTATGGGCAATTTAGCATGGCTAATTTTTTTTTTCTTTATTCATTCACGGGATGAGGGCATCACTGGTGAGGCAGCATTTATTGCCCATTCCTAATTGCCCAGAGGGCAGTTAAGAGTCAACCACATTGTTGTGGGTCTGGAGTCAAATGTAGGCCAGACCAGGTGAGGATGGCAATAGGACATTAATGAACCAGATGGGTTTTTCTGACAATCAACAATGGATTCACGATTGTCATTAGATTCTTAATTCTAGATATTTATTGAATTCAAATTCCATCAATTGCTGTGGTGGAATTTGAATCCAGGTCCCCAGAACCTGGGTTTCTGGATTAACATACCAGCAATAATACCATTAGGCTACTGCCTCCCCTCTTTCACATTAAAGCACCAGCCATCCACCCATATTTTTAGTTTCTACAAGTAAAACATTCATCAAAACAGTAAAGCAGAAATTACATTTCAGTCAAATTAAGCAAAGAACTGCAGGTCCAGAGCCCTGAAACATACAAAAACAGAAATTGCTGGAGAAACTCAGCAAGTCTGGCAGCATCTGTGGAAAGAGGATAAAGGTAACATTTCAAGCCCAGTGACCCATCTTCAGAAAAGTTTTGAATGGCTTAGAAGTCAGCAAGAAAATTGTTCCAGAACAGAAGTCTGTTAATTTGTCAGAGAGGAAAAATCCCACAAGGCTGTTAAAGACAAGAGTTTAAGGAGCCCATGTTAAGGAGTACATGAGCCCAATTAGCATCTGCTTAAGACTCACAGCAACAAACTTTAACTAAAGGGAAGAATACTGAGTGTATGCTCAGAGCTTTGCTGGAAACGCAACCAATCAGAGACACACCAGCTAAACATGGAACTCTAAACCATCTAACTCTAAGCCATCTTTCCCTGGTGCTTGCTGCTGGGGGTGGGGGTGTGGGTGAACTAATGAACCTATCAGCAACAATAGCAGGAGAGAAGCAACCTGTGAACAGATGAGCAACATCAGTTAGGTCAGTAAGTGATAGCAGTGAGGAAGTTGCCACGGGACTCTTTACCTGGGGTGAAGATCTTGGGCTGCCATTGGCTGAGTTTGGGAGTTCTCTTGTCTGGGTCTGGATGAAGGTTCCTCCCCAGGTTGGGGGCGGTGGGGGGGAGGTGTTTTGGTGGTCGGGAGGATGCAGTTGCAAGATGGCTGCAATTAAAGGGAGAGAAGGAGAGTGCAAGAGAGCTGTGATGGAGGAAAGAGGTTGTAAGAACATTGTAGGAGTGGGGAGAGTAGGCTGCAAGGGGGGAGAGGGTGGCTGCAATGGAGAGAGAACAGTTTAAGCCTTTTAAGAAAGGAATAATCATCTCACTGGAATCAAGAAAAAATTAATGCGATTAGTTAATGGATTTCTTTGAAATGATTGTGTAACCCCCATTTTTTTTCTATTCATTTTGTGGGGTGTGGGTGTCGCTGGCTGGCCAGCATTTATTGCCCATCCCTAGTTGTCCTTGAGGTGGTGGTGGTGAGGTAGTATAATGGGTAATTTCAAGGTGGTATAATGGTAAAAAATGCAGTGGATCCTATTGTAATTGTTAACTGTTAATTGTTAAATTTAAATCTGAGATGCAGTAAAAAGTCTAGAAACTGCTTGGTTAAAATATTCCAGCTTCACTGACATGTGATAAAAATTTATTAAATGTGATCTCACCAGTCTGTGGAAAGTATGTTTTAGGGCGATGGTGAATTCATGTAGAATTTTGTGATTGGTATTTTGTTAAAAAAGTCTATTGCTAACTTACGCCTATTATATTGTACCAATTTAAATACTGTATTACCTAAGAAATTCCCTGTGCGTTGTGACCTTGATGGTAATGAAGAGTTTATTTTTATTGAGAGTTTATTATTTAATATGATTTATTATATTATTACTCTAATTCATACTCCAGATATTAACACAAATACAGAAGGTACTACATCATTGTGTCATCGAATAATTGAGTTACTGAGAACATTAAGGTAGGTTATGAAAATCATCCTCTAGCTGTTGGCCATTTCAGTGCTATGTTCACCAGAATGTGAGCCTAAGCCAGTTTTTAATCAGTTATTTGCTGAGGTGAATGTTCCTGTGCTGATGAGGGCTGGGGTGGAATGTATTTACAGGTACATCCTCAGAAACTCAAAACTGCTACATCTCAGAGAGTGCTGCAAGGGGCTAGTGGTGATGGGCCTGGAGTGGGGGTCCTTCACCTTTTGGATCTGGCTTGGGAGGGGATCCGGATGGCTGCATGGAAAAACATAAAAGACTTGTAAAACCAAAGGTTTTTTTAAGACTTTGCTGCTTGATGAAAATGACCATAGTACTATAGAACCATAGGCTGGTCACTCCTTACAAAGAGAAATGACTGGTGGGGCCTTTAACCTGAGGATCACCACTCCTTAGGTGAGGGGCAGGGTTGAGAAAGTGAGTTCTTCATGGTGACCTCAGCCAGTATAGGAATTGAAGTTGTGCTATTGACATCATTAACCAGCCATCTAGACAGCTGAGCTAACCAATCACCTTGATATGCAGCTTGGAGGCTATCTCACTGGTCAGCTGTAAATATCTGACCCCCTTCACCACTGTCACATTCCCCCTCTGCCAGGAGCCAATGGTCAGGCAGTTCCTCCCACCATGTCTTTGCACATTTACACAGTCTTCTGCAGCAAAAGGAGAGAAAGGTGAAGAGACATTGGCGTGGGTACAATGCGCACTCTGCCTGCATTGATAGATCCAGACTGAGAGGGTAATCCCTAGGACTGGGATTGTCCGTGTGTGTTCCTAGGGAGAAGAACGTGCTGTGGGGTCCTCAGGAATCAGAAGGTTCTGACTGAAAGCTGGTTCCGTGCCATCAAACAGCAGAATTGATGTGAATTAGTCAAATCTGATAAGATGCGTGTGCCAGAGATCCCTGGGAACTGTTCATCCTGAAGCCATGTTTTGGGATTGCATCCTTGTCCCATGTAAGCCTTTGGTGAGATGCTATCAGATATACACATTCCCTCGTTGTAATGAAAGGTCAGTGAAGCTGCTGAGTGTAGAAGCTCCTTTTATGTTTTAAGGGTCAGGTGAACATGACAGAGGTGTCTGAGGCAGTGGCACTGCGGTGCCGGTGCTAGATTGGCAGCTGCAATGACGTGGCAGACAATGACTGCACATGGGGCATCTGTTGGAGATGCCTGGCACCCAATCTTGTCCTGGGCAGTGGTAACAATGTTCACTCACGCTCAGGGGGCATGAAGCATTGAGCGGGCAGAGGGATAGTTTCTTCAAGGACTAGAGCAATTCAAGAAGGCAGCTCACCACCACCTTCTCAGGGGCAATGGGGAATGGCCAATACATGCTGCCCTGGTCAGTGATGCCCACATTCCATGAAGGACTAAAACGAAATGCCCTGGTGGAACCCAGCGGATCATTCATTCTATGGTGGCACTAGGGTCAGGTTCTCCTGAAACACCAATGGCTGCTGACCTCCACAGCCACCTTTGTTTTCCTTCGTCAGTCAGGACGGCCTCCTTTTTCCATTCCTAGGGAGCAGCACTTCTTTTCGCTCCTGGTCAACCTTCCAGAGAAGCTTTCGGGAGACATGTGTAGGTGTGGTGCTGCTTTTGGTTGCATCACTGGCATCTTCAGGTGAGGGGTGATGAATAGAGGATTAATGATGCTTCTGGGTGGCAGAGGGTCAAACTATTTTTCTATTCATTCACAAGAGAGTGTCATTGGCTAGGCCAGCATTTATTGCTCATCCGTAATTACCCAGAGGGCAGTTAAGAGTCAATCTCATTGATATAGGTCTGGAGTCACATGTAGTTAAGAGCAGGTTAGGACGACAATTTCCTTCCCATGAGTGAACCTGGTGGGAAGTGTTATCTGGTTGCCTTTGAAGTATGAAACCTGGCAGACAGCCCATAAAATGTGGCATTTAACCAGTGATTGAAATGCAATGAGCTGTGAAGATTGAAATCACATGACAAAGCTTGTAGAGCCATAGAGTCATACAGCATGGAAGCAGACCCTTCGGTCCAACTAGTCCATGCCAACCATGTTCCCAAACCAAACTAGTCCCACCTGCCCTCATTTGGCCCAGATCCCTCTAAACCTTTTATCTTCATGAACTTATCCAAATGTATTTTAAACGTTGTAACTGTACCTGCATCCATCACTTCCTCTGGGAGTTCATTCCACACATGTACCACTCTTTGTGTAAAAAAGTTGCCCCTCATGTCCTTTTTAAAACTTTCTCCTCTCACGTTTAAATATGCCCCCGAGTTTTGAACTCCCCTACCCTACAGAAAAGAGCCTTCTTATTCACCTTATCTATGCCGGCATGATTTCATAAACCTCAATAATGTCACCCCTCTGACACTCCGGTGAAACAAGTCCCAGCCTATTTTTATGACTCAAACCCTCCATTCCCAGAAACATCTGATAAATCTTATCTGAACTCTCTCCAATTTAATAACCTCCTTCCCATAGCAGGGCAACCAAAACTGCACACAGTACTACAGGAGAGGCCTCACCAATGTCCTAAACAACCTCAACATGATGTCCCAACTCCTATACTCTGAGGTCTGAGCAATGAAGGCAAGTGTGCTAAACACCTTCTTAACCACCCTGTCTACCTGTGACACAAATTTCAAAGAATTATGTACCTGAACCCGTAGGTCTCACTGTTCTACAAAACTACTGAGGGCCCTATCATTAATTGTATAAATCCTGTCCTTGTTTGTTTTACCAAAGTGCAATACCTGACATTTATCCAAATTAAACTCCTCAGCCCATTGACCCAATTGATCAATATCTCTTTGTAATCTTAGATAACCTTCTAGGCTGTCCACTATACGACCAATTTTGGTGTCATGCTCAAACCTACTGAGTATGCCTCCTATATTCTCATCCAAATTGTTCAATGAATATAATGACAAACAAAAGTGGACCCTGTGGAACACTGCTGGTCACAGGCCTCCAGTCTGAAAAACAACCCTCCACCACCACCCGCTGTCTCCTGCCATAAAGTCAATTTTATATCCAATTGCAAACTCATCCTGAATCCCATGCAATCTAACTTTCCTAATTAGTCTACCACGCAGAACCTTATCAAAGGCTTTACTAAAATCCAAGTAAACAATGTCTACTGCTCTGCCCTCATCAATCCTTTTGGCAACTTCCCTGAGCCAAAGTTTCTCCCACTTTCCAAGGGGCCTCCACACTTAGACTAAAACAACAAGATTCTGTCTGTGCTTTCTGATAAGATGCAGCAAATCAAAAAGAAAAAGGATGGAAGTTGAGGATGGATCCTAGTGGGGCACCACAGGAATACATTAGAGAAATACATGTCATTGTTTTGTTTGTTTTCCCCCTTCCAGTTTATGCTGTGAATTGTGTTGAGTGAAGAGAGGATAAACATTGCAGGATCTTATTCTGAGGTAAGACCTCAATATAAACTCTGGTGTGGCTATTATGTTGCCAAGCAACAACTTGCTTGTCGCTTACATTGAAATTAATCATTGTCAAATGACAATACTGTCCTATTTCTTGTTTAAGAAACAAACAAACCTGAAGCCACATAATTTGAAATCATTACAATTCAAACAAGGACAATACCTTTCTATAGCTATGCATTCGGACTTGACTATAAATCACAGGGAGTAATTGACAGCCTTCTACTTACACAGGGAACCAGTCTTCTGTTCAATTTCCTCTCAGTATCAGCTCCCATGTCACATGAAAATGAACAAGAACATGCATTTATATAGCAACTTTCAAATCCTCAACACACCCCAGAGGTTTTTACAGCTAGTTTATTTTTTTTGAGTGTATTTAGTTCAATACGAGGTAAACACTACACAGCAAGGTCCAAAACAGCAATGAGATAGTTTCCCAATTTTGAGTGAAGGTTCCATGTCCTAGAAGAGCTCCCTTGCAAAGCTGGCATTTAGTGAGTAACACTCTTGCCTCTGAGATGGAAGGTTATGATTTCAAGTTCCACTCCACAGACTTGAACACATAACCCAGACTGATAGTTCAATGCAGTATTGGGTGAGGGCTGGGGGATGACATGCCTCTGATAAGATTAGATTAGATTAGATTAGTTTATTTATTGCACAAATACAGGGAACAATGTTGTTTAGTGTCACCACTATTTGGCGCCATCTTGAAACTCAGAAAATAAAGCAAGACGTCAAAAAGTAATGCAAAAGAGTTCATTTTTACATTTCCTTCTTGTTACGGCTCACAACAATCATTGCCTCCATCACCACCGCCAGCGTTCTGTGGGCTCCTCCAGCTTGCCATGGCTAACCACCACCTCATTGCTGCTGCCATGCATCCTGCACCAGGTCCTCACGGCTAATAAGATTTTATAACGAGGCTCTATCTTTCCTCATTGATAAAATAGCCCATGACACTGTTTCAAAGTGAATTGGAGGTGTTCTCCCTGATATCCTGGTCAATATATATCCCTAAACTAACCTGACTAAGGCAGGGGTTATAGGCTTACGGGATTTTTCAGCTTATAAATTGGCTACTTTGTTTCCTATATTACAACAGCAAATACACTTCAGAAGTATTTTCACAAGTATAAAGGACTTTGGGATGCGTTGAATACTAACGACTGTAATACTTTCTTTGATTTTTATATAATTGTTTGCACATATCTGACCAGGTACAAGGGCCTAATGATTTTGATTAACTGACTGGATTGGCAATTTTGTCCATCATCTCTTTGGCCTGGACGGAAACCTTCACCTCTGAGTCAGAAGATCTAGGGTGAATAGTCCACTCCAGACAGTCATGATGGGTGGAGGCTGGTGCTTCAAGTTCTGGCTTGATGCTTAGTAAGATTCTTGCCAACCCTGTTGTCCCCCACCTGCCTCAATACATGGTTTGAGGGAGTCCTTAAAATTCTCCTGTCATCCAGTTTATCAATCTATCTGCTACTGTAATGACCATTATGGTCATAAAGGATTCATCATGTCAGTCCATGTTCATATGGGGATCAAGAAAATAGCAGAGGAGTTAAACAGATATTTTGCATCACTCTTTACAGTGAAAGATACTTCGAATATATCATTAATACCAGAGAATATGGGGGATGAATTAAATGCCATCATCATTGCTAGAGAAATAGTATTAGACAAACTACGGGCAGATAAATCCTCTGGCCCTAATGGCTTGCATCCGAGGATCTTAAAAGAAGTAGCTCCAGAGATAGTAGATACATTGGTTGTAATTTTCCAAAAATCTTTGGGTTCTGGAGAAGTACCAGAGGATTGGAAAAGTGCCAACGGATTAGTAACTATGGGCCATTAGCCTAACAGCTATTGTGGGAAAATGTTGGAATAAATTATTAAGGAAGTAATAGCAGTGCATTTGGAAAATCGTAATCTAAACACGCAGAGTCAGCATGGTATCATAATGTCTGACTAATTTATTAAAGTTTTTCAAGGAGATCTCAACTAGAAGGGAGCCATGGGCGTGTTATATTTGGACTTCCCGAAAGATTTTGATAAGGTACCTCACAAAAGTCACACGTTAAGAGCCCACAGCGGTAGAGGTAGTATATTAGCGTGGATAGAGAATTGGCTTATGGGCAGGAAACAGCGAGTGGGGAGAAGGGTTTCCTTTTCAGGTTGGCAACTTGTGACCAATGGGATTCCACAGGGATCACTGCTGGGACTACAACTGTTTACAATATATATTAGTGACTTGAAGGAAGGAAGTGAATGCACTGTAACCAAATTTACAGACAACACAGAAATAGGTGGAAAGGCAAGGTGCAAGAGGGAACAGTTTACAGAGATATTGACAGGTTAATTAAGTGGGCAACACATTGGCAAATGTTGTATAATGTGGGAAAATGTAAAGTTGTTCATTTTGGAAGGGAGAACAAAAGCATACAATATTATTTAAATAGAAAAAAACTGTAGAAATCTGCAACAAAATGGGACGTGGAGGTACTTGTGCACCAAACACAGAAAGCTAGCACACAGAGGCAGCAGGTAATCGGGAAGGCTAATGGAATGTTGGCCCCTTATTTCAAGGGAATTGGAGTATAAGAGTTGGGAAGTCTTACTGCAACTGTACAAGGCGCTGGTGAGACCACACCTGGAATACTGTGAGCAATTTTGGTCCCCTTATTTCAGGAAAGATATCATTCAATTCGAGTCAGTTCAAAGAAAGTTCACTAGGATGATCCCTGGTGTGGAGGGATTGTCTTATGAGCAAAGGCTAAACTGGTTGGGACTCTACTCTCTGGAGTTTAGAAGAATGAGAGGTGACCTCATTGAAACATACAGGATTCTTAACAGGCTTGATAGTGTAAAGGCTGAGAGGATGTTTCCTGTTGTGGGAGAATCTAGGACCAGAGGGTACATCCTCAGAATAAAGTGGTGCTAATTTAAGACAGGTATTAGGAGAAAGTTCTTCTCTCAGATTGTTGAGAGTCTTTGGAACTCCTTGCCACAGACAGCTGTGGGGTCAGGGTCCTTGTGTATATTTAAGGCTGAGATAGATTTATTCTTGATCAGTTGGGGCATCAAAAGTTATAGGGAAAATGCAGAAAAGTGGACGTGAGGAATGCCAGATCAGCCATGGCCCTAATGAATGGTGGAGCAGACTTGAGGGGCTGAACAGCCTACTCTTGTTCCTTTCTCTTATGGTCTTATATAAATGGATAATGTAGTGATTGTAACAAGGTCAGCCAGGTGGACGTCATAGAGTATGAATTCCATGATTGGGCTGTTAACCTGGTCCAATCAGGGAGCCCTGGCTGACAGATATAAACAGGAGTGTCAGACATCCTGCTCACTCTGAGAGCTGGATCAGTGTCAAGGACTCTCCACGTGTAAATAAAAGGTGACTTGATGATGGGATACTGGCCTATGTAGAGTTGTTTCAGATACATTCCTCAAAAGTAAGGTTATGAACCACCATTATCAGGGTTGGCAGGAATGTGGTGTAATCAGATCAGCCACGATATTATTGAATGGCAGAGCAGACTTACTGACAGTGTAGATCTTCCTCGATCAGTATGGAATTGAAGTGCCAATCTAGATTACATGCTCAAGTCTCCAGTGTGGGATTTGCATCCATGGCGTTCAGAATCAGAAGAAAGCAGTCTACCTGCTCAGCCATTGCCAAGACCTTAATAAACCTTATCTTCCCTTTCCCAAGCTTGATTCATTCAGACTTGTAAAGGTCCGCTGGATTGGAGCATCACTCCTCACCCCAGCATCAAACATTGGACAACTAGAGACATTTTCCATGGAATGCAACTGATGGAACCAGCAATTAGCCTACATGTACTGTCAAGTCAAGGCCAGGAGCATGTATGCAAACCTTCAGTATGAATTCATACCTCCGGGAGCTCCTTTCCAGGAAGGTTTCACCATCATGAAAGGTGAGCTAATGAAACATTCGCCATTCCAGGACACAATTTGAATCTGGCATTAGCAGTAACCACAATGGGATGGTACCATAGGTCTTAATACCGGGTATACGTTTAGCAACAAACTTCAGCACCTGTTTTCACCAAACACACTCACAGTCCCCCATCAGTCCAGATTGTTTTCAAGTGCTAAAATTAAGGGACTAAGATCCAAGTCTTGGATTTATCCAGCAGTTAATGCTTTAAGTATATCTGAGGGAACTGCTGAAAGTGATAGTGTGACAGAGTTACTGAGCCTGATTATGAAAGGATCTTACTGATAGGATGACGGAGTTAGTGTTCAATTGTGCATTGAATCCCAATGGACTGAATCCATTCTCATTCTCTCCCACTATAAAGAATTTCAATGTGTCATGCCCTTGTTCTGCATTCTTTACAGGATCGCAATGGACTAAACTTAATGCCATTGTACCCAATCTGTTCTCTAATAATACTGAAACAAGGTATCCTGTGCCAAGAATAAAATATTCCTCGGTTATCCAGTGCTTTCTGAAATGGCCTTAATAGCTGGAGGTGCAGTTTTCTGGCACAATGTTGGAATCACATGATCTTCCTTTGTATTTTACATGGGTGTAGTTGCCTGGCAGGAAGGCAATGGTTTATAAAAGGATATCACATGAGATTTCTTATTTTATGTACTGCAAAAGAAGGTGCTTTAGTCTTTTCATTGCTTCAAGCCACGTGTAAATCAGTAATGGGATACAGAACCAAGCCGAAGATTTGTGTCATAGTTTGATTCGGTGCTATAATAATTACAAAGTAATTACTATAGGGGATGCACTAAATATTCTCACAGTTGTGCATCAGCCATTGGAGGTTAAGGGCTGTGATTGTAATGTTTAGGAAATTTATAATTTTCAGACCTCGATGTACAGCTCCTTTGAAGAAATAATTGGTGTCTATTGAATTAGATGTTAAACTGAGGCTCTGCCAGGCCTCTCACGTTCCCATGGCACTACTCAAAGACCTGGGACATGCTCCCAGACTTCTGGTCAATGTTTATCACTCAGTCAATGTGACAAAAACAGATTGTTTGGTCATTTATCATATTGCTGTTTCCTTGCTGAGAGTGAATTACCTGCCACATTTCTTACAACACCAACTTCAGAAAGTACTGGCTGTAACACTGGATGCCCTGAGGTCATGAAAGGTGCTCTATAAACGTGATTTAACTTATCCACAGTTCAGCAAAAGCCAGCTTCAACAACACAAATGTACAGTAATAATTTTTAAAGAGTATACTGACCTTTTTTGTATGAATGAAGAAAAAAATCAGAGTTAACGTTTCAGGTCCACTGACCGTTCTTCAGAACTGGACCCAAAACGTTAACACTGATTTTTTCTTCATAGATGCTGCCAGACCTGCTGAACTTTTCCTGCAACTTCTGTTTTTGTTCCTGATTTACAGCATCCACAGTTCTTTCGGATTTTTTATATGAGTGATGTATACAATACAACTCAAGTGCATTCCTTAAATTTGTTGACTTCAGGCTTCTCACTCAACTACAGAAACCATTTTCTTTCAATGAAGACTTTTGTTCCTCCCATTTTTTCCTGATACTGACCCTCTATTGAGCATCACCCCTTTGATGCCAACTGCTTTCTAATGCCTCACATAAATCCATCCTTGATGCTCATGGCTAATTAGCGTGCAAAAACACTAATCACTATCTCAATTGTAAATTCAGACATTTTCTCATCGCTCATATTTTTGTAACAAATAAAGGGAATCGTTTCTAGGATTTTTTAAAATATAGTGCCATATGATAAATTGTTAATGATAAATAAATAGATAAATCCTTGAGTTTTCAATATATAAACATATAACCAAAATAGCAGCTGAGTAGCAGGGCTGTGTTCGGGTTTCTGAGTCTGGCGCTTGACGGCTCCCATCTGTTTTCCTTTTTTTGTTTTATTCTCCTTAAAGCCTTCTGCGTCGGGGTCATCGGCATCAGTGTGGCAGCAAGAGTGGGCTGTTTGTGGAATGGCAGCAGTCTTCTAACACTTGGAGGCTGTGCCAGCATGTTTGTGACTCCTCCCAGCAATCAGCAGCAAAGCTCCTCCCTAAAATCAGCAACATTGGAATCGGCAGAATGTTTGCGACTCTGCCGGACAAATCTCTCTCCTGTGATCGGAGACAGCAAAAGACTACAGGCTGTGGTTAGGCCTGGGTGCCTGCATCGGAGGCTTAGCGCTTATAGAGATGGAACTTATAAGATCGGCACATTTTTCTTTCCTTTTGGCTCTGTTGTTTTTTAATTCTGGTTTTTGTAACCAAGTTGGTGCCAGAGAATGGTGATTTTGTGCACTTTTCACTGTACTCCTGTATTCTTATACTTGAGCACACATGACAATAAAATCTAATTCTAATTCTAGTAAGATAAAACATAGAAAGCTATTTAGCCCAACATGAATGAGTGACCTAATTTGTTCCACTCCCTTGCACTTTCCCTGCAGCCCTATACTTTTTCTCCCTTTCAAGCATTTATCCAATTGTCTTTTTTAATGTAACTATTTAATTTGCTTTTGTTCTGTCAGGCAGTGCATTCCAGATAGAGGCAGGAGTTGGCTAATTAGCCCCTCAAGCCAATATCCAATCAGATCATCTGTCCTCACTCCCTATATCCATCTTTGCCCATATCACAATCTGTTGACAAACAGGGAAATGATGGCCAAGTGGCAGTATGGCTATCCTATTAATCCAGAGATCCAGGTTCAAATCCCACCATAGCAGATGGTGGAAATTGAATTCAATAAAAAAATCTGGAATTAAGAGTCTAGTGATGACTATGAAACTGTTGACGATTGTCGAAAAACCTCTCTGGTTCACTAATGTCCTTTAGGGAAGGAAATCTGCTATCCTTACCTTGTCTGGTCTACATGTGACTCCAGACCCACTGCACTCTTAACTGCCCGTCTGGACAATTAGTGATGGGCAATAAATGCTGGTCCAGTCAGTGATGCTCACATCCTGTGAATGAATTAAAAAATCTATTGAAGTACTTATTGCCCATCCCTAACTGACCCAGATGAAGGTAGTGCTGAGCTGCCTCCTTGAACCACTGCAGTCTTTGTGTTGTAGGGACATCTGTAGAGCCATGGGGAGGAGTTCCAAGACTTTGACCCACAACAATAAAGGAATGACCAGTATAGTTCCAAGTCAGGAAGGTGAGTGCCTTGGAGGGGAGCATGCAGGTGGTAATGTTTCCATACCTCTGCTGCCCTTGTCCTTCTAGGGCTTGAAGGTCATGGATTTTGAAGATGCTGTCAGAGGCACTTTGGTGAGTTGATGAAGTTTATCTTGTAGCTGCCACTGTGCATTACTCATGGAGAGAGTACACGTTGAAGTGCTGGATGGGGTGGCAATCAAGCAGGCTGCTTTGACCTGGATGGTATTGAGTTTCTTAAGTGTTGTTGGAGCTGCACCCATCCAGACAAGTGAGGAATATTCCATCACATTCTTGACTTGTGCCTTGCTTTGGAGGAATCAAGAAGTGAGTTACCAGCCGCAGGATTCCCAGCCTCTGACCTGCTCATGTGGTCACAGTGTTTATATTGTCATGACTGTGACAGAAATGCACGGATAATCGAGCCTAACTGCTTCACAAAGTACGTGGACCAAAAAGGTAAATGTTTTATTATATCGATAAAGTCATCAATTTGTTTTTGTTTTGTACTACTATGCTGTATAAAGTTTTGTCAGGGGTTTAATTAACTCAAATAGCTATTTTTATTAGACATACACAATAAGTGGTAACACTGGTTAACAAATACAGTATAATGTGGAATTAAACAGTATCCCCTTGGTCCCAAACATACAACACATTCACACGATAGGTGAGATAATGTGGCTGCACAGAGATGATATGGGTTTTAAAAACAAAACACAAAGGGAAGTTCAGTGGGTCATAGAATGCTAGCTTTTTATTTCAAAGTATATAGAGTTTAAAAGTAAGGAGATGTTGTTAAAAGTCAGACCACAGCTGGAATACTGTGAACAGATATGATCCCCCTTATTTAAAAGACATACTGAAATTACAGGTAGTCCAAAGAAGGTTCAGTAGATTGATTCTGAGTACAAAGGGATTTTCTTCTGAGATGTTGAGTAGGTTGGCTTGTTCTCATTGGAGCTTAGTACAATGAGAGGAGACCTTACTGAAGCACATAAGGTACTTAACAGTCTTGACAGGATAGATCTGGAGAGGTTAGGACCAGAGGGCATAATCTCAGAGTAAGAAGTTGCCCATTTATGATAGTTTTTTTTGTCTTAAAGGATATTGAATATGTGGAATTCTTTACCACTGAGGGCAGTCAAGGCAGGTTAATAAAGTATATTCAATACTGAGACAGATTTCTAATCATGAAGGGAATTAAAGGTTATGGAGGTAAGGCAGGAATGTGGAGTTGAGGATTATTGGATCAGCCATGAACTCACTGAATGACAGAGTGGACTTGAGGGGCTGAATGGCCTGCTTCTGCTCCTATGTCTTACGGTCTTAGCTCAGACTTAAAATTAACAGTTGATTGATCAACTGCCATTTGTACTAGAGTGATCAAACTTTTATCACCCTTAGCATGCAGATGTTTCATTCCAAAAGGCCTGGTTCTTATTTGAAAGTCATGTCCCTAATCCTAGCCTCCCCAGTCAGTGAAAAGTCTTTCCCACTACATACCCTATGAGCTCTAAGGATTAGCCCAGTAGTAGTGTCATTACGCCAACATACTAGCTCAAATCTGTCTTGTTACCAACTAAACATTATTTTTTGAGAGATTTGGTTTATTGGTTATTGAACATATTCAAGACACAGTTTGATAAATTTTGGGTACTGAGAATTGAGGAAATGGAAAAGTGTAGGATGGTAGAGTTGAGATTAAAGGTGATGGTGGTTTAGGGATACTTTCACTGGACTAGGAATCTTGAGACCCAGCTAGTGGAATTTAAATTCAATTAATTATAATCTGGAATATAAATTTAGTTTCATGGTCATCATTACTGAGACTATCACTGATCATGTAGAAACACATCTGTTTCATCAATGTCTTGTCCTTTCGAGAAGGAAGAACGCTGTCCTTATTCACTCTAGCCGACATGACTCCAGATCCATGACAGTCACATTGGCTCTTAATTGCTCACTGCATTGACACTAGCAAGTCACTCAGCTCAAAGGCAATTAGGGATAGGCGAAAAAAATGCTGGCCTTGCCAACAATGCTCATATCCCAAGATATAATTTTTTAAATCCATGATCTTACTGAATGGGAAAGCAGCTGGCTGAGAGCAATGTGGCCTTCTCTTTTAGATTATGCCTTATTTACCATTCACTAGTATTTGCTAGTACTGTGGGACAGTGTTTAAACGATAGTGGTGGAGTGATAGGAACCTACTGTACGCAGTGAAATAAAATCAAGTGAACTGAAAATGGAAATAAAACATAGAAAAGTAGAAATCAAAAGTGGAAGGCAGGGGAAAATAAGGGCCAGTAACAAATAGGGCCATAGTACAAACATAGAAGATTATTAAAAAGACAAGTCTAAAGATACTACTTCTGAATGCACAAAGCGTGACAAGATATACAAATTAACATCATAAATAGTTGTAAATGGGTATGATGTGATTGTGGTTACAGACACATAGCCGGAGGGTGATTAAAACAACTGACCATCCAAGGGTATTTAATCTTTAGGAAGGATGGGGAATAAGAAACAGGAGGTCGAGTGGCGTTGTCAAAGGTGAAATCAGTAACAGTGAAGGATATTGGCTCAGATATAGAATTAGACTGGGTGGAATTAAGTAGTAACAAGGGGCAGAAAATGTTGATTGAAGTTGTCTATAATCTGCCAAACAGTAGGGATAAGATAGGAAATAATATTCAACAGGAAAATAGAGATGCATTCAATAACGGTGCTATTGTAATCATGGGTGATTTTAATCTACGTATAGACTGAGCAAACCACATTATCAAGATTTTATTGCAACAAAAACATTGAAACACTAACTAGGGAATAGGATATCCTATATTTGGTTGTGTAATGAGAAGGGGTTAATTAACAACCTTGTTGTGAAAGGGTTTTTGGGAAAAAGTGAACTTAATATGATACAGTTCTTCTTTGGGATAGAATGTACAGTCCAATGTGAAATGAGTATTCTAAATCTAAGCACAGTAAATTACATAAGTTTGAGGGGTGAGTTGAATGTGATAGAATGGGTAACTTCATTAAAAAGCAATGGCTATTATTTAAGGAACAAACACATGCATTACAACAGTTAGACACTCCTTTTGAGTGAAAGGAAAAATGGTCCAACTATGGCTATCAAAAGAAACAATAGATAGTATTAGATTTAAACGAAAGGAGTAGTTGAGCAGAGGAGAACTAAGACATTGTTTGAGAAAGGAAAAGTAGGGTAAGGAATAAACTTGCAAGGAACATAAAAATGGACTGCAAGAGCATCAGTAAATATGAAACCATTAAAAGTTTATTCAAGTCAAACTTTCACTCCTTACAGTCTGAAACAGGAGAATTGATAATGGAGACCAAGGAAATAGCAGAGCAATTAAGCAATTACTTTAGTTCAGTCTTTAAGACAAAGAGAAAAGTCTTCCCACAAATTCTTGGGATGCAAGCGTCTATTGGGAAGGAGGAATGGAAAGAAAGTAACACTAGTTTAAAAAAAAGTTGAAGATACTAATGGCACTGAAAGCTGAGAAGTCCCCAGGGGCTGCTAATCTACACACAAGGATAGAGGTGGCTATGGAGATAGATGTGTTGGTTGTCAGCTTCTGAAATTCTGTAAATGACCTGGCAGACTGGAGGGTGAAAAAAGTAACTATCATTTAAAATGGAGGGAAGGAATAAACAGGAAATTGCATTAGAGATAGCAGGAACTGCAGATGCTGGAGAATCTGAGATAACAAGGTGTAGAGCTGGATGAACACAGCAGGCCAAGCAGCATCAGAGGAGCAGGAAGGCTGACGTTTCGGGCCTAGACCCTTCTTCAGAAATGGGGGAGGGGAAGGGGGTTCCGAAATAAATATGGAGAGAGGGGGAGGCGGATAGAAGATGGATAGAGGAGAAGATAGGTGGAGAGGGGACGGACAGGTCAAAGAGGCAGGGATGGAGCCAGTAGAGGTGA
>NC_063361.1:35583142-35675466 GCF_021869965.1 Rhincodon typus | reverse complement strand
CAGCATCAGAGGAGCAGGAAGGCTGACGTTTCGGGCCTAGACCCTTCTTTGGAAATGCCCGAATGTCTAGGGCTGAAATGTCAGCCTTCCTTCTCCTCTGATGCTGCTTGGCCTGCTGTGTTCATCCAGCTCTACACCTTGTTATCTCAGATTCTCCAGCATCTGCAGTTCCTGCTATCTCTGTTACCAGACATGTTGAGTTTCTCCAGCATTTTGTGTTTATCACCTTCCACTCTCACCATCCCTCTGTGCCACCAAAATACTTTTAGACCCTGTGAGAATTATGACGTCCTTACTCAGTTATGGCACAATCCTTTGTGCCTTTAGGCTCACAATGGCTGGCATTTATATAACATATAGTATAACAGCCCAGGGATTGTTAACATCGACAGGACTGTTAACAAACAGAATTTGACCTCAAGCCACAGAGGTATTGGGACAAAAGCTTGATGAAGGAAGATAGGCTTGAAGGAGTGTATAAATGCTGTCAGTAGGGTTTTTTTCTTTTTTGGGGAAAGATTATCAATACCTTGGGCCTGTACATGTCTCAAAAGATGTAAAATGAGAGGTGGATGTACAAGAGCCAGAATTGCAAGAATGTAGAGGCCTGTAAAGTTTTAGGGCTTAGGAATATTGTAAGGTCTGAGAGGGATAAACATCTAGTGAGTTAGAAATGATTTTTTAACTTGCAGCATTTCACAACCACAAGACAGGTAGATTGCAGACATTGGGAATGATGGGTGTTTGGGACTATCGAACCACGACCAGTGGTTATTTCTGTTGATTAATATCTGGATCTGACCTGGGATACAATTGACTCCGGGTCTTGAACTGTCCTTACATCTAGGTGAGAAGGCCAGGTTCAAGTCTCACCTGCCCCAGAAGAATATCTGGACAGGTTATTTTAAAGTTTTGTTTTTTTTAATTATCTGGGTTCCTTTTAGATTGTACATTGTGGTGGATTTTGGATTACAGCCATTTCACTGGTGAAACAGATGCCCATCAGTTATCCCAGTGGAATCAAACCATCATAAGAACCATTTGAGAATGAGGCAGGTGATATTTGAAAGTTGGTGAGCGTGAGCAAGTTATTGGTTGACTGGTTTTTGTTTTAAATTGAGAGTACTGAACATGGAGAGGGATGAAGCTAAAAAGAGGGGTTCCTGTTTGGAAATGCTTTCTGTATGTTACTATAAAATAACAATACAGTTTTAAGGCAAGAGCCAAGTATCAGTTGTGATATCGATTAAACATCCTTCTGTTGCTTTGGTAGCTTAACCAAGTTTCCTAACTATGCTACTGAAATGTATATATTCTGATAATCAGGATGGTGTGTACTTCTAAAGTTCGATCATATTTCTCCAGTGTCAAGAGTTTTAAAATAGATCCTGATGCAGCTCAATGTTGGGAAGCGTGTTTTCATGCCCAGGGCTATGATCTAAAGCACTGTTACTTGACGGATATGTAAACATGCTCTGACATTTACTGCAGTGATTGATTGTGCCTGTACTTGTAATTCACTATATGATCTCCTATTTATGTTTCTGCTGTGACCATTACCAAGTGGAATGATTTACTTCTCCACAAGAAAGGGAAAGTAAATGGGAGAAGAAAGGAACTGAAACTGTGAACCTATTGTGTTCTGTTAAATCTCTCCTTTTCACTTTCTTCATGATCATGGCATGATTCATTCTCTCAATTTTTCCTTACTTTCTCCACCATCAATCTACAATTCACCTATTTAAAAATAGCATTTATTTAGCACCTTTCATGACCACTGGATGTCTCAAAGGACTCTACAGCCATTGTACGTTTTTAAATGTAGTCATTGTTGTAATTTAAGAAATTTCGAGACAATATACACAGCAAGCTCCCACAGACAGGTTGGTAATGACTAGATTATCCGTTCCTGTCATATTTGACAGGATAAATATTGGCCAGGGCAGTGGGAAAAACTGCATCATTGAAAGAGTGTGGTGTAATCGTTTACACATTAGAGTACAGATGGGGCCTTGATTTAATGGCTTATAATCTCTTCCACCCACCCCCAACCCACTCATGCGATTTTGATTCTGCTGAGTGGGTGCAGATTCTTTCATTGTTTGCACCACTGGTCAGTCAAAGAGGGATCTATGACTTTGGCCATCTCCCCCAGTAGCCTGTTTGTTTGTTTACTGTGAAGCGCTGTGTGAGGTTAGCGGGCTATAAATATATAAACACAAGTTGTTTCTAAACTGGACACATTAAGCAACGTGACAAACACCAAATTCTAGTGTAACTTCCGACAGCTGTTGTACAAGCTATGAATAGAAACAGCAGCTTTACTGAAGATTAGGGGTGAATGGGAGGTGTGAAATGCGTAGTGATGCTTTACTACATTGAAGGTGCTATAGAAATGTAAGATGCTGCCAAAGTGGAGGAGATGGTTACCATTGAATTTAAACAAGTGCCTGTTTTGATCTTTGCGAAGGATTTCAAATGGATATTGAAGCAGAGTGGGAAATTCTGTTGGCTGACTAGAGACCTTGGTAAAGCACGTGTGGCAGTGCTGAGACTGTGAAACAGAATTACTGCTAAATCAGTGACTGAGATAGAGGGAGAGAAACGTGGCAGTCAGTTTGTACTCTGTATACTTCGATAAAAAAGCTATAAATCCCAAATTAATTTTACTAATGCTGTTAATTGAGGGATGAATATGAGCCAAGGCACCACAGTGCTATGGAATCCCTCTGTATCCATGTGACAGGACATGGTTTTCTTTAGTTTCATGTCTCAACAGGAAGATAACTGTGACAGTTCTTCTTTAGTGCTGTATACTGGGAGTATCAACCTGGATTAAATACTCAAGTCCTATGAATGGGACTAGCTTCTATGACCTTCTAACTGACTTAAGCGTGCAACCGGAACAATGTCTGACATGGGTTCTTAACTTGGCCACACTGACTGGGTGATAGTGGGGCTTTTTCACCTACCCCTCTGGGCAGTTCAGTTTTGTACAGTATTATCGGGTCAGCTTTCGCATTGGTAATTAACTAACTGAGCACTGGAGGTCAACCTAAGCTTCATTATACCCTTGCCTCATCTTATAAATTTCAAATTTAAAGTAAAGGGATTTGCTGTCATCCTGACAAGGTTATTAGATCACAGTTTCCACATTTCCACTATCCATTCCATGAGGAGGTGCTTCCCCGAACAGTCTAGTTCCAATTTAAGGTTTTCCCCTTGTGCCCAGTCAGAGGAAATTGTTTCTCTGCATAGATTCTTTAATTTAAATGCATAAGGTTATGTCAATATGTTAAAGCATAATGGAATGTTAGTTTTTTTTTTCTTGAAAATACCAACCTTGTTTATGCAATTTGTGCTCATGATTGAATCTTTTTTAGCCTGGTAATATTTGTTGAACTTCAGCTACATGTTTTGCAAGACCAGTATATCTTCCTCAGTGTGGTGTACTGAATTGAGCACAGTACTCCAGGTGTGTCTAACTGAAGCTTTATGTAATAGCATGATGCCTGTCCTTCACTGCAAATTGCAACTGCTAATCTAGCACTGGTTTTAAACCTCTGGCTAGAATACCAAATTGGAAAAACAAAAGATTTCCTTCTGTCATTTTTAATCCTCAGCAAGGAAGTATGGGCTATAAACAGGACTATTTGCATGGCAGCAGAAGCAATAGATAGGGCTACACAATCCCTCAACCAAAGGTTAAATATAAGCTTTGTTTCCAGTTGAGTGGCATTGGACAATGAAACAACGTACAGAACGTGGAGGTTCCAAAAATATACTACTTCCAATGATGCGGGACCCCATCACAATAGAGCAAAAGACAAGGCTGAAATATTTGCATACATCCCCAGTCAGTGCTGAATGGATGATCCATCTCTGCCTCTTTCTATGAGCTTCACCAGTACAGGTATCAATCTTCAACCAATTCGATTCTCTCAAGATATCGTGAAATTGTTGATACAGCAAAGGCTATGTGTTCTGACCACGTTCTGGCAATTCAACTGAAGATTTGCTACAGAACTAAATGCACCACTAGGCAAGCTGTTCCAGAACAACTACAACACCGATGTCTATCTGACTATGTTTTTAAAAAAAAATTGCCCAGGTATGTACTGTTCATAAAAAAGCAGGACAAATCCAACATGGCCAATTACCAGTTCATTGGTCTAATCTTGACCATCAGCAAAGTGATGGGGCAGGTTTTTAACTGTGCTATCAAGTGGCACTTGCAGGCAACAACCTGCTCACTGCACAATTTCGGTTCTGTCAGGGCCACTTGGTTCCTGACTTAATAACAGCTGAACTCCAGAGGGAGGTTGGAGCGATTGCCTTGACATCGAGACACTATTAAACTGAATATGGTATCAAGGAGTACCAGCAAAACAGCAGTCAATGGGAATTGTGCCACATAACTGCTAGTCAAGGCCATCTCCAGTAAGAAAAAAATTGACTAGTCTCCCTCAATAACATTGATTGCTGAAGCCAACTATCAATATCCTGGGGTTTACTGTTGGCCAGAAATTGAACTGGACTAACTATATAATTACTGTGGCAACAAGAGCAGCTCAAATGTTAGAAATTCTGCAGTGTTTCATCAAAGCCAGTCCTTCATCTGCAAGGCACAAGTCAGGAGCATGATGCAATACTCTCCACTGGCTTGAAATGTACAGCTCCAACACCACTGAAGCTTGCCACCATGCAGGACGTAGCAGCCTGCTCAACTGGGACTCTGTCCACCGTTCACTTCCTTCATTACCGATGCCTTATGATAGCAGTGCGTACCATCTACCAGATGCACTATAGTATCTTGCCAAGTGTCTTTTTGATAGAACTTTACAAATCTGTAACCTGTACCACTTAGAACAAAGGTGGCAGATGCATGGGAGCACCACACCTGCAAGTTCCTCTCCAAGACTTCTCTATCTGACTTAGAACTTGCCTTTTCTTAGGGAAGTAAAGAGTGGGCAGTAAATGTTGGCAAAACTTGTGGTGCCTACATCCTGTTAACTGGGGAGACAAGTGGCCTGTTTGGTGTGTATGCTACATCATATTAGCAGTGTTGTGAAACTCAGCCTAGAGCTGTCATGTAACAAAGTTTGAGTTGCACAGGAACTGTTGCACCCTGCCCCTCCCAAAAAAAAACTCCACTGCCAGACTGCAGAGATTAAAAACTGATTTAATTAAGGTGCACAGGTTCCCTTTTTGATCTCCAAGTAGGGTCTCATTATTGCAGTGGTTTGGTTAGATGAAGCACACATCTAATTTGCCTGTGTTGTCTGTTTTGATGGATAACTTGAGCTTCATGAAATCATAACTGTTTCCAGCATTTATACTCATCTAAATGTGTGAAATACTTTAAAGTTGGAAGACATTCTAACGATGCAACAAGTCAGATAGTGTTTATGACTTCCCTAACCCTGACCATTAATCTCTTTTTCTGTTTCGGAGTCTTTGTGAAATCTTGTAGAATTGCTCATGGATTACCGTGGTTCCAGGAAGTCTGCACCTATTGCAGCATTTTTTATTGGAATACTTATTGGGACATAATGTCCGTTTTAGTGGTGGGTGACCCCAAATTTCTAGTTTCTGTGCAACTACATTGTGTACCATCTCTTTTTCTCAAGGTCTTCTCTTCCTTTTCTCAAAGCACTGACTCTTGCTGAGGGGCAGTCGAACAGTTCTGGTCACTATATGAAAGTGCTTCTGAAAGCTGGGATTGGGGTGATAAGTGGAATTATGAGCTGAAATGTTGGGCTCCTGAGCACTGAGGCAGCAATGGCTGATGTGGAATGCTGAGCAAGTTATAACAACTGTGCTCCTGCTTGAACAGACTCCTGTTTTCATGGCCTTCTAACACTGTCACAATCCCTTGAGGAGAACAATTTTCAAGTCTCACTATGGGATCACTGTGGGAAATAAACTTGGAAATTGCTGCCTGTAATATCTCTCCCAAGGTGCTTTGTGGATGAGACAATGGATTGAGTGCTTTCTGATCTCTAAGGCTTTGATCTCTTTCTGTCTGTGCTGTCTCCAGACTTTATTCCTTCAACTTTAACCTTTTGCGCATCTTCATTTTCATAGCCTCATCATTGGCGGTCCTGTCTTCAGCTTGAAAGGGCCTCAAATCTCAACTTGCATCACTGAATTTGTCTGCTTCTCTACCCACCTGTCCTTCTTTAAGATAAGCCTTGCAATCTGCCTCTGATCAAGTTTTTGGTGTCATCTGCTCTTGTATCGCTGTGTGCAGCTTAATGTTTGTCTGAAAATGCTCCTGTGAAGTTTTTTTAGGGATACTTTGCTAAAGGTACTATGTGAATGCAAACTAGTTTATCGAGGCACTGATTCAATAGTACTGATTCATGTAGCGCAATCACTGAGAAGATCACCACTAGGCAGGAGTGAGAGAGTGCACTGATTTGCATTGTGGGAATGTTACTTGAATGTTTGTGGATGTACACTGTCTTCAAGTTTAATTTAGTTATAACATGTCCTGTCAAGTACAGCAGGTCTACTGTAATGAAACCAGGCAGCCAAAATGTTCTCTGGAAAATTCCAGTTGTTCCTGTTGCAGACTTGGCTGTGGGTTTACGAATGATATTGGATACATGGGAAGGCTATACAGATACTTAATGTTACCTTAGACTTTAACTATCTGTCCACTGGTAACATAGGAACAGGAGGGGAGGGAGATTACAAAGAGATATTAAGCAAATTTCTACTAAAGCCCTGGTAAGTGGACAAGTAAGGGCTGATTTGATTAAAGTTTTCAACATCTAAAGGGGAGCAGTAGGATATAAAAGACAAAAATCCTGCTGTTCAGGGAGTCTAAATTGAGAAAGATTTAAAAGCTAGTGAGACCTGTCAGAATTTTAATTAGGAAACATCTTATGCTAATAGAAAGTTTCCACATCTCCTCTTCAGGAAACAAATGATTTAAGATAATCTGCAAATTGTAACCTTAGTTTAATAGATTTCTGTAAATTCAAAAGAGGGCATTGAAAGATAAGAGTATCAAGTCACAGGTCAGCCATGACCTCACTGAAAGTTGCATCAGGCCTGAGGGATTTAATACCACCCTTGAAGGTCAGGTATCATTTTGGGAAATCTACAAAGTATCCTCTCCAAGCAAATATATATCTTTTCTAAGATGAGGTGCTCAGAGCTCATTACAGTGTTCCAGGAGTTTAACCGTGAAAGTTCCATTTCTATTCCCTTTGATTTTTGGCGTCTATATAAAATGGCATCAGATTCATCAGGCATGATCTATTCTTTAAATCCGTGCTGACTCACTCCATTTGCTAACATTTTAAGGTGTTCAAGTACGCTATCCTTAATTTAAAAACTCTCGTATTTTCAAGACAATAGGTGTTAGGCAACCTGTCTATAATTTCCATTGCTGTTTAAGTGAAGTAGCAAACAGATTTCCAATCTAATGGAACACTTCCCGAATGTAGAGAGCTTTGGAAAATGTTAAATAAAAATTGAAATAATTGCGGATGCTGTAAATCAAAAACAAAAAACAATGGCTGGAAAAGCTCACCAGGTCTGGCTGCATCTGTGGAGAGAAATCAGAGTTCACATTTCAGGTCCAATGCTTCCTCAGTTCTGCCAAACCTGCTGAGCTTTTCCAGTAATTTCTGTTTTTGTTTGGAAAACATTTAGTTGTAGACCATCTTCAATGTCCTAATAGCTTCCTTTTAAAGGTTTGGTTGGAAATGATCCAATCTGGGGGTTTTGTCCCTTTGCTTCCTTGTTTCCTCATTTCAGACGAATTTGGTATTTGAGATTTTCTATTTATCTTTAATTGTTTTGTCCATAACCCTTGTAAAAATTTGGAAATGTTCCCTCATCTCCTCCCATGACACCTCCATCACTGGATGCAAAGTTAGAATGATTGTAAGAGAGTGGGACAGTCATCAGCTTAGTATTTGATTGTCTTCCGGACATTGAGCTTAGATCAATGAGGTGTGGTGACTAGGGTTGAGCTTTGTGCTCAGCTGGGCCACATTGGCAGTATTCTATGTAGTGTTTCTACTGCAGTTGGGAATTTGTTTTACCAAAACACAGTGGATATTAAAATCTTTTTTGACATGTTCATAAACCTTGAAGTCACAAAGCTTATCCAGTAAGTCACAGAGCAGGTAGGGGCCAGATTGCGTCCCTGATCCACGTAGAGTGATGTAAACCTTGGTCATATTGAGCTTGGGTTGGAGAAAGTCAAACCAACTGGAATCCCTGCATTTGATTTCTGCTGTAAGATATGGCCATTGAGCTCACTCTGCTGTTCTCTCAATTTTATGCTTTGTACATTTGTGCATTAATTAAGAAAATGCATTCCTGTAGTGCCTTTGACAAGGTAATCAATACTTTTGAAATGTTAAGGTGGGAAACATGGCTTCCAATTCATGTACAGCAAACAGCCAACAGCCATCTGACCAGATCATACAAGCTTTTAAAGTGATGGCTAATGGATAAAGATCGGCCATGACACCGAGGAGAACTCAGTTCCCCTGATCTCTCAAAATGTGCCATGTTAATATCCAGAGTAATGTTGTCTTGGATCTCGGCTCATATGGTGTCTGAGACTTTTCTCCCAAGTTGGTTTCATACTGAGGTTGGGGGTGTGATTGGAAAGATTTGTTTGTTTCCTGGTATGAGCTTAAACATGAGCTGAGTGCAAATCCTACGAATTAGCTTGTTGCTTTTAGTTTCTGTAGTGACTTGAGCAGGGCTGGTCATCCTTCCTCTCCCCACACCCCCCAAATGTTTATCTGTTTTGAAACAGTGGAGGTCAAGCAGCTGCCAGTCATGTGCTTTTCAGAAAGAAATACTGCACATCAACAACATTTTGTTCCTGGACTGATTAAAAATAACTGTTTGTTCCAATATCGAGTGATGGAAGTTCACCCAAGCATGTCAGTAACTCCATCTGGAGCAGGCCTATTTCTGTCAGCATCATTTCCAGGGGATTTCTATACCCAGCGACTATTCTTATCTGCTACATGTAGCCATTTGTAGTTACATGTCAACACTTCTGTGTATTGTAGTCGAGTCAGAGTCCAGTCTTGCATCTTATTGTGACTTTTCTCCTGTGCAGGTGTGTTCTTGATAAGCATTGAGCTCAGTCGATACTGTTTGTGACTACAAAGTAACTGTATACAGGACAGATATGCTGGGAGGTAAACCTGTGGAATTTACTAGCAAATATAACCTTTGCTACACATGCTGTTTTTAATCAGTTACCCTTTATAAGCAATCTGCTTGTTTTGTGTAGGATTTTAAATTCCTTCAATTTTGGTAGTGGGGTAAGTTGCATAGTGACTGATCTTCACCTGAGAAGTTCTAAGCCTTAAACCTGATTGTTGGGACCACCGGTAGTGTTAATGCCTCACCGGACCCTGCGGCTGGCGGGTTTTCTGAGAACAATGTTGGTTTGTGAAAAGTAAAACTTCCACAATGTTAAGATTTAGGAAAGAGTTCATGATTACTCATGAGGTTTATTCCCCCAAAAAAATTGCATTTTGAGCAATTACGCAAAAGAGCTGGAATTTTCTTTATACCAACATCTTTTGCACGCTGACCAACCATGGCCTTTAATTTTATCCCTAACTGGACTTGTACAGTGAGCAGCCAATAGGTCCAAAACTAGTGGAGTTAGTTATTAAAGATAGATTGGAAAAAGGGCTTTAGAAATGCCAAAGGACTTTACAGCCATTGTATGTTTTTCTAAGGTTCCGTCAATGCAGACCAGAGAGAAGTTGCAAGATTTAGAATCACTGTATTCCTCACTATTCCTCCAATAATATATTTCTAGTATAACTGATCACCTTTGGCTTTGTGATCGAATGGGCTAGGCTGTCAGTATCCTTTCATCCTTTGTTCAGAATGGAGACACTGAACAGGTTAATAATGAACAGGCAGTTCTCCCTTTCAACTGTGTGGATTCTGTTTTCCTTTTTTTGAGGCAAGAATCTGGGAATCTTCTGTCTTATTCCACACTTCACTCTTGAACAACAGCAGTAATGCAGCTGTATTTTTTGTTGACTGCATAAGGGACACAAGACAATGGAGGCTGCTTTGCTGATAAGATGGTGTAGAGTGATTTGCAGCAATATAAAGTATTGAGTTTGAGTTTTTTTTAAACATAAACCCTGGTATCAAATGTGTACTTGGTCTTAATGTCTGCATTGTCTTGTTGGACCTTCAAGGCATCAACATTTCCAGTTAACTTGTCTCCTTTCGATTTGTGTGTCTGCAAATCTGAGCCCATTCAAAACTGTTACCTGTGTTCTATTCTTAAAATTCTGCTCATGCAACTTGGATCTAGGTTGATTCCTGATCAAGCATTGTCTCAATTTGAACATTTTCTTTTTCCTTTTCATGTTCCTATAGGCCTTACTCCCCCATCACAAATTTCTTTTGACACTTCAACTCTGTTTTTATTTAGCATAGAAAAGATCTAGAAAGAACTGTGGATGCTGTAAATCAGGAACAAAAACAAAGTTGCTGGAAAATCTCAGCGGGTCTGGCAGCATCTATGAAGGAAAAAACTTTCCTCGGAAGCACAAATGTCTGAATGCTGCCTAATCTTCTTTCTCCTCGAGATGGTGGGGATTATAATACTGAACCTGAGAAGGTCCTCTTTCTGGAGAGACTGCTGTTCTGAGGAAGGGTCACCAGACCCAAAACGTTAACTCTGTTTCTTTCCTTCACAGATGCTCCCATACCTACTGAGATTTTCCAGCAACTTTGTTTTTTCCTCTTCTATGCTAATTTGGTTTCTTGAGAATTCCCAGTTTTATCTAGTCTTTGATGGTTACACCTTCTTTTGCTTAGGCCCAAAGCTCAGAAATACCCTCCGTACAATTCTTTGTTTCTTTCCTTTTTGAGACACTCCTTAAAACCTACCTGTTTAACTGAGTTTTTAGTAACATGTCTCCACCGTCTCCTTATGCGCTTTGTTGTCAAATTTTATCCGATAATCCTCCGCAACATGCCTCAATATTTTATTATGTTAAAGGTACTCCGAAATAAAGTTCTAATTTGGATGTGGAAAATTGGATTTTTATAGAAATCTGATAAACATTGTCCCCTAGACTGTTTTACTGGGGTTAAATTATCGACTATATATGCAGAGTAATTGCAAGGTAAGATGAAGATGTTGTTTCTCTGCTGGAATACTTTAATACATTCTGTTCCTCTCTTTCTCTCTCTCTCTCTCTCTCTCTCTCTCTCTCCTGTCCAGCCACCATAAGCCCACAGATGTCTGAATGCTGCCTAACCACCTTTCTCCTCAAGATGGTGGGCATTCTAATACTGAACCTGAGAAGGCCCTCTTTCTGGAGACAACAAGGTGCAGGGCTGGATGAACACAGCAGGCCAAGCTGTGTTCATCCAGGCCTGCACCTTGTTGTCTCGGATTCTCCAGCATCTGCAGTTCCTACTATGTCTGATTCAATTTTAACCCCTCTTTCTGGAGAGTCTGCTTTTTTTCTGTAGCTTTGCTTTTGGTCTCTGGATATTCCAGTCTGTTTGTGTTTATATCTGACCATTTATAGGCTGTACTGTTATTACATTATGACAGTATCTACACTTCAAAAATACCTTATTGGCCATAAAGAGCTTTGAAATTCTGTGTGAAAGATTCTACATAAATGTAATTCTTTATCCCTTTCAAATAGGCCACTACAGTAACAAGCTGTATTTCTGTGGTATCTGTAACCTTGTGAAACGATGTATGGCATTATGAGGGTTTCTCCCCCTTCTAGAGAATGTTATCAGCTTGCTCTGCATGCTCTCTTCCACTCTCTTTCACTACCCCCTTCATCCTTTATCCCATCTTTCTGAAACCTGAAGGTGTAAAAACATGCATCCCTATTCTGTGAGGCCTCGTGTTGGCATCTAGTCTGATGTGTTGGTGTTTACATGAATAATTACAAACTGGCAGTGAAAACTCTGCTTTTGATTGTCTCAGTATAGTAAAAGACAAGCCGGTCTGTGGATTTATTTGCCATTTAAATAAACTATTACTGAAAATCATGCCTGTATACTAATTATATCAAACATGAGCTACCAACAAAGCATGTAGTTGACTGCTGAACAATCTGTGTCAAATGCAGGCATGTTCATGGACATTGAACTGCAGTGCTTATTTAATCTTTGGTAATGAGCACTGAGGGGGTACAGAAGGATATGTAACACATGGAAGATAATTATTGGTATTATGTTGCTTGACGAGTATTGTGACACTTACCAGGGAATACAGACAGACTGTGGATTTAATGTCACGTGAAAGACTGTTTGCTACAGCAGCCTCTTGGCCCCTACATGAACTGGGGGCTGTAGGAAAGGAGTGACATGGTTAAATGCCATGTTGACTGAAGACTTCAATAACCTTGCAGACACCTCCAAAGTAGGATCCAGACGCTTTCAGATTTCGATTTAAGATTAATCAGCCCTGTGTTTTAGAAGTGTTTCTAATTGTATTGCTTCATGAACTTGCAAATGGCTTAAGTGAAATGTCTGATCCTCTCTAGCTAGAATGGTTTTAAGCAAATGCTGTGTTTTGACATAGTGACATTGGTTTGCATGAAGGAGGGTTGGAGTTTGGGCTGAATGTTTTGAGAATATTCTTAGAGTACGAAATGTTACATGACCTTGAAGAGGGAAACCAGCACAATATACTGATAAATTACCATATTATATATTTTGAATCACAAGAACAAATTATTGGAAAAACTCAGCAAGTCTGGCAGTATCTGCAGGGAGAAAACAGTTGATGTTTCAGGTCCAGTGACCCTTCTTCAGAACTGATTTTAGCTGAAGATGGGACAGGGGAGGTGTAAATGATAAGTAGTAATGGAGCCCAGAGAGAGAGAAAAATGGTTGGGCAGATAAAGGAATGGGTAAAGGTCAGCCTGGGAGAATTAACAGCTGCCAGTGGGGGCCATTAGTAGCTGATGATGCGTTGTTTGTGGTGGCAGTCCATATGTTAAAGTCTGGTGAGTGGGGTTTAGAGTAAGGACATGGGAGAAGATGCTGAGGCCCTGAAATTGTTGGACTGTATTATTGAGCAAATGATTGCAGCGTTCCAAAGTGAAAAATAAGACGCTGTTTTTCTAGAGAACAAGGTGCAGAGCTGGATGAACACAGCAGGCCGAGCAGAAAGGCTGACGTTTCGGGCCTAGACCCTTCATCAGAAATGGGGGAGGGGGAGGGGGTTCTGAAATAAATAGGGAGAGAGTGAGAGGTGGATAGAAGATGGATAGGTGGAGAGGAAACAAACAGGTCGAAGAGGCGGGGATGGAGCCAGTAAAGGTGAGTGTAGGTGGGGGGTCAGGGAGGGGATAGGTCAGTCCAGGGAGGACGGACAGGTCAAGGGGGCGGGATGAGGTTAGTAGGTAGGAGATGGGGGTGCGGCTTGAGGTGGGAGGAGGGGATAGGTGGGAGGAAGGACAGGTTAGGGAGGCGGGGACGAGCTGGGCTGGTTTTGGGATGCGGTAGGGGGAGGGGAGATTTTGAAGCTTGAGAAATCCACATTGATACCTTTGGGCTGCAGGGTTCCCAAGCGGAATATGAGTTGCTGTTCCTGCAACCTTCGGGTGGCATCGTTGTGGCACTGCAGGAGGCCCAGGATGGACATGTTGTCTGAGGAATGGGAGGGGGAGTTGAAATGGTTCACGACTGGGAGGTGCAGTTGTTTATTGCGAACCCAGCGTAGGTGTTCTGCAAAGCGGCCCCCGAGCACCCCCCGCCGGTCCCACCACTCCTCCAGCATACAGATCTAGAGATGTGCATCCAGCAGGATGCTGCCACCAGATGCAAGTTCCCCTTCCCCCTCTTGTCAGCCTTCTGCAGGGACCATTCCCTCTGGGACCCTTCATCCACGCTTCCTTCACTCCCAACACCTTCCCCTGCAGAAGGTGTAACACCTATTCTTTTCGTTTCCTTCCTTCCTCCCTTCTCACTACCCAAAGCCCCAGACAACCTTGCAGGTGAAGCAGTGATTTACCTGCACTTCACACAATCTAGTCTACTGTGTTTGCTGCTCACAATCTGGCTTGCTGTACAGTGGGGAGGTGAAATGCAGACAGGGCAACCGCTTTGCAAAGCACCTATATTCTGCAAAAATGAGCCTGAACTTCTAGTTGCCTGCCACTTTAACACACTACCCTGTTCCCTGGCCAACATCTCTATCTCAGGCTTGCTGCAGTGCTGGAAGCTGGAAGAACAGCATCTCACTTTCCACTTAAGGACCCTGCAGCTTTCAGGACTCCATATGGAGTTCAATAATTTTAAGGCCTGAACATTTTCTCCCATGTCCTTACCCCAACCCCCACACATCAGGCCTTGTCTACTACCACATGGACTACTACCACACACAACCCATTATTAGCCACTAATGGTGCCCATTAGAGCTATTCATTCTCCTGGGCTGACCTTTACCTGTTCCTTTGTCTGTCCACTGGGATCCATCTCCAACTATTGGTTACTTCTTCCTTCCTCACCCCATCCCATTTTCAGTATTTGTACCATTCTTTCCCCAGCTGAAAACAATTCTGAAGAAGGGTCACTGGACTGGAAATGTTAACTGTTTACTTTTCACAGATGCTGCCAGACCTGCTGCGTTTTTCTAGCAATTTCTTTTTGTTTCTGATTTCTAGCAGCTGTAGTTCTTTGGTCATTGTAATTTTTTTGAGTGTTGGTTGGAATGTGTTGTACATTTGGGTTTTCATTGTTATCAGACCTGGCACATGTACTTTCTCCGAATCAGTAAATTCCAGCAACATGAACACCATACAAAAGTTGCTCCAAATTGACAGCTCCTTTTCTTTCATCGTTTATGTACGTAATACTTGTTTTCTTGGCAGTGACAAACATTGAGCGATTTTACCATATGAACAAACAAATCAGAAAGTGGATCATAAGCTGCCATTTCTGCCACCTAGTGTGGGATATCACCATCAGACACACACTTTCTCCTTCCTTGTCAGCGTTCTACAGGTACTGTTCCCTCTGGGACACCTTGGTCCACTCCTCCTGCACTCCCAGTACCCCCATGCCATTTTCCCATGCAATCACAGGAGTTGCAACACATCGTGCCCATTTACCTTTTCACTCTGTTATTCAAGGCCCTAGACACACTTTCCAGGTGAAGCGCTTCACTCACTACTGTATTCACTGCTCACAATGTTGTCTGCTGTATGTTGGGGAGATGAAATGCAGACCAAGTGATCGCTTTGTGGAACACCTACATTCTATCCATAAAAATGACTTGAGCTCCCAGTTGCCCGCCACTTTAACATACCACCGTGTTCCCATTGCCACCATTTTTGTCTCGGGCCTGCTGCAGTGCTTAAGCAAGCCTCAGCACAAACTAGAGGAACAGCATGTCCTCTTCTGTTTGTGGACCTTGCAGTTTTTGAGGCCATATCAAGTTCAATAAGTTTAGAACCCGAGTACCACTTTCCTTGTCTTTTATCCATCTTCAAAATGTAAGTCCTGTCACAACATTCGTAGAATCCCTACAGTGTGGAAACAGGTGCTTCGGCCCAACAAGTCCACGCCGACCCAAATTGATTTGTTGGTCAATAATCTAATATTTAAAGCGATCCTACATTGTGGAATCAGTTTGTGCTTTTAACTTGATCAATGACTGTTGCAAATGCCAGTTCAATTGGGGCTTGTCACCATGGGACTGTGCTTTGTTCTAATGTGGGGGTTCTACTTTATGTTGAGATGTAGCTTTGGAAATTGGTGACAGTGTTCTCTCCTGGCCAAGAACAGCAGATTAATCAGGCAAAAGTTGTTATAATAAGAACAGAAATACTGGAGAAACTCACCAAGTCTGGCAACAGCTGTGGAAAGATGGTTAACATTACATTAGGTAGATTGAGCTGCTTTCTTTTTGTGTTCATGTTCATGTGCCTCTCTTGATCTTTTTAGCCTGTTCTAACTCTGCCCACACTGTGCTATTTATACTATGTGATGTGTAGCTTTCTGCCTTTGCAAGGTTGCTTCAATGTCCCAGAGCCCATAGCACAGCAGATTCTGTTGATTCTAACCTGTATTACAGAATGATTGTCAATTTCTGTTTGGATTTTTTAAACCACCCTGTTCAGCAATATTATGACACACCTGTGGAGCAGGTGGGATTTGAACCCAGGTCTCCTGCTGAGAAGTAAGGACACTACCACTATGCCATAAGAGCCCTCATTGACTCCATTTCTGTTCATCAAATACATGTAGTAATGACAGGCAGCAGTTTATAGAGTGGGAGCTAATTTGGATAGTTTCTGGTCAGAATATCCCATAGTTGTTGAGTTGCATAGTTTTCCTGTGTGAAGTGATTGCAGTAGTAGTAAGATCTTATTTTTCTCCCCAAAAAGGAAGATGCCAACCTCTTCTTTCCCCTTAGATAACAAATTGTAGAAGAAGGGTCCAGACCGGAAACGTCAGCTTTCCTGCTCCTCTGATGCTGCTTGGCCTGCTGTGTTCATCCAGCTCTACATCTTGTTATCTCAGATTGTCCAGCATTGGCAGTTCCTACTGTCTCTTCTTTCCCCTCTTGTTTTTCTCTCACCAATTGTTTCCTCCTTCACCTCAAAAGATATAGCCTCCATTGTCTGGTCAGGTTCAGAGAGCAGTTGATGGTAAAATGGTAGTGTCACTGGATTTGTGATCCAGAGATTCCTGGCTAATGTCATGCATTCAAGCCCCACCATGGCACATGGTGAAATTTGAATTCAATAAAATCTGGACTTAAAAGCTAGTTTAGTAGAGACCATGGAATCATTGTTGCTTTCTTTAAAAGAAAGGCATCTGGTTCACTAATCTCCTTTTTTAGGGAAGGAAATCTGCTTCCTTACCCAGTCTGGCCAGGTGACTTCAATGTGGTTGACTCTTGACTGCCCACTGAAATTGGCACTGTAGGCCACAATCAATTCAAGGGGAGCTGGGATTGAGTGACGAATGCTGGCCTTGCCAGTGACACCCACATCCCATTAAAGAATAAACAAATATGATTTCCTGGTTACATTCACAAATAAAATATTTTTAGTTTAAGGTTGTCTGTAGAATTGTCTGGTGGAGCCCAGTTCTGCCCCAATGTATCTTATCACTTCAGTGTCTTGGTTGTGATTGGCTAACGCCACACAGACTGAGGCTAGGCTCCTTCTGTGTTGTTTTCTGGCTGTTAAGATAGAGTCTGTCACCTTCAGTTGAAATTGGAAGGGACTTGATTAAGTGCAAAATACTTTTTTAAATTCATTAATGGGATGAGGCATCGCTGGCTAGGCAGCATTTATTGCCCATCCCTAATTGCCCAGAGGGCAGTTCAGAGTCAACCACATTGCTGAGGGTATGGAGTCACATGTAGGCCAGACCAGGTAAGGATGGCAGTTTCCTTCCCTAAAGGACATTAGTGAACCAGATGGCTTTTTCTGACAATCAACAATGGATTCATGGTCATCATTAGATTTTTAATTCCAGATACTTTTTATTGAATTCAAATTCCACCATCTGCTGTGGCAGGACTTGAACCTTGGTCTCCAGAACATTATCTGGGTCTCTGGATTAACAGTCCAGCGATAATACCATTAGGCCATTGTCTCCCCAACTGTGGATACTGAAAATCTGGAAATAAAAACAAAAATGCTGGAAATATCAGGTTAGGTTAAGAGTTAATATTTTGGGTTGATGAAATGTTAACTCTGTTCCTCAACTCCGAAAGAGTTGGCCTCTAACCTGCATCGCCACGTTCACCTCCATGATGATACTTGCGTGCCTGTCGGAACAGATTGAGACACTAGATAAAATAGACAGAAATGGGGCGAGTGTAGATTGAGAGTAGTTTTTTGTCAGTGCAGACTCAATAGGCCAAAGGCCCTGTTCTGTACTGTATGATTCTATGAACAATTCAGTCGATCCAACTCTTAAATTAACATCGAATTTTATTTTGTTGGAGTGAGAATCTTGGTAATGGATGAACTTCGTTACAAAAGGAGTAGAAAGATGATAAGCAGAAAATTGCACAAAAATGGAAATGGTTTGGGAGTGGGGTTAGAATAAGAACTGGAAAAATCATGTTGCTCTTTTAGCTCATTAAAATCCCCCTCTAGAGGTTACACTCAAATTCTCATCCTTTGAAAATGGGTGTGGGACTTTGCAAGGAATAATGTGGATGGTAATTTATACTGGATAACAACTGAGCAATTGGCAGATAAACAAGGATTATGCCGATTTACCATGTGACTCCCTGCAACACAATTGGGCCAGTCTAGACAGACTGCTGCCCCTGCTCCTCACTCTTGGAGTGCTAAGAGATTATCAGCAGCCTAACCCATTGCAGCATTCTGGAACGCGCTGGCTGCCAGCATAACACACAGCTTATGTAAAGTCAAAAATAGCTATGACCCATTATCCATGAGGACAGGAGGAAGCGCTGAAGATGAAATGGGTACTTAAAAATTAAAATATTATGCTCGCAGCCCTTGTCGTACAAGGTAGCAGGGATCATCTGGAGCTGTTTGTGTGAGCTGCGTTTTTAAATTTTATTGCTGCAATCTTTCAAACTACTTTGTATTTAAAAAGAAAAGTGTTAGGTTCACTTCACCGTTGCAGCTTTTAAGTACGACCATTTTAAAGTCTCCACTGATTTTCAGAGGTCACCTTGACCTAAGCAGTCTGCTGTTTTAAGAAGTCATTTTTCTCTAAATTGACCATGCTTCTAAGTTTAATTAAACGTGTCATCTGTCCACCTCCAGACTGGGCTGAACCCACTAATCAGCCGAACTTGTGACTGAGACCAATGGGCTGCAGTGGCAGTCTGTTTAAAGCAGTCACCCTTTCTTCTTCCACTTTCAAGTTGGTTTCAAGGCTTAATATTTAATGATAAACTGAGTTCTCTGAATTCATTGGTGCCTACTGGGTTGTGACACTGTTTGATAATCTGTTTCAGTATGCATTTCAAACACTGTACTGAAAACATTATACTTATTATAGAAACGTTGTAGTTCTGTTTGCCTCCAATTTAAATCAGCTGCTTTATCACTGAGAGCCCTTCCCCACAGCGACAGCTGGGCATGCCTTTAAAGGGACAGGTGAGTCAAGCAGACCATCATCTTAGCCGCTCAACAAAACAGCACGCCCGAGAATACAGTAACAACCTGCATTTAAATTATGCTTTTTGAGCATGAAACAACCAGAGATGCTTTGCAGAAACCTCAACAGACTACATTTTGAGAGCAAGCATATCTAATCTTTAGATTTGTTTTCCTCTTGTCTTTCTCCTGTCTTCCTCTGGCCTCTTTCCCCTTACTGCTCCACGTGCACCTTTCCAATGCTCTGCTTGAATGCCAAATGGAGCTTTCATAGAAAGAAGAACTCACTGCATCTTTTGAGAAACGTATATGTATGCTACATCTTATCAAGCTTGTCTTGCTGCTTGAGACTGATGTAGCGAAGGAACTGTTCCGGCTGCTTTGCTACAGCTGACTGCTACAATATTTAAATCAGTGTGGTACCACCATGTGACGTGGGCAGGAGGGAGGGGGAAATTGCCAGTGAATCGAATATTACTGTTAGGCAGTACCTGATTGGAGCTTCTATGCAATAGCTCTAATCTCAAGTTTCTGTCCTTAATGCATTCTCAGCTCCTGTCTGGAATTTTAAATGGAAAAACAACAATTGGTTTCAAGCATGATTAATCAAATATGGTCATGTCAACAGGGGCGGAAAGCGAAGGGAAGTGTGTGTGTGCACGCATGCCGGAGGTAGGGGGGTGTGAGAGTGTGTGCGTGCGAGGGTTGCGAGTGAAAGAGTGTATTGTGGTGGAGTGACCTGTGGTACAATGAACCCAAGATCCCAGTTGAAGCTGTCCTCGTGGGTACCAAACTTGGCTATCAGCCTCTGCTCAGCGACCCTGCATTGTATATCCTGAAGTCCACCCTGGAAGACGTTTACCCAAAGATCCAAGACCGAATGTCCTGGACTACTGAAGTGTTCCCCCACTGGGACGAAACATCTCTATTTGGTGATTGTTGCGCCGTGCCTATTGATCTGTTGTTGTAGTATCTGCATGGTTTTGCCAATATACTATGCCTCAGGACATCATTGCCTGCACTGTATGAGATAGATAACGTTGACCAAGTCACATGAGTATATGCCATGCACGTGGTGGGTGGTGTGCCCGTGTGTAATGGTAGTGTCCATGTTGATGATCTGACATGTCTTGTAGAGGTTGCCATGACAGGGTTATATGGTGTTGTGGTCAGTGTTGCCCTGAAGGCTGGGTAGTTTGCTGCGAACCATGGTTTGTTTAAGGTTTGGCAGTTGTTTGAAGGCGAGAATTGGAGACCTAGAGAAGATCTTGGCGCGATGCTCGTTGTCATTGATATGTTGAAGGCTGTGAAAAACATGGCGTAGTTTCTCCTGCTCCCAGCAAGTACTGGACGACAAAAGATATCGTATTGGTTGTACCCCGTGTCCATCTTCTGAGGAGGTCATTACGGTTTTTCACTGTGGCAAGTCGGAATTGGCGATCAATGAGTTGAACATCGTATCCCATTCTGAGGGCATCCTTCAGCACCTTCAGGTGGCCATTGCGTTCCTCCTCATCTGAACAGATCTTGTGTATGTGTAGGGCTTGTCTGTAGGGGGTGGCTTTTTTAATGTTTAGGTTGGAAGCTAGAGAAGTGCAGCACACATTTGCGCCCTCACCCTCTGTCTGTGCCTGTCTCGCACTTGGTGCACACGCATGAATCTATGGATTTACCTTTACAGATTTTTAATTGCAGATACGTTCTGTTTTGTTCAAAAAGCACACCAATCGTAAACAATCAGTGGCGTTTTATAAATTCTTACTTTGGAAATAAAACTGGCCTGACTCCAAGTTGATACACAACCAGATTCTAAACAAGGCCTCACACCTAAAATGCATTGTCTGAGCTTGGGATTCTGCCTCTGATACACTGAGGAAACTAATAAAACCTTTAGTTATCTTGGGGCAGTGACTTGAAAGGAATTTGCATATTAATCCTTTTTGACTGCTTTAAAGATTTAACAGCCATCTTGGGTTTGTTCAACACCGCATCAGTTCTATGACCCTTTGATCTTTTGCTTATAAATTCTGTGCCCGATGCCACCTCTCTGACACCTGAAGGAGTGAGAGTCTGAAAGCTTTTGTCTTCAGATAAACTTGTTGGACTAAAACCTGGGTGTTGTGCGATTTTTGATCTTGTCCACCCCAGGCCAACTATGGCACTTCCACATCATGGCTACTATAGACATAATGGCATACGCATTCCTGGGTGAGGGTAAATGGAGAATCTAATTATTCCAGTGGGTAATTGCTCCTGTATGTTATAAAGAGAAATTGTGTAACTTTGCCTTGTTTCCTGTTGAAAATGGAAAATGTGAGGTGATCTCACTGAGTATTCAGGGAGTGGATGGAGTAGATAGAGAAACTACTTTTCTCTTGAGATGAGTTCAGAACGAGTGCCATGTCCTTTAGATTTGAGCTATGTCATTTGGGAGTGATGTCAGGAAGTACTTCACACAAAAGATAATAGAGATTTCAAATACTTCAGAAAAGCTGTTGAGGCTGGGGTTAAGTAGAAAATTTCAAAACTGGGGTTGATGGATTTTTGTTAGATCAAGAATGCTAAGGGTCTCCGAGCCATTGGGGATAAAGGTAACTGATATACAGATCAGCCATGATCAACCTGAATGATGGAATGGGATTGATGGCCTGAATGACATCCTCTTATTCCTAGATTCACTATCAAGTTTGGTGCCTGCTAGTGAGAATTGAAACATTTCTACCTTGCTCTCGTGAGACTGGTTATTTTACAACTTACTATGAATGCATCTTATTTTGTTGCTGAAATAAATATTGGCTACAGATCGCATTGTTGGAATTCTCTGGTTCTAGGACATTGATCTGATTGATATCCTGTGGAGACAGGACATAGATCTGGGCGCTGGGAGAGAGGTTTTCGACTACAATTACAGACAGAAGGAAAATGAGCAAGAAGAAGAAGAGCAGAGCAAGAAGAATGAAGAGAAAGACAGAAATGAGAGGAGTGGAATGCTGCATGGGACTGTTCAAGTGGATGGGGAGACAGGAGAAAATGTTCCCAATCAGGTACTGGTTTGTAGTTCAGGATTGATAGTTTACCCTCCCCGATAGCCTGCTACTTAATTCTGGATATTCATAGAATCATGCAACACAGGTGGACATTCAGTCTACCGTGCCTATGCCAGCACTTTGAAAGAGTTATTCAATTGGTCCCTACACTTTTTTCCTCCATAGACATGAAATGTTTTCCCTGATCAAGAATTTATCTAATTCCTTTTTGGAAGTTACAGTTGGATTTGCTTTTGCTTTACATACAACACACTCTGGATTGTTATAACTTGTTTTACCTTTTTAAAATAAGGTTTCTCCTAATTTCCCTTGAGGTTCTGTTACCAATTATCTTAAATCTGCATCTTATTTCCTGACCTTTGTGCTAACTGAAACTCTTTACAAAGCCTGATCATTTTGTACACCTATATCAAATGTGACCTTAAGGAGAATGATCCCGGCTTCTCCAGTCTATATGTGTAACTCAAGTCCTGCATCTACCACCAACAGTTGCCTTTTTTCTGATTTTGCATTGAGTTGCAAACTCTACTATTGCACTTCACAGTCCAGACTGCGTAACCCAGGCAGCATGACAGGCCAGAAGTAAGGATCTGCTAACACATTTAACAACCACCTAATCTCAAAATCTTTGCGATCTGAGTAAAATGTGAATTTTGAAAGCTTCCTTTTAATCTGCATTCCAGCTTTCCCAAAGGCTGGGAGACATTAAAATGGAATAATCAGAACATGTCCAGGACTGTTTGAACTATGATTTCATTGCATTTGGCTTCTCTCTGTCAAGCCAAAGTAAAAAGGAGCTCCTAAGAGGCCTGTGGCAAAGTGCTAACTGAAATTCCATCTGTGTTTGTCCTTCACAGACTGAAATTAGAAAGATCATGGACTACTACACTACCTTACTGCATGTTAGACTGAAAGGAGTTCATCAGAAAAGGTGGTTAATGAACAATGGCAGACGTTTAAGAAAATAGCTTGACTTAGAAGAAGGGTTCTAGCAAGAGAACAAACTACCATAATTAACTCAGGGAGTTAAGGTCAACATCAACTTTAAAGAAGCAATATCAAATGTGGCAGAAGTTCGTAGTAAGCCAAAGGAATGAGTGATTTTAAAATCCAACAAAAGATGTCCAAGAAAATAGAGCAAGCAAATTAATGGAGGGGAAAGTAGCAAATAATGCAAAAACTGATAATAAAAGCTTCTTTGAAATAGGTGAAAAACAATTGAGGCTAAAGTGAATATAGTCCCCTTGAAGAAGGAGGCTGGGGAAATGGGGAATCAGGAGATGGTAAGATGGTGGATGTATTGTTAGTAAACTTTTGAGAATCCTTAGATTCTCAAATGTGCCAAAGAATTGGAGAACTACTGATGTTAACACCTTTATTCAAAAAGGGAAGGGAACAAAAAGGATGAGCAACTATAGGCCAGTTAGCTTAACATCTGATGTTGGGAAAATGTTAGATTGTTATAAAGGATGTAACAAAACATTTAAATATCGATAATCTAATCAAGCAGAGCCAGCATGGCTTCTTGAAGAGGAAATCATGCCTGACAAATTTATTAGAATTGTTTGAGGTGGTGTCAAGCAGGATAGATAAAGGGGAATGAGGGGATGTAATAAAATTTTGGATTTCCGAAAAAGCATTTGATAAGGTACTGCACATCAGGCGACTTAAGATAAGAGCACGTGGTTTTTTGGGGATAGTGCATTAGCATGGATAAAGGATTGGCTAACGAATGGAAAACAGCGAGTTGGGGTAAGGGGACACTTGCAGGATCACAACCTGAAACAAGTGTTCTGCCGCAGGGATCGGTTCTAGATCCACAATTATTTACAATGTATAAATGATTTGGAAGAAGAAGTAAATGTATTATCGCCAAGCTTGTGGTTGACACAAAAACAGGTAGAAAGTCAAGTGGTGAGGATGACAGAACCCGTGTAATTCTTTCCCACGGACAACTGTAGAGCTGGGTTATTAAGTATTTTCAAGGCTGTTGTAGAGAGATTTTATAAAGGAGTTGAGGGTTATGGGGAAAAGTCAAGACACTGAATTTGAGGATTATCAAATCAGTCATGATCTCATTGAATGGCAGAATGGCCTACTTCTGCTCCTACATCTCAATCTTACAGAGTAAAGGGCTGAATGGTCAGGTTGTTCCTACCCAGTTTAACTTGGGAAAGCTCATGTCTAATTTGTGTGAGCAGCATTGGTGTTTTAAGCTGCTTGAGGATAGACTTTGTGGCTGTTGATACCAGAGCTCCTACCTCATTCATCCAGCCATTTGAGTATATGTTACCTCTGTATCCATGCTGCAGACTTTTAAAATCATTAATTCTATAACATTGCACAACTGCGCAGTTATTTGCCTGCCCTAATGAATAAGGTATTATCCTGTGCAGCACTGAATGACATTGATAAAAATTGCAGATCCTTTGTTGATTCGCGTTGTATAATCCAGAATAGGAAAGGGAAATGTTTACATCAGAACTTGGAACGCAGCACTCACTAGAGAGAGTACAAGTCTGCTTTTATTCGTTCTGCCAAAGTGGAGAATACACATTTTTAACACACTTTACTCCCATCTGTCAATGTTTTGCATACTTACACAATTTATTTCCTCTTGACAACTTCCTTTCTTGCCTATCTTGGTGTCATTGGCAGATATAGTCACTGTACACATTCAGTCTCTGTATCCAAGTTGTTGATATAGATTGTAAATCATTGAGGCTCCCATCTCTGATCGCTGTGGGATTCCACTACTTGTTCCAACTACTTTGCCAACCCAAAAACCATCCAGTTAATCCCTACTCTTGTAGCAAACCAATCCTCTTTTAAGGAATACCTTCTAAAATGGTATTGGCCTTGAAAGGAATGCAGTGCTGGTTTACCAGAATGATACCTGGGCTCCAAAGATTACATTACAAAGAACGATGACAAGCTGTGGTTGAATTTGCTGGAGTTTAGAAAATTAAGGTGAATGGATAAAGGTTTTAATATGTTAGGAGCAGGAAGGAGAGAGAGTATTTCTGCTGATTGGGAGTACAAGTCAAGGGAATGTAGCCTGAAGGTTATATCCAGACCTTTGAATGAAATTCGGAAGTACATTGACTTCATAAAGCAGTACAACTTTAGAATTCTCCTCTTGTAAAGTGTGGTTGATGATCAATCAGTTAACTTTAACTGATATTTGATTACCAAAGGTTACAACACCTTTTTTTTTTTCAGTATTTGTTGCATTAGGACACGGATTTGAATGAGCTGGACTGTCCTCTGAAATAATAGGAATGTAGCTGAATATGGGCACATTTTGTTGCAACATGATCTCATTTTTAAAAAATACTTGATGACAAAATGAATAGCAATAATGATTTTCAAAAGTTGCATAAATGCACAAAATGAGACTGACTTGGTTTGTTGCTAGTGCCCATTGGTGTGTTCTGGCCTTTATCATTGGTTGCTAGATGCTTAGGTTGCTTACTTGCCTAACATAGATGTAACATTGTTATATAACTCTTTAACAAAAACAAAATGCTGGAAAAAATCAGCAGGTCTGGCAGCATCTGTAGAGAGAAAAAGTGTTAATGTTGAGTCCAGTGAGCCTTTGTCACTAACTAACTTTGCAACTTAGACAAAGTAGCCATTTGCACACAGCATGGAAAAGAGAGAGGGCATTCATGTCCTAGAAAATAAGATTGAGGAAATCTTTTTGTTTGGAGTGAGACTCTGAGTTTGCTGGATCTAATATTTGGAAATAATGCAAAGAAGTTCTTCATAAAATGCACCGTGAATGAATGAATGCAAGATTTTAAGAAAACTGTTGGACAGTGGCTAGCTTCTCATCATTTATACAATTCTCCAATTTTTTTTTTTCTTTCATCCTTAGTGGATGATCTCTCATTTGCATAACATTTTCAGCACCGTAATGGACCTTTCAGCTTCTCACTATATGCTGAACTACAGTCTTCCCTTTCCCTGGTTCTAACCACTTCAAAGAATTCAATGCTTTAAATTTTGTCAGCATTAAACGTTGCCTCTTACATAGTTTTGCTCAGTTAAATTGCAAGCATGCTTTGCAATTTTCTATTCCTGTCTAGCCTACACTATTTTAATGTTGTCATTCAATTTAGGAAAATCTTCATCCAAAGTTTTAAATATGGTGTAAAATTGAGGCTCCAGCACAGTAATCCTCCCAGTCATTATCCCAACTTTTTTTTTCTTTCTTTCTCTCTTTGTCTCTGTCTTTCTGTTTCCCATCCAATATCCAGCCCAGATCAGTAGGCTCACTTTTTTGCCAAATAGTTTTATTTAACTTTAAGGAAACTTCCTTTAGTAAGAAAGCCAATCGGTACTAATGCTGCCAACATTGCTCCATTCATTTGCCTATATTTTGATCATCTGTTTAACTTGACATCTCAAAACTGCCTTATGTGCTTGCTGTGACATTGAGAGGCAGTATTAACCCCTGTGTTGACTGAAGCTAATCAGATTCAGCGTTTTTATTTCTCAGGTGCCAGAGTTGACAGAGCAGACTGCACCTTCCTTTGAGGAATGCTTGAGGCTTCTGGATGAAACATTCTCATTTGGGGAGGATTCGGAGGTGAGTGAGCGAATTACAGTGATGTCATTTGTTTGGGTTTAACCTAGAACCATATACCAGTGTGCCTCAAATGCTCCCCCAGGGCAGGTGGTGATTCTGGTCTTATTTTTCATGAAGTAGATACTTGATGGCAACAATAAAGCTGCCCTGTCCAGGAGTGGAACTCCTCGTGAAAATTGTATCTGGTCTTTGGATGGAGCTGGGATCTGCAAATTGGGTTGTATTCCTGAGTTCAGAAGATTAAGGGAGTGATTTTAGGGTTATGATAGGACAGATGAACAGGAAGAGCTTCTTTTGGTTGGGGGGGGGGGTGGGGGGGCGCGGGCGCGGTGGGTGGTGAGGGGTGGGGGGGTGGGGGAGTCTAGGATTGGGAACTATAAGCATTACGCTGTCTCAGTGATTAAGACCAGGGATTGGCGGTTGGACACAGTGCCAAGAGGCATCATCCAGTTGATTAGTGAGGCAAATCTGAAGAAACCTTGATGTTAATTGGCATTAGGAGATAGGTGGCATCACTAGTAACTGCCATGGCAAATACTGAGAACGTTTAATCCAGAACACTACTGTGTGACCATGATAGTGAGAGAAGTGTTAGCTGTCAATTGCTGGGGTTGGGAGCGCTGGCTAGTTGGAGCAAAATGAGAACGGGCACTGGGGGTTTGCCAGTGATGAACACCCAATTTCCAGATAATGGAGCCAAAACCCCCTGGGATCCTGTTTTTAGTTGGGTCCACTGATGTGCTGCATCTAGATGAGTGCTGTGACACTGCGTCTTTCGGCTAAGCTCTCACTGAGGCAGTGAACACCATGTAAATTGTATTCAGCAAAGCATAGCTTTAATCCTTGCATTAGACTCTAGTTACATAGCCAGAGGTGGATTCCGTGATGTAACATGATGCTAAGCTGGCTATGATCATAAACCTGAGCCTGGGAGATGCAGAGCAGATGCTTTTTTACTGTGGTGAATGCAGTAAATCCTTGAGCAAAGTGACTAATGGTTTCCAATCCAGCATCTGCCATTCAGGCAGCTGTTTTACACTCTGTAAGCCTTCTACGTAGGAACACCCTGAGCTACAGTGATGGGGCACAGCACATGACTGAATTTCATGTCTTCTGTTATCAGTTTCCAGAAGCCGTGTCCTCAGTGCTGAATGAGGCCATAGACAATGCTGTGCCCAGCACCAGCGACAGCCTGACTGCAGGCTCGCAGATGACCCTTCTTCCACCTCTCTTGAGGCCAGAGACTCCTTTAGATTTAGAACAACAGTGGCAGGATCTCCTGTCCCTCATGGAGCTACAGGTGAGCATGTTCGGAACTGTGTGCCTGGTTTGTTTGCTCTGCACCAGTGTGTGCAGGTACAGGTGCTTCAAGTTGGTGTCTGGTGCAGAAAGCTCCGTACAATTCATACCCTCACCACATTCTGCCTGTTTGTGCAAGACTGTGTACACTATGAACTGCCTGTGGCTTTGTGAATAAAATGTGTAACCAAGTGAGGTACAACCAAGATTGTCTATCCTAAGTTGGCTAATGCAAATGAAGAGTGAATATTGATCTTGATGCCCCTTGGAATAGGGAATTTTTGCTTGAGTGATGTCTACTCATTCGTGCATGTGTGTTGCATGAGGCCAGTTTGAGCTGAAAACTGATGGTCTCGCAACCCGTCAACACTCATGATATTGGCTTGTACTTAGAGGATTTGGGCCAGGTATTGGGGGACACACAAATGCTCATGGAACCATCCAAATGCAGTTTATTTTTGAAGGAGTAATGAAGAGGATTGATGAGGGCAGAGTGGTGGATATGATCTATATGGAAATAAGGTGTTTGACAAGATTCCTCATGGTAGACTGGTTAGCAAGGTTAGATCACATGGAATTCAGGGAGAACTAACTATTTGGATATAGAACTGGCTCAGAGGTAGAAGACAGAGGGTGGTGGGGGAGGGTTGCTTTTCAGACTGGAGGCCTGTGACCAGTGGTGTGCCACAAGGATCAGATTTGGGTCCACTGCTTTTTGTCATTTATATAAATGATATGGATGTGAACATAGGAGGTATGGTTAGTAAGTTTGCAGATGACACTAAAATTGGAGGTTTAGTGGACAGCGAAGAAGATTACCTCAGTACAATGGGATCTTGATCAGATGGACCAATGGGCCTAGGAGTGGCAGATGGAGTTTAATTTAGGTAAATGTTAGGTGCTGCATTTTTGGAAAGGCAAACCAGGCCAGGACTTATTACTAAGGTCCTGAGAAGTGTTGCTGAACAAAGACACCTTGGAGTGCAGGTTCATAGTTCCTTGAAAGTAGAGGCGCAGGTAGATAGAATAGTGAAGACAACATTTGGTATGGTTGCCTTTATTGGTCAGTGCATTTAGTATAGGAGTTGGGAGGTCATGTTGTGGCTGTACAAGACTTTGGTTCGGTCACCTTTGGAGTGTTGCATGCAGTTCTGGTCTCCCTGCTATACAAGGATGTTGTGAAACTAGAAAGGGTTCAGAAAAGATTTGAGAATGTTGCCAGCTTTGGAGGGTTTGAGCTATAGAGAGAGGCTGACTAGGCTGGGATTGTCTTCCCAAAGCCACGGAAGCTGAGGGGTAACCTTATAAATGTTTATAAAATTGAGGGGTACGGATAGGATAAATAGGCAAGGTCTTTTTTCCAGGGTGGGACAGTCCAAAACTAGAGGGGATAGGTTTAAGGTGAGAGGGGAAGATTTAAGAGAGACCGAAGGGGTAATTTTTTCATTCAGACGGTGGTGCGTGTATGGAATGAGTTGCCAGAGGAAGTGGTGGAGGCTGGTACAATTACAGGATTTAAAAGGCATCTGGAGGGGTATATGAATAGGAAAGGTTTAGAGGGATATGGGTCAGATGCTGGCAAATGGGACTAGATTTATATAGCATATCTGGTCGGCATGGACGAGTTGGACTGAAGGGTGTGTTTCTGTGGTGTATATCTCTGACTGTATGACTCTGAGTTAGTGTCTTCTGGGGTAGAGGGGATAGTTAAATTTGCATTGTTGGATTTACTGCAGAATGTTTTGATGAGACTTCTCCAGGGGCGTTTCTGGACTAAAGTTGAATGCTTCGACCAGAACTAAAGGAAGCAAATTAAAAGATCAAATGTCTGGGTTCGTTCTTCACTCGTACTCCTGATTACATCAACTATTTTACAGTTGGTCACCAGAAACTGAGTACAGCTGATAGAGGCATGATGACTGGTTCCTGAGTTTGTGCTCATCATGAGTACTATAAATGTGTAGCCAACTTTTAAAATCAACTTTTGATCCTCCTTTGCAGGACATGGAGGTGACTGACAGTACAACATCTGCATATAGTAATGACTCTGGGAGCGGCAGTGCTGATGTGCCCACAAATTATAACCAAACTCCTGTCACAGCCATCAATCAAGATGTGAGTCTGCACAATGCCACCTTGCCTCCTTGTGGCCAGGACTTCCCTCCCTTCTTCAATTCAAACTTGGAGAACCCTTCTGTGGATGGTGGTCCCAGTCTCCAACAACTGGCAGCCACCAACTCCACCAACTTTGATGCCGCCTTTGGTTCCACCAATTTCACAGGGATGTTCTTTCCTCCTCGGATTAACGGGACTAGCAATGAGACTTCTGGCTCCAGCTTCCCGGACCCTCTGTCTGGCCTGCTAGATGAGGCGATGCTTGATGAGATCAGCTTTATGGACCTGGCCATGGAAGAAGGATTTGATCCGATGGAGGCCTCACAGATTGAGGAGGAGCTGGACTCTGATTCTGGCCTCTCCCTTGATTCAAGTCACAGCCCTGTATCTCCGAGCAGCTCTGAATCCTCAACCTCCTGCTCTTCCTCTTCTTCCTCCTCCTCCTCCTCTTCGTTTTACCAGGAAGGGGCAGTTGGATACAGCACTGATTCAGAAACTGCGGACTCTGAAGAACTTGAAAGAGAGGGTGCGGTGGGAGGTTATCAACCAGAATACAGCAAGTTCTGCCGAATGAGTTACCAGAATCCGAACTGTTTCCACTCGCTGCCTTACTTAGATCAAGTCAACCACAACCACACTTATAACCTGCCAGCTGGACCATCTGTCTCCAGTCAACAGTATCACCCTGGCCCTGGAAAGAAAGCGCCAATAAAAGAAACTCATTCCAATCGCGTGGATATACACATGGGCCGTGACGAGCGTCGGGCCAGGGCACTGAAGATCCCGTTCTCCAATGACAAAATCATCAATTTGCCCGTTGACGAGTTTAATGAGCTTCTATCCAAGTATCAACTCACTGATGCCCAGCTGACTCTAATCCGTGACATCAGGCGCCGTGGGAAAAACAAACTGGCGGCTCAGAACTGCCGTAAGAGGAAGCTCGACACCATCCTGAATCTGGACCACGATGTGGATCACCTGAAGAAGCAGAAGGCCAGGCTGCTGAAGGAGAAGGTGGAATTTGTCAAGTCCTTACGGCAGATGAAGCAGAAGCTGCAGGAGCTTTACCAGCAGGTCTTTGGCCGCTTGCGGGACGAGGAGGGAAGGCCTTACTGCCCAAGCCAGTACTCCCTGCAATACACCAATGATGGCAGTGTGCTCATCATGCCTCGGGCTCTGATCGCTCAGCAAGGAAAATCAGATAAGAAGAAGAACAATAAGAAGAAATGAAATCTGCAGCCAGCCCTGGTGTCTGGCTTTCAACTGAACTAGAGGAAGGAACTCAGCGAGAGGCAGCGCCTCCAGAAAGCTGCTGCTTTTACAAATAGACAACTGACAATTCGCACCTTCTCATATTTGAAAATATCTTGCAAATCTGACACCTGCAGGTCAGTTAGGATGGAACAGTAACCCAGGAGGGTCAGTGACAGGGCTGTATGGATTGAGTTGGTAGTTTGATTTTGACCACAGCTTAAGAATCAACAAGTGTCTTTCCATTCCTGTTGTGACCCTATTGGGATGGGCAGGTGTATGCACTTGCGTGTCTGGTTGGAGGGAGGGGTGGAAGAGTTTGATTTAGCTGTTGTCTCTCTGATTGAGACACCCTGGCTGTGGGTAACAAACTGCTTGGCAAAATCAATAAGGTTTTTTTTTGTTTAAAAGCCTCTCTGCTTCACACACAGTTTACAAACACAAGCAAGAAACTGAGTTCAGTTGTTACTTGAATATTTCCCTTTTTTTAAAAACAAACTAAGGATGTGATGGGTGAACCAAGGGTGTTTGTTCACAGGCATTTTTCACTTAACAGCTTTAAGACAACTTCAAAGCATGTGTTTTGAAATCAAGGGGGTAAAGGTTACTGATTAGGGGTTGTATAGACAAGGTGCAGTTTCATAAAGACCATTTCCTGTCTGAGACACTGCTACTTGCCGAGTCTCTGGCCTGCCATTCCTAGCATGACCTTGCTCTGCAGACATTTTTGCCAAGTGGTAAATTTCTGGCACGATTTGAAGAGACAATCCACTTCAAGCCCTCATGCAATGGCTATGTTTATTAAGTGCAGAACTCGAGCCTTGCAAATTTAGTCTTATTTATATCAAACACACTACACCCTAACCCTGATTGCCTTGCACTCCATACAGTCTGGGGCAGCTGGATGGAAATGCCCGTAATTCCTTTCCGGAAGAGGCTATTATGAAATTTGAATTGAGGTGGGGCCCAGGCAGTTGTTGCTGCATTTGATCCGTCAGCTACAGCCCACCCCTCCACAATTCCTAAGTTCACCCTGATTAGATGGGGCAATTGACAATTAGGATTTGAGACCTAAGGCAGTTGGTTACTTGCTAATGTGTGATGCAGCTATGGTGCAGGTTATTAAACAGAACAAAGAATATTACAGGAGTATCGTGAACAGGAAACCATGTGGCCACCCAGATTTTCAATGTGATACACTAAGTGAGATGAATTTGTTCTCACTGCCCTCCTCCAACTCCTTCCCAACATCAGATATTTTCTGCTGCCTGTATGGAAGGAGGGAGGCAGAGTGTTAGCTGGAGATGGGGGAAGGGGCATGGAAAAAGAGATGGTTCTTAGAGCTTTCTCAAAGACCGAATAAAATTATGCTGAAGAGCATTGGGGCTATCCTTTGTTTTCCCTATATAGTTAGTGAAATCTGGAGATCTTTGAGGGACCCTCTACTGTTCCCTTTCCTCCACTCAGTGCTGTGATTTAATGGGCTATTTGGTGTCTCCAGATCCCCATTTTTTTGTGCACCAAAAGCATTGAGTGCAGCTCTTCCTTTATGGATTCTTGGTGCAATATATAATCTATTGACGGGTTGCTGCTTCATGTGTGCCTCTAAATCCCAGCCTTTCCCTCCTTCGCCTGCTTTCTTTTATTTTTTGTGCCTGGTCTATCAGCCAAGGCTGATAGACTCGTAGTCCTGCTGTGCTCAGGAGGTCACTACATGGGGATCTGCAAGACTGAAGCACACCATTTTTGATGATTTAGTCAGTACATGTTTTTGAAATGTAGTATGTTGGGTTTAGAGTGGGGATGGGGGACTTTCTATACTAGATTAGCTCTGAAGCAGAAATCAGATGGTTAGTGCAGATTTTACGAACATGCTTGGTCAGGATATTTGTCGTCCTCGATTTTATATCCTGGCACTTGCAGTTTAATTGGAATGAATGCTAACACCATTCTGTGTTGAAAACCTCTGCTGTTTTAATGGAGGGTAAAATAAATGGAATACTATCCCTAATGCAAGACGCACTCTGTATAAAGGGGGAAAGGTGTTCAAAGAGCTTTCAGACTTATCAAAGGCCTAGGAAATCTGAGCGCAGTTCAATCTGAAATTGTTAGTCAAGGAAGATAGTTCAGGTTGGAGTTATTATTGCTTTGCAGAGTGGAAAACATTTTACACTTTTGATCACAAACTGTTATCAAACTAACTAGCTCAGGGTTGTGTAACATCATGGTGATTTAGAGAACGCAGAAAATGAGAAGTGTTCTCGGATCATTTCCATGGTTTATCGATTGGAATTGGAGATGAGTAAAATGGTTCATTCACAACAAAAGGATACTGAGAGTCTGCAGGATGTGTGCGTGTGTGTGTGTTGGGGATATTTTGGTTGCATGTTTGACCTGAATCCTGTCACCTTGCACCTCGAAAGGTGACTATTTCTGTGAAGATGGTGAGTAAGCACTGCATTCTGACCTTTCTGACTGGTGGCTAGTGTGGAGATTTTTAAGAACCAGCTTTTGGCTGCAGCTCATGTTAATCATACTCCAAATACAGAAACCTATAATCTTCAGACAGGTTGGCTACAACTCCCTGTATGTTGGCAGATGATGCGCCCAACCTCTGGTATTGACTGAACCATTTATATAATCTCACTGGCCCTACATTTCCTGCATGGCATGATCAGTTGTGATGCAGTAAACATCCAAAACACTCTGAATGTCAAGATTCAACTCGTCCTTCACTTTAGCAGGGTAAGCAGTAAGAAAGGAGACTTGTGAACAATAGGCAGACATTAATAGAAGTGGCATCCTCCACCTGATTCCAACATTTATCCAGTGGATAAATCCAGTGGATCTCAAGAAATGCTGACAAGATCCTGGGTCAGGTGATGCTGCAGTTTTCCATTAACTTGTTAGTTTACTCCATGTTCAGTAATTAATTTCTAACATAACCTCCCCTTAATTTGTGCCTGAATAAAAGATAAATAGATTTGAAGTTCATAACCAACATTTATCTTTACAGGGAACATACCAGGTGTGACTTTGCATTTTAATTACAGCTAATTTCAAGTGATCTCTTGATTCTTGAGTAAGATGCGTTGCACAAAGTGCTCAGTCCTTCGGCCCCTGTGGTCGGGATGTAATTAGTCAGAGCCAGGATGTGTTGGTATCTGATAGTCCTGAGCTGCGTCTAATACTGCAGTGGGTGTTTTACAACATAACTGTTGCAGCTTTACCTGAAGTTTGCAGCTGGGACCTTTTTTAGTCAGACTCTGGCTCCCTCTACTGCTGCTATGTTAAATTTTACATGCACTGCATTTTTCTTCCCTGAATGCAGTTTGTCTCTCAAAACCCGTGAGTTAGAGACATATTTAACAAGAGAGCTCACACTGGGAAACAAGTTCTGACCCTTTGGCAGAGGAGATGGACAGCTGTAATTGAACTGGAACATGTCCATTAAGAATTGGCAATGCAATACCAAACTGAAGGTCAATTTTCCCCATATCCTGTTCGTGCCTGATGTGTTGCACAGTCTTTGGTGTTGTCAGGCTGCTGCAAGATTGAGCATAGTGCACAGGTTAAAATCCCTGCTGCATTTTATGGAGTTGCATAGAATGTACTGCTCAGAAACTGATCCATGCCAGGGTTTATGCTCAATCCAAGTTCTTCTAATTTCACCTTTCATCATATCCTTCAATTCATTTCTCCCTCAATATTTTTAGCTTCCCCTTAAAGACATCATGACTTTAACCAACTTAACATTGGAATTGCTAAAATAGAAGAAGGAACTTTGAAGATCTGAAAGAAAAACAAATTGCTGGAGAAACTCAGCAGGTCTGGCAGCATCTAAGGAGATAGAGAATCACAATTAACATTTCAAGTTCAGCAGCCCTTCTTCAGATTCTTCCTCTGAAGAAGGGTTGCTGGACTTGAAATGTTAATTGTGTTTCTCTCTCTCCACAGATGCTGCCAGACCTGCTGAGTTTCTTCAACAATTTCTGTTTTTCTGTATGAGTTGCTAAGTATTGTAGACAACTTCCTCTAGGTTTTTGACTGTTTGGTGTCTGGTTTTCCATAAGGCAGGTGTTTAATTTGGGACAGCAACGTCCATATTAAGTTGACTGTGCTAATTTTTTTTTTAGCAGAACAATACAGTCAGTGGATAGGCAAGTTCTCAATTCTTGCAAACAAAGGCTGAATGAAGCTCAAAATTTCAAACACAGATTCAGTACCTGAAGAGATGCAGACAAGATGACAACCATGTTGCTGCATTCTGCCTGTTGGTCTGCATTCTAAAACACTGCCAGCATTTACTTTGGAGCTAAAGCAGATTTCTAATCCTTTACATGTTCCCATTTGCTTAAAAATGAAATAATCGAGGTTTTGAATGCTCTAAATTGCGCTGAGAGGTCATAAACTGGCATGAGGTGTGTCAAGCCTGTCTGTTAAAATTAGTATATTCTCTGATCATACCGTTCCAAATTTCAGTGCCCAGGGACATTGGTCTGCCATCGTTCCCAGGTGTCGATTGCCAAAGAACAGGGGCAGTGTTTCTAGAAACTGAAATCATGGCTAAAGCTGACTCTGCACATCTGGTTAGTTCTGAGGTGGTTTCTAATAGCACCTACTCAACGTTTGCTCAGAACAGATTACTGAGGAGCCTTGTACTCCCAGCTATGTGTGAGATTGTTTCCTTCAGTTGTGTATAAACTTATCACCAGCCTCTGCAGAATAACCAGTTATCTTTTTTTTTGTTTTTTGTACTTATTTATGTTAAGTTATAGATGATGGAGTCTCTCTTCTATTTAATTGTTTGTTTCCTGTCAGATTTGTGCAGATATCTAATGTTGCCTATAACAAATGTCTTTTTCTCTTGGCTTGGCAGGGAATCTCTCAAATCTGTTGTATATTTTTCTTTACATGAAAACTTGCAGCAAACCAGGATTGTTTGGGGAGGGAAATTCAATAAATTAATTCTATTTTCACATGTTTCCCAGGCTAACTATTTTTTTATTTATTTAAACCCTTGATGGACAAATGTGTAAGTAATTCTACCAGGTGTGGTGTTGATGTTAGGAACATTTGGAACAGAGTTGGCCAATCAGCCTTTTGTACTTCCTCTGCTGTTCTAAATCATGGCTGATCCTTTACCTTTAGATACCATTTTCCTCACACTATCCCATATTGCCTGACATCATTAGCACTGAAATCTTATCAATCTATATCATAAATATACTGAACATCTGAGTTTAAAACTGCTTTGGGATAGAAAATTCCAATGATTAACTATTCTCTACACGACAAAATTTCTCATAGTCCCAAACTGCTTGCATCTTAATTGTACTGCCCCCCGTGAAATCTACTTTCTTCAAGGTGAATGGAGACAAAAAGAAAGATGTTCATCTCTACCTCAAGGTTTTGGTAGTCTGTGTTTCTGGATTGGTGATAAAGTTTTGCACCTGCTCTCTTTGGAATTAAGTGATCGTTTCTTTGAAACTGGATAATAAAGTGCAGATGCTTTTCTCACCATCCTACCAGAGGTGGCAGCACAGTCCTGCCCATTTATTTTGACTACACAATAAAGTCCTGCTTATTCTTCTATTTTACCTATTAATGATAGGGTTCCTCATAAGACGATAGTCTTTGTTTTGTCCAATAGTTCTCAATTGAAAAAGCTCTGTCTTGACATCATCTGCTTTTCAACATTGCCAAGTGTACTTTGCAAAAATCTATCCTGGTTATTTCCGAGTCAGGCCAAATGGTGGAGGCCTTTTAAATGAATGGTAGGTGTAACCCAGTTGGAGTCTAAGCCACTTTTCAGCAATCCCATGTGTGCTGATGGGTGGGTGGGTTGGGAGATGAAACACACACTTGGGAGTCCTTCAAAACTTAGGCTATATGTTGACAGAATTCAGTCCAGAAGCATCAATGTAAGATGACCTAAGTCATGTAGGTGTTCCCCTAGGAAGCCTGAACAATGACTTATGCTCCCATAAAGTCTCCCACATCAGGTCAAACATGAGTATGGAAACATCCTGCTATTGAACACACATTCCCTTTGCTTCTGCATCAGTATTCAGTTGCAAACCATCTTGGACATTTCAGGTGAGGATCATCTTCTGATCTGTAAAATGAGTGATCGAGGCTTGGTCTGTACTCAAAATGTTTATGGGGGGAATAAAATCTCCTTGGCTGTCTTGATCCTGTTATCATTAGTTTAACATCTCCACAATCTTCCTTCGTGTTAGGTCAAATCTTTCCATATTGGCCCAGTCCTCCATTCACTACTTTTTAAAAAAAAAGTCATCTGTAGGGGGGAGTTTTTGTCTGTTTTAACATTATCCATAATTAAGAGATAATATGCTCTACTCAGTCAAGGCCTCTCAATTTCACCAACCCTCAGCAATTTAACGAAAGCAAAAAGGGCTGAGAAAACTTTCAGGGTGACTGACCTGAAACCTGTAACTGTTCAAGTTTGTGGATGAATGGATGTGTGGTTAATAGTGAGGCAGAAGCTCTAAAGTTACAGGATATAAAGGGATTGGTCAGATGGAATTTAGCTCTAAATGAACGGCCAAACAGTAGGAAGCTCGAATCTCTGGGTGCTTGTTTGTGTCCGTGAAGGTAGAAGGACCAGTTATTAGGGTGGTTAAGATGACAAATGGGATAGTTACCTTTATCAGGGTGGTGTAGATTACATAAGCAGTCAGGTCATATTGGAGAGATAGCAAGAACTGCAGATGCTGGAGTCAGAGGCAACAGTGGGGAGCTAGAGGAACACAGCAGGGAAGAAGGGTCCTGACCCAAAGTGTCCGCTTTCCTGCTCTGATGCTGCCTAGCCTGCTGTGTTCCTCCAGCTCCACATTTTGTTCTATCGAGGTCACTATTGGAGTTGTACAAAACTGGTATAGGCCAGAGCTGGAATACTGTGTGCCATTCTGTTCACCACACTAAAGATTCATAGGATGTTTGTCCAGATTGGAAAATTTTTTTGTTGTTGTAAAGAGAGGTTGGATAAGCTTAGGTTATTTTCTTTAGAGCAGATGAGAGAACACAATTGCTGTGTAAAAGATTGAGACCCATCAGCAGGATAGATAGGAAGCAGCTGTTTCTCTCCGTTGAAGGATCAATAACAAGAGGATGTAAATTTAAAGGGGAAAGGAAGGAGGTTTAGAGGGAATTGGACGAAAATGTTTTTTGTCCGGATAGAGGTAGGAATCTGGATGATCACTTAGCCCATACCCTGGAATATTATGACGTTAAGTGCTGGAAATTGAAATTAGTGTAGATACGTTGGTGCAGAATTAATGGGCTGAAGGGCCTCTTCTGTGCTCTGTGACTATGACTCTGTCTACTGTTGCTGGCCATGTATCACGAGCATTCTGCATTTCAATTAATGCTGTCCAGTTATTAAAAAAAATTCATACAATTGTGTTTTTCCTGTTTTATTACACAATATTTGCGTTCCTGTTAAACAACACACAGGGTGTAATGTTGCAGGAGCAGTTATCACAATACTTAATAGGAATTCTACAAAAACAGATCCTTTAAAACCAGCTAAAATCAGTTCTCCCCCTCTAAAAGACAACATTTGATGATTAAATGTGAATCAGACAGAAGAGCTGCAATGTATGAAAACTAGGAAAGTGGCACTAATACTTTAGTTTCCATGCTTGTATTTTTCCTTCCACAAATACCTCAAACATACCCACATCATTTCCCTACTGCCCCCCACCCTCCCTCCCCGCATCACGTTTAAAAAGATTACTAATGAGAACATAATCAGTCTTACTCCAGTTACACAAACACTTTGTTAAAGCAATACTTTTCCTGCATTTGGACACTCTTGGATTCTGATGTTGCAGCCAGTTGGGAAGAGGCCATCATGGAAACAACAGCCACCTCCCTTTTCCAGGTCTACGGTACGTGAATTATAATGAGACCGCATACTCTTCTCTTCCCCTCCCCCCACCCCGCCCCCAAAACCCTCCCCCAAAACCCTCCCCCGATAGACAAAACACAGCCAGTACTCTCAAGAATCACAATTCTACAGGGGAATTTTTAAAAGGTAGTTTTTTTTGGTTTGATTTGTGACTTGGGCAGGTAAAGCCACATCCATGCCCACCCCCAGTTGCTAGGCAAAGGAGCAGATGTAAATCAGTGATGCACATGTGTATTTGCTACACAACTTCCCTCTCCTCCCAAATGGGTTGAACAGATAAAATAATGGTTCAGTGAGAGGTTTCACCAATCAAACAACTGAGTCAATAATAAAATGGTATACTGGGACCAAATAAACTTAAGAGTTCCTGGGGCTATCCACCAAACACTCCCAGAGCGATAATTACACCTAGTACCTACTCGTGCTCCTCAGGTGGGGAATGAATTAGATGAGCACTGGCCACAAGGTGCCATGCTTTACACAGCTGTCTGGAAATAAAGATGGAATTACAAGAGCACTACAATTCATATCTTCAAAGGTCACTGGTCCAGCGATGGCAAGACAGTGGAGAATATGGTGCTGCACTGGGATATGGTAGTTGGAATCTCAACCTGCACCATCATAACCAGGTGGCCATGCAATATAAGTAGGGAAGGCACAGTGAAGCTGTTGGGATAATGCTTCCGAAGTAAACCTCTACCTGACCACAAAAATAGAAAATAAAAATGGCATGCATCCAAAAAACAAACGTCTCCTTGTCCCAATGCTGCAAACTGCTAGGTCTTTTTGCAGTTCTGTCTGTGCTACACTGCGGCATTGTCCTCCCAGAATCCAGGACAGGAGCACAGATTCCGTCACTAGGCAGTGGAAGTTAAACAATTAGCGAGCTTTAATACAAAACAAAATCAAAATCAAAATCAAATTTAAAACTGCGTAAGCCACAAGAACAGCAAGTTACTCTACTTCACATGACTGGAATCTTGCACCAATCAGCAACCTCAAGAATTTGACCCTTTAAGAAATCCTGTCCAACATCATTTGACCCTTTAAGAACGCCTTTCTCACTAATTGAGGTTTATTGTTCAATTGTAGAGCAGCCTGCACTAGCCAACAAGAGGGGAGTCTTTCACTATAACTGAAACACTATCTTAAAAGCAAAGAAAAAAAAACCCAGGGGAGCGAGGCTTACAATGGCAGGATACTCATGAGTAGGAGCCACCGAATTCTCTCTTCCACCCCACTCCAATAGAGGTGTAACTACAACCATCAGGCAGCCACACAGGGCTTTCTAAAGTAGTTGTCACATCTCAAGACAAGTCAAATAAATTCTATCCAAGCTGCCCTTCAGATCCGGAGCATGTGAAGGAAAAGGCTGAGGAGAGGGAGGAATTTTAACCAAAACCATCATACATCATATTAAAAAGAGGCTACTGTTTAAATGGCACATCAGCCCTACAGACTCCTTTCCCCTTCGAGGATTCAAACCCTATGCTACAAGCCAAGGTAACTAATCTACAATTCACTGGCTTCTACAGTTGTTATCCAAAAATCTGGAGGAAAAAAAAATCATGCTGCATTTAAAAACACAACCTGTCCCATCCCCTCTCAAATGCTGACAATGATATGGGTCTGAAAGGATTGAGAAAAGGTACACCCGGAGAACTATACACCTGTACAACTGAAAACCACTTTCTGAAAAGTCGGGATTATTTTCTCGTCTTGTAAAGTTGTAATGGGAGTTGCTTACGCCCCTCTCCCTTGATTACTTTTCCTCCTTCTTTTCTTCCTCTTCAGATGGGTATGAATGCCACGTCAGACGTTCCTCATAAAATGAGATAACCACCTGGGGACACTTGACATTTGCCTCTTTTGCTGGAACCAAATCAGCCTCATCAGAGTTTTTCCTGGATGGAGAACAGAAATTAATAAGTTTATGAACAACTTTTAATCTGATTTGGTCTGGAATCTGCAAGTACACAACACACCTAACTATATCAGTCAAACTCACACTAACAGCTCCTACCCAGGCAGATTATTCTTGGTGATAAGCTTTGTATCTCATTTTCTGGGTTGGGGGCAGAAGCGGTGAAGATAGAGTAATTGGATAATTCTTTCAAAGACTTCACACAGACATGATAAGCCAGACAGCCTACTTCTAAGATTAATTATTCCATTCTATGATTTCTTTCTTCCACCCTTTTCTACAGCCATCCTTTGGCTCTTGGGTGCTAGTTAGGGACAGATTTATATTCCCATCCATAGATTGAGATCTTTTAGTCTCTAGCCAGAGTAACATTTTTCGGTGAGAGGCTTAAACCCAGAAATCAATTTTAAAAGCTAGAACTCACCACTTCATGAGGAACATGAGCTCTCCGCTGGAGTCTGTAGCCCCAATAATACGCTCTGGCTCCAATCCTCTGGCAAAACCTCTTGGCTTCTCCTGCTGCAAGAGAAACACATCAGACCTCGGCCAGGGAGGAGGGGTGGGAAGATGGTGTGTCATCACTGTGACAAACCAAGAAATCCACAGAGAGACAGGTTTACTCAACAGAAAGGGATGAGGGTGACTCTTAACTCCCTAGAACTTAGTCTAACCCTCCAAGTCCTTTAAACATACCAGGCTACCTTGGTCAATAAACATTCATGTAGATACTAAAATATAGTCAAGATCTGGCACAATCTGTCCCAGAGAAATTGCCAAGAATTATTGTTGAGCACCTTAATCCATAATACCTGATTCCTCCCCTCAAAGCCATGAGCTCGTTTCTCATGAAAGGACAGTAATTTAAGTAGTTATTTTGCATCACTTGCTTTTGTTCTCATGGTACATGATCCAGACTTTGCTCTGTCTTGATTCCAACTCTGCACATTGGTTTGAAGGGAACCCAGGGCAAGGAACAAGAATGGAAGGGCGAATGGATTCATAATTCTATTCCAGTACTATATAGCCAAACTTGGAGGGAATGGCCAGTTAAGGACCGCCTCTCCTCACCAGGATAGTTCTAGAAAGTGACAGGTTACAGCAAAAGTAGATCATTTATCCCTTTGTAACAGAAGAGATGTTTAAAATGTTCCTAGTATTTTACTCTAATAAACACTGCATTTTCAGTTCAAGGCTAGAGTATCTGCAGGAAATGGAAGAACAGGTAATATTGAAAAGAAAGCAGAAGCATATTCACAGACCTCCTCTCTCCTCTTCTTGTTTTTATTTTCCTCAGTTTCAGTATCAGACTCTGCTTTCCGTTTGGGCCCCTCTGTTTTGTCTATTCCATCATGTGCTATTTTCTGGGACTGTAAAAACTCTGCGATGAGATCAGGACAGTCAAGATTCTCCTCAGGCTCCCATGTGTTGTCATCACTGAAAACAAAAAATCAGTTTATAGACAGCAGGCTGTGAGCAAACAAACAACATGCCCCCAGCACTGCACCTCCCCCCCCCAAAAAAAAAAGCTCAGCTTCTCATCATCAGTCTCGAACAAACTGTTCTGGGCCACTGGGGCAAGATTAGATGGGACAGGGATTTTCAAACAAACCCTTAATTGGGTCTACATTACGTTTTCTATCCAGCTTCACTCAGCATAACATACAACACGTTAGATCTGCAATCAAATGTATGTCTTCTGCACACACTAATGAGTATCTAACAATACAATCCAGGCTACGAAAACTGTGCGGCCTCCTACATCGTAAGCGATGCAGCTGAAACACAGATGTTGAACGGAGAAGGACTTTTGAGCTGTGCTTTGGTGTGATTCACTGTAACTCACAAGGATGTAGCCTGTACTGTCCTGACAGTAAACCACAAACACAGACATGGGAGCTCACAAATCAGTGCCTCAACACTTAAGTATGTTTATCCTGTTTACAGTTTCTCAAAATTCCAATGTGAACTTTAATCTTCTTAAAAAAGCACTTTCGTTCAATGTGCTACAATGTTGTACAGAACTGAAGACCCAAAATGGAGCACGAAAGAAAGACCTCACCTTAATTACTAGACTGCAGTGAGACAAGGGACACCACTTTGGCCGGGTTGTGGGGCAATTCAAAGGGCTTTAGCCATTCTAATTTATTTTTGGGGACGAAATTAGTGAAATTTGACTGCTTTTTTCTACTTCCTTTTTAACTTGAGAATCATATGCCAATGCAATTAAAAGATGTTAACAGGGGAGGTTAAGAAGGCAGATGTAATCTAATTGCTTAGTGAAGGCAACTATAGCTGATTATTTACTCAGTTTCAAAATTAAATTCATCTGATAGCTTTGTTGCATAGTGACAAAGGAATCTCTCTCTGGCCCATTCCTTAGTGACCAGCAATGGTAAATGTGTATCTGGCACTTAAGACATGATCTGGCTTGACCATGATACTCATGACAGAGCAGCCTTCTGTAAAAATGCCTCTTACAGGAACAAGCCTGTTTCATCATTTCATAAAGACATGGCTGATTTGGACTTTGACTCCATATCCATTTTATATCCAGTGTCTATAATTAATCTCAGATTTTAAATTCTGAATCTAGCTAGCACCTAATGCTTTTTGTGGAAAACAGTTCCACATTTCTATTATCTGTGGTGATAGGAAGTGTTTGCTTAACTTCCTTCCTGAATGGCATGGTTCTGATTTGATCAGGTTATGCCCTTTCAGTTGCACTATCCATTCCTTTCAAAAATCTTAGAAGTTTCATTAAATCACCCTTTAACCATCCAGATTCCAGGGGAAAAATACATGGAAATTAACTCAAAACAGGCCATTCAAATTAATCTCTATCGGTATTTATTATTCAAACAATAGTTCTAATCGCATTTACTCATCTTTTTCCAGTACTGTTTCATTCAACTATCTTGTCAGTCTAATCCTGACACAGTCCAGCATCAAACAATGATGGATATATATTCTGTAGCTTTAAAATTCTCCTGACACAAGTTCTAAATCTTAGTTTCCCTTCAGTGACCAGGGTATAATGTGTGTGATCTCTCATTATCTAACCCGGGTAATACTCTGGTGAATGTGCTGCACGTCTTCGAAGGCCTACATGGAGAACGGACAGATCTGTTACTGAAACTAACATGAAGTCAGTTAAACACTCACTCCGAGAATCCTTTCCACTTCAGCAGATATTCCACTTTTCCTTTCACGATACGCCTGTCCAGTACTTTTTCAACGACGTACTCTTCCTCCTCCTCCTCTAGAACCTCCTCCACCTTTTTCTTGTTTTGCTTTTTCCCCATTGTGTCCAGTCTTAAATTGAGAAGTGAGGCTGAAGCTGTTTAAAAAAAAAGTTAACTAAATTTAGAAATTGTAAAATCAACACAAACAGCATTCCTTTCAAATCAGAATGCATCACTCGCTACCCCCTCCCAGACACTCTCTAAAAAGGAGAGTCTGCCACACTGATAGTCTACACTGTCATAATGAGCACCAAATGAAAGTTTGCAGGATGTAAAAAAAATTGATAATTTTGAAATTCTTATTGTTTTCACACATTTTCACAGTCTTGCCCCTCTCAATTTCCGTCAACCTTACAACACTTTAAAATTTGTTTATGGGGTGTAGGCATAGCTGACTGGGCTGGCATTTATTGCTCATCCCTGATTGCAGATTTCCCACCCTAAAAGGATATTAGTGAACTAGACGGGTTTATGTACGAGAATTGAGAAAGGTTACATTGTCACCATTAGTCTAGCTTTTTTAATTCTAAATTTTCTATTGAGTTCAGATGCGACCACAGTGGGATTCAAACCAATATCCCCGGAACATTACAGACTCCGGTATATTATTCTAATGATATTACCACTGCAATCCACTTCTGCCCTCTTATAAGTACCAATTTTTATTACTCCGCTATTGGTAGGTCTTCAGCTGTCTGGATCTTTAAAGGAATTTCTTCCTCAAACCTCAGATTCTGCCATTCCCTCCTCCTCTAAAGGTGCTTCCTAAAACTTACTTCTTAGATCAAGTTTTGGTCACATCTACTTAACTGACTTGGTTTTTGTGTTTAACAAAAAATGCTCCCGTAAAGCAGTATCTTACTGCATTATGAATTATACAGGTACAAGTGATTGTACACATGTAATAGTATGGGGGAGGTGGGAAATAAAGAGTTAAAAGACCATGGTCAGGGATGTGACAGAGTTTGACAATGGTGCAATTTAAAACAAAAATGATCACCCTCTTTAAAACCCCAATTTCCAAACAAAGGACAAAGTAAAGTTGCAGTCCTTCTGTTGAGCAGAATCCCAACATCAGCCAGAGCCGTGGTAATGACTGAACTGAACGTGTACAACAGCCTAGTTTGCATACGGACCAGAGAACTGTTGACATCAAATCAGCAGGGCTTAAACAAAATGTGACGCTGCGTTTAAAAGTCAACTATATTTTCAACTTATCATTGGGACCAGTCAACATCCCAACCCTCAGTCGATTCTTCTTGTCTGGCAAATTCTATTTCTTCTCCCTATCCATCAGTTTCTCAGCTGTTGTGAAGGGCAATCTCATTCCCTTTGGAAGAAAAAGTTCATAAAACCTACTTATATTTCAAAGGGAACAGGGTTGGGAGTCAAATATTTAATTTACAAATAAAGAAATTGTGGAGTTTTTTTGGCTGCATGAAGTGAAACCATAAGCTCCAGGCAAAATAGAAACGACAGGGGTATTCCCCTGTACGACACTGGAGACACAGTACTTTAAATGACTGATCTTCGTAATAGTGTTTGTGCAACTATTTCTGCTGTCACTATTTTGCTGGAGATTCCCTCCTACTTTTAGGATCAAGAGATTTTCGTTATGAAAGTCCCACACAGTATTGAAGGGCAGTGTCGATACTCAGCCCATTACTAGGCCGAGTTTACTATGATGCTGCTTGACCTGCTGTGTTCATCCAGCTCTACACCTTGTTATCTCAGATTCTCCAGCATCTGCAGTTCTGACTATCTCTAGACTTTTGTATCGTACAGCCAACGGCTGACTCCACAAACCAGATGCATGGCATTATACAAAGGACAGATAGCTGTGGCTTCTGAAAAAAGCTTCAAAAGGTAGATCTTTATTAGCAGAAAATCACCCCATGAAAAGAATAATAAAATTGGATATCTTCTTGGGTAAGTCAGCGAAACTGGCTGATGGGGAGTTTGAGCACAGGTGATGAAAGCACCGAGCTCCATATTTCACATACAGAAACCACTGGAGACAGGGAAAAAAAACCCTGTCAACTGTGGTTAGGTTGGCTGTAAGTATTCTAAGGGCTTCAAATCAGAACTGTGATTATTGCAAAGCAAAGTCTCAGTATTTTATGTAAAAGAAAATAGACTGATTTGGAAAACAGTTGTCCAAATCCAGAGTTTATGGTGTAATCTGCCCATTTGAGAAGGATAGTGAATGTGATTGCTGAGAAAACATGAGGAAAAAGAAGCATCTGCAACATGTGGGCTTCATCAACAGCCAAATGATGCTCTCTGTTGGACAGTGTCAGGTGGTTGCAAAGGTAGCTCAACTGTTTGCTGAAAAACCGACAAACAATCAGTACTTGTGGCCCTATTCTATCCCTCCCAACAAGGAGGAAAGCTGCAAGCAACACAGAAATCAGATTGCACCAACATCCCACATTCTCTTGAAGCAGCATCTAGATCATAAATCTATGTAGTGAACAGGTGTAGGAAGGAATAAGACGACGCTCATATGTACAGATGCAATTACAGGAGGCCATTCAACCAGTCTGTTCCAACATTCAATTAGTCTTCTACAAATCACTTACCCACAAACTCAATCCATCAATGCCACCCACACCAATTGTTCCCTAGTATCTAAAGCCTGTTGATACAGTGTTCCAAATTATCACCATCCTGTGACTCTAATTATTTATTCATTCATGGGGCATGACATCGCTGGCTAAGCAAACATTTATTGACCACTCAGTGGTGGTGAGCCTCCTCCTCGAACCACTGTAGTCCATGTGATATAAGGATGAGTTCCAGCATTTTAACCCAGTGAAGGCATCCCTGATACCTAGGGTGATGCCAGGTAGTCCATCTGGTTTCATCCCTTTTGGGGGGATTGTAATGAATTGATACAGCAGAATGGCTTGCTAAGCCATTGCAGAGTCACCCACATCGTTGTGAGCCAGAATCACAGAAGTCAGACTGGGTAAGGATAGCAGATTTCCAACCTTACAGAAACTTGATGAATCAGGTGGGTTTTTACCACTGCCCCACACAATTACACTCTCTGTTTTGTTTCACCACTAGAGAAAGATTTCTCCATATTGGATCCTTTTAACATTTAAACACCTGATCAGATCAATCTTCTAACTCAAGGGAATACAGACTGAATGTATGTAACACCACCTCATCATTTAATTAATGCACCACCTCCGAGTTCAGTATATTGTTTCCTGAGGTGCAGTGTCAGAAATGAACAATTACTCTAAACAGAGCCTTTGTCAGACACTACATAACTGGAACATCACTTGAGCAAAAGGCCAACATTCCATTAGTTGTTTTGACTGTTTTCCATACCTGTCTAATGATTTCCAAATCTCTGATCCTCTGCTGTTCATGTTTTCTGAACATATAGAAAATTCAACTTTTTTCTACTTCTTTCCCTTAGCTGTTCCTGAAGGAGGTTCACTCTTGAAAATGGTTGGCAAAATTCATCAAGTTTCTGTTGCTTATAAAGAAATTATATGGCACATTTTGCTGTTTCAAAATTGCTTTAATAACTATCAGAAAAAGTTTACATTTTAAAAGTACTGCAGGAATATTTTTTCCAGAACTATTCATAAAAAGACTTTGCAACAGACTGCCTCAAAAAACATAACTCCACTGGCCTTATGCCTCTTGGCCACCTTCCATGTTCACTGTGTTCAAGCCCCATTATGCTGTGTGGAGAGGGGCTGCACCTGGCCTGTTGTCTGCTCCCTTTAGCTTTCAGATATCTTAACTTATTATGCGTTTCCTGTGTGTTTTTTTATTCCTCACTCACATGACGTGGTTTGCTGACCAGTGTTGTACTAAATAAAAGATCACTTGTTAGTTTAAATCTTTGTCTATGTTTGTGTTTGCAAGACCGCAGGAATCACTCCATGCATAAAATTGTTTCAGATATCATGTGCCAATTCCACCTCATTGAAAGAAGGCAAGGTCATCATTGGTTCAAATACCTACTAATTAGAAGGTTGTGGGTTAAAGTCCCACACAAGAGACTGAGCCTATAATCCATGCTGCCGCTTCAATGCATTACTGTGACACTTCTGCGATATGGAGAATATTTCAGATATGTTAAATGAAGCCATGGTCTGCCCTCTCAGGCAGGCACAAAGGATCCCATGGTGCCATATCAAAGAAGAGCAAAAGCATTTTTCTCAGTGACCTGACCACTATTTCTCACTCAGTCAGTATCACTAAAATAGAGTTGCTGGTCATCAGCACATTACTGCTTATGGGATCTTACTTCACACAAATTTGGCTATGATGTTTCCTACAATATAGCATGACTACACTTCAAAGCAGCATAACCTCATTAGTCATGTTGCATTTTGGGGTATCCTGAAGTCAGGAAGGGTGATATACAAACAAAAACATTTATTTCAATTGTATCAAACTGCTTATTGGAGAGTAGGGATGTGGAATTAAGTACAGCTTTGTCAATGAGCACCCCATGTCCCAAGAATGGTTTAACAAAAGAACGATGAGATATTCCCATTCTCCAGGCTCCATTCATGAACAGCGATGAGAGCATATTCAATTCTCATTGCTCCTCCCCTTACACACCCAGGACAATCACCCAATCTCAAATGTTTACTAGTAAACTAATGGACTGACAGAAAGTTAGATCTTATGAACAGTGAATGTGTAGGCTGAAGATTTCAGAAGAGTCAGGGAACTGATTAAGAAGTATCAGGTATGGCACAGCAACCATAATTTTATAGACAGTGCCTTTCACAAACACAGGACTTCCAAAAGTCCCACTGCAGACAATTAAATACCTTTTATGTAATATCTGTTGCAATACAAAAAGTATATTTATATAGAATATTTTAATAATTTTCACTGATCTGGCCAGATGTCACATAAGCCAACACCATAAAATAAGATCAACACCAACTAATCGTGAAGAATTATACTGAACACTGAAAATAAAACCATCCAGAAGGGCTAAGCTTTTTTAAATAAATAAATACATTTTATATATAGTACATATTATATATGTGTATTACACACATATATACATACACACACACTGAAATGATTCTTCTGAAACTGACTTTCATAAGAGGACTTTGAAAATTGCATCCATCACCAATGCAGGGGTTTCAGTATCATCTTGCCTAAGAAATTAATTCCCTCCTAATTCCAGACAGCAACAAGCTTTACATTCTTTATTTTACACTGCAAACCCCTTCCCCTAAACAAGTTCTTCATTGTGAAATGTGAATATTTACAGTCCCAGTATGGGTAGCCAACAGTCTGGATTATCTAATCACCTATTTAGAACATTTTTGAAAAACTAGTTTAAAACATTTTGTTTTGCTTGATGTAGACCTTTAACAAAGAGGAATTGGTTAAAAAGCAATATTGATACAAACATGGAGATGATGATTAGGGCAGTGAGGAGCTGCAGTCAGTTGAGATTGCATGTCCGACTACAAATGTTTGCAACCCACATGGCAACACATTGGGTGTCTTGCTATGTCAAACCTGCGGTCAAGCTTACAACCAGGCTTGCTGGCAGCAAGTTATAATCCACAGCCCAGTTTTAACCGTTCACAGCTTGCTGCTGCTGGTCTACAGGAGCAGGGAGGCAGCTTGGAGGTCAAACTGCCTATTCACAAAATGAAACCTATGAAATGTAATCCTGTATCACAAGTAAAGAAAGTTCTTGTAAACAATGGTGGGACTTTAAGGTGAAATTATTCGAGTCACAGTTGACTGGAACCAAATGACACTGCCATTTCCCAACAAAAAACTGTCAGGATGTAACCTCCCTCAGAATGTAATCTGGCTAGGCCCATATGACTAGACTCCTTTCATCACGAACTAGTGGTTTTAATAAATCTTTGCTTCCGACACCGTTATAACTTGTCTGACAGGTCCATATTCAAAAACGTTCATTTACACTATTGACCAATATTTGCACTAAACTGTACACTAATTCTTGGCAGCATTATTTACTGATTGTGAACTCATGAGACATTGAATCTGTTACTGGAATATGAACCAGGTGTTAACACAACCTTAGAAACAAGCTCAGAATCTCCTGGCTGGAATTAGAATTAAAACAGCAGCAATGGAAAAGCAGCTTCAATCTAAGCCCCACTGCTCTGCAGAGATTTCTCATTAAAAATCAGCTCACATTCTGCTCGCCTCCTCTTCTTTCAAAGAATTTTAAAAAAATATATAGATTTAGTATTTCTGGATGTCATTTTATTTTAAGGCAATCTTTATTGCCGAGTACCAATTAGTGCAACAGACCCAAAGTCAGTACCAACCAAAATAGTGGTTTCAATGAGATCCTATGCTGCATCGCAGCCAGTTTCACAGTACTATTATTGCCTGGCACATTTCACTGTATCCTGGCAACATCTTCACCGAGTATACCTCTTAAACAAGATGAAGTACAGTAACGGGTGCATAACCTCATTCAGATCAACAACAGGTTATTCTGAAGAATTGTCACCGGAGGCTTTGATTAAAGTGTCAGCTTTGTCTCAGTGGCAGCATTTTCACCTTGGAGTTAGAAGAATGTGGATTCTAATTCCCCCGCATCCAGGCTGACTTGTCTTGTACTATCCAAAATATGTAACATCTGATAAGACCTTAAGTGCCATCTGCCCTCTTAGGTGAATGCAAAATATCCACAGCAACTCTGAAAAACAGCAGAGTTCTCCCTGGTGTCTCCATCTCTTACCCTTCAACAAATATCACTAAAAATATGTTCTGAAGAAAAGGTCATATCAAACTTCAAATATTAACTGATTATCTCTCTATAGACGCTGCCAGTCTTGTTGAGTTTCTTCAACATTTTGTTTGAAATTATTAAAGATCTGACCACTTCCACATTACTGTTTGAGAGCTTACTGTGTCTAAACTGGTTGCTACATTTCCCACATTATTAAACAGTGACTATATTTCAAAACTACTACTTGGTTGAAAAGGGCTGCACGATGACCTGAGTTTGTGAAAGGCATGGTATATTTTGGCACCAGTTGAAGAGAACCTGCTGCTAAACCTCTGCCAAAGATCTGGCTGACAAGATTGCGCCAAGGAAGAAACTCTCTTCCTTCCCCTGTGCTGTGTGGGTCAAAATGTGCACGAAATAAAACACGATTCACAGCAGAGCAAATTATTGAATGAATGCTGCTGTCCAGTTGTTAAAGGAAGTCACCACAACAAATAGCAACGTGACATGATCAGTTAATCTCTCCGCAATAAATAAACTCCTTCATCTACTAGAATCATTCATTGTTTCTCTATGGATAATGCTAGATCTGTTAAGTATTTCCAGCATGTTGAGATTTTTACAGGTTTAACATCTGAAGTACGTTTCTCTCAGATTAACAATTATCCATTTAGATTACCCTCATTTGGCTCCTGCGTTGTTAGTAAGGGAGGGAGGGCAAATAACGGTCAGGACACGGTGTCCTGATCTTCTGAAAGAGTGGCCGCGGGATCTTTAGCATCCCACAGCATCACTCCATTTAGCGTCCCATCGAAAAGATGGCACCTCTGGCAGTGCAGCACCCCCTCAGTACAGCACCACACAGCGTTGGCCTAGATTGTGCGCTCAAGTCTCTGCGGTGGGGCTTGAACCCACCATCTTCTGACTTTAGAGGCCAAATGCCACCTACCGAAACCCAACTGACGCCTTCAAATTGGGCGGGGAATGAAGGAGGATTCAGTGAAGTGGGAAAAAATATTTTCTAATTAATGCAACGAGTCGCCGTTAAGCTGCAGGTGGTGTTTGCAACTTTAAAAAGGTAACGTTTAAAATGCAAACCCGTACCTTTTATAAAAAGGAGCGGCCGACGGTAATACTAGTATTTTAAACCGTCTTCAAATCCCACGATTACTATAATCTAAGAAAACAAATCTTGCAAAAATACACAAGCTGTTTTGGTAAAAATGTAAAAGAAACACACACAAACAAAAGGCTTCTTCACAACCCGCCACGGTGACCGAGCGCCGCCAGTGCGCAGGCGCGGGAAATTCCAACATGGCGCCCAGTCGTGGGGGTTGCTGGGAGTTGTAGTCCACGCCGGCCCTGCTTCCCGCCTTCATGGGGCCCTCAAAACCCGCGACTCCGGGGCTAAAGAAGGGAGGGCATCGGCCACATTCCCGTCCCATATCCTTCCCCCCTCCTGCCTGGGGAGAGGGTAGCCTCCCCGCTTCGAAAGGAGCAGATTTTCGTCTTCTTTTCTGTGGCTCGGAGCGCCCGCCCATGCGCAGTGAGGCGCCGCCACCGCCGGACTACAAACCGCGCGCGGCACAAATGTACCCGGGACAGGGACCAAACATCAGATTTCGGTCAAAAAATGTGTTTCGTTTTCCCCCCAAAAAGTGCAAGTTCTTCGTAGAAATACGACTGTGAACGTGCATTTAAAATCCTCTGCATAAAGTAAATACAATTCTCAGCGTTAAAACATTCCTCTATGCTCCCGCATGGCGCACGCGCACTAATCAAAGCAAGTTCATGTTTTTTTTAAAAATGACACCCTTTTTCTCGTAAATGAAAAAAATTGACGCGGCATTTCAAAACAAAAGAGATAAAATCAAGTCTTTGGCGACGAGGATAACTTCGATTGAGGAAAGGAAGGAGACACTTTTGAATGGTCAGACCGCGGCCTAGGCCCAGGGATCGGCACAAAAAACCCCGAGACACAATAAAGCCCGAGGCCGCCCTCCCCTCACACACCACCTTCCCCCCCCCCCCTTAAACACCACACAAACAACAACCCTTCACCTTCACCATCCCTCCGCCGCTGACCAAAAATTACAAAGGGCGAACGGACATGAAGCAGCGGGGAACAGACCCCCTTTTTTCGGTTTTGTTTTAAAGATTTTTTTTAAAAATAAATAAAAGAGTGGAAATGCTTTACCCATGTTGCCGCTAAAGATGGTGGCGTGCCGGGGAGTCGGAACCAATCTGCGGGATGGGGCGAGTAGCCGGAGTTCGGGAGGAGGCGGACCCGGGGCTGGTGGGTGGGCGGCAGTTTGTGGGGTTGGGCGGGGGGGGAAAGATGCTGCTGCTGCACTCGGTCGCAACCGTCCTGAGGTAAATCCACGGCGTTTAAACGGGGCCTTCTGGTTTTTCAAAACAAACCCTACGACTAATTATTAACTGCTGCGCCTTGGCCCCGGCTTCAAGTGATTGTGTTACTGCTACTTATTTATTTTGACCTGATAAACTCAGGGGGAGGTTCGGCCAGAGGTGGTGATTGCAGACTGTTAGGATCACAAAATTACTAGTAGCAATCATTTAAACCATAGACTATTCCAGTGCTACCCTGGCTACCTTGTCTTCCACTCAGAGGTGCTGTCGTGGTGCAGTGGAAGTGTCCCTACCCCTAAATTAGTGAACCCTAAGTTCAAATCCTTCCTGTTCCAGAGGTTAACACCTCTGACCAGGTTGATTATAATATGTATCTTCCACTCTGTCAAAATTCAAGCTCAACCATAACCCTGCTGCCCGGACCTCGCTCGCCTACGTTGTTGCTTGGTCCAGCAACACTTAGATTTTGAAATCCTTATTTTTAAATCTTCCAGTGACCTTTCCCCTTCTCTATTTCTCTAATTTCCCCCAGCTCTGAGATCTCTAGGCACCTCAAATTCTTTCCTTTTGAGCACCCCTGATTTTCATCACTCTACAGTTGGAACCTATGTTTTCAGCTGTAACCACCACTTCTGAAATTTCCTCCCTAAACCTCTCCACCTCTGTTGCCTCCTTTAAGATCCTTCTGAAAAGCTATATGTTTGGCTGAGCTTTTAGTCACTTGTATCAATATTTCCTTGCGGAGTTTGGTGTCACATTGTGCCTGATTGATGCTCCTGTGAAGTACCTTGGATTGTTTTACCATGTTAAATCCGTTAAACTTGCAACTTTTGTTAGATTCCCCATTTTAAAGTTGCATCAACATTAAGTGATTATGAAACATGCTGGTCTGGTCAGCTCAAGGGCATGGGCCCTGATACTGAAATGAATTGTGAATGTTACTATCTGGGCAAACATTTATTACATAACCTAACTGCTCTTGAGATGGTGATGCTGAGCTGCTTTCTTGAATTGCTGAAGTTGATCTGGCCTTTTTAAATCCAACTTGGAAGGAGGCACTAAGTTAGCCCAGTATTGTCAAACAAAAGACACCCTTGTTCTTGGCTACTTCAATTTTCTGCCCAAAGGCAAGTTTCATTCACAAAACTCTGATCTCCACCATGGTTCCGAAAGGGTCCTGAATTCAGCTCGGTCAGAAGGGGGTTCGAATCCAATGCTATTGGCAGATATCTGACCCGTACCGACTGCTTGGTCAGCTGAAGCAGCCAACCAAACAATGTGAGTCAACTTTGTAATGGCAGGGGTGGGTGAGATCTTCTGAAATGATGATTGCTGGTGTTTTCTGGTGTAAATCCATGTCACTCTTACTTGTTGGCCAAATGTAGATCTTACTTTCAGCAAGGGGATCACTAAGGATGTCACTGTAAATGAACGGCCAACTTCTATTTCTTATGTTCTTATTTTTACCAAACTGAACGCTAGTTTTGGATTCTGTGTGTATGAATGCTGACGGTCAATCTCAACCTGGTGACAGTCAATTATTAAGGCAGCCAATAGAGAAAATCTGATTTGAACAGAAGTCCCAGGGTTGAAAGGTAGTATTCTAATTTCAATAATTCATTTCTCATAGCTAGAGTCACAGAATTGTACAGCACAGAAACAGACCATCCGGTCCAACTGGACCATGCCAACCAGATATCTTATATAAATCTAGTCCCATTTGGCCATATCCATCTAAATCCATCCTGTTCATATACACATCCAGATGCCTTTTAAATATGAAATTATACCAGTTCCACCACTTCCTCTAGCAGCTCATTCCACACACGCACCACCCTCTGTGTGAAAAAGTTGCCCCTTAGGTCCCTTTTAAATCTTTTCCCTCTCACCTTAAACCTGTGTCCTCTAGTTTTGGTCTTCCCCACCCTGGGGAAAAGACCTCGGCTACTTACTCAATCCATGCCCCTCATGATTTTATAAACCTGCATAAGGTCACCCCCTCAGCCTCCGACACTTCAGGGGAAAATAGTCCCAGCCTATTCAGCCTCCCCCTATAGCTCAGACCCTCCGACCCTGACATCCTTGTAAATCTTTTCTGAACCCTTTCAAGTTTCACAACATCCTTCCTATAGCAAGGAGACCAGATTTGCATGCAGTTTTCCAATAGTGGCCTAACCAATGTTGTGTACAGCCACAACATGCCCTCCCAACTCCTCTACTCAATTCACTGACCAATAAAGGCAAGCATACCAAATGCAGACTTCACTGTCCAATCTAACTTCGACTCCACTTTCAACGAACTACAAACCTGCACGCCAAGGTCTCTTTGTTCATCAACACTCCCCAGGACCTAACTATTAAGTGTATAAGTCTTGCCCTAATTTGCCTTTACAAAATGCGGCACCTCACATTTATCTAAAATAAACTCCATCTACCACTCCTCGGCCCATTGGTCCATCTGATCAAGATTCCGTGTACTCTGAGATAACCTTGGCCATCCATTCCACCTCCAATTTGGTGTCATCTGCAAACTTACTAACCATACCTCCTGTGTTCACATCCAAATCATTTATATAAAATGACAAAAAGCAGTGGACCCAGCACGAATTCTTGTGGCACACCGCTGGTCACAGGCCTCCAGTCTGAAAAGTAACTGTCCACCGCCACCCTCCCATCATATGAAATAATTCACATTTTGGTGCAACGCAGCGCCTTAGACTCCAGTCATATTCAGTTTTCCTTTGAAGTGCTAATACCCTTGCGTGATTATGACAGTAGCTGTTTGATTACGCTGAGGCTGGGGTTGAGGTGGGGCAAGGCACATCACAAATGAGCTCTTGTCCATACATGCCCCACCTAACATTCATACAAACATATGAATCTGGAGCAGAAGTAGGCCATTCAACTCTTCAAGTTTGCTGTGCCATTCGGTTAAATTGTGGCTGATCAATTTATGTTCCAAATTCCATGTAGAGTCATAGAGTTATACAGCATGGAAACAGACCCTTCAATCCAATTCATCTGCGCTGATCAGATATCCTAAACTGATCTAGTCCCATTTGCCAGCATTTGGCTCATATCCCTGTAAACCCTTTCTATTCATGTGCTCAACTAGATTCGTTTTAAGTGTAATTGTACCAGCCTCCACCACCTCCTCTGGCAGCTCATTCCACACACACACCACCCTTTGTATGAAAAAGTTGCTCCATAGGTCCTTTTTAATTCTTTCACCCCTGTCATCTGCCCCCAATAACTTTGATTTCCCCTGCCTAATAAGAACCTATCACCTCCACTTTAAAAATTTTCAACAATCCTGCTTCCCCCACCTCCTGGAGCTGAATTCCACTTTATGTTCCATCTGTCAACTTTCTGTCCACTCACCTAATCTATGGTATCGATCTCCATCCTTGATACATCAGCTTCACAAAAAAAATCTCCTACATTTCTTTGTGTTACCTGCAAACTTAGCCACTGTGCCTTGAATCCCTTCATCTGTGTCGGTGATATAAATTATAAAATGTGAAGTGTCCAGCACAGACCCCTGCAGGTCCCTACTTGTGACATGCTGCCAAACTGAAACAGATCTATTTATGCATACTCTTCATTTTTTGCCAGTTAGCCAACCATCTATCCGTGCAAATATGTTACTCCCTACACCATGATATCCTTTTATGTGGAACCTTGTTAAATGCCTTCTGGAAATCAAAGTACAATATATCAATGTACACCTCTTTATCCACAACTCATATGACACCTTCAAAGAACCCCAATAAGTAGATTAAATACAATTTCCTTTTCACAAAACCATGCTAACTCTTTCAAGTTATCTTGAATTTTTCCTAGTGCCCAGTTATAACGTCTTTAATGATCAATTCTAAAACTTTTCCACAACAGATGTCAAATAACTAGTCCAAAGTATCCTGTTTATGCCCCCCCGCCTTCTTAGAGTCATACAGTACAGAAACAGACCCTTTGGTCCGACCATGTTCCCAAACTGAGCCAGTCCCACCTGCCAACCCTTGGCCCATATCCCTCCAAACCTTTCCTACTCATGAACTTATCCAAATGTGGGGTTATATTTACTACTCCCCAGTCTAATGGAACCTTCCAGAATTTAATGGAGTTTGGAAAATTAACACCAACTCATCTGTTATGTCATTAGTCACCTCCTTTGAGTCCCTAAGATGACATCCACCTGGATCTGGAGACTTATCAACCTGCAACTCCACCAGTTTTGCTCAATACATTCTCCCTAAAGATTATGATTTCACGAAGTTCGTCTCTTCCTTCAACCACCTGATTTATAGTTATTACTGGGATTTTTTTTGTATCCTCTTTAGTGAAGACAGAATCAAAATATTTATTCATTACATCGACCATTTCTTTATTATCCATAATTAACTCTCTATTCTTGCCCTATAGAGGACCAACACTCACTTCATTTTTTTCAGGTGCCAGTAGAAACTGCCCGTTTTTATATTTCTAGCTTTCTCTTATGCTTTAGTTTGTCCTGATTAACTGTATCATCATTCTCTGCTGTTCTTTGTATTCTGACTAATCATCTGACCTGCCAGTCTCCTTTGTGCAATTATATGCTTTTTCCCTATGTTTGATACTCTCCTTAATTGGCTTACTTAACAGTGGAAGGTGGATCCTCCCCCTGAACTTTATCCTTATAGTAAGAATATAATTTTTTTTAAGTATTCTGAAATATTTCTTTAACCTGAGATCAGCCATCTCAGACTGCACAGAAAACCTGGGACTTTCCGCCTTACTTTTGTCTTTACTGGGCACATTTCTGATAAATAGCAAGTTTTTAGTTGGTAAATAGTCCTCAAATCTATGACTGTCTGTATTCTATACAGTTTAGAGGTTTGCGGAAATAGTTTTCCTGTGGCCTGGTCCCTGTGAGGAAGGAGTTAATCTTTCAGCACTATCAGTGTTTCTGCACCTGAAGCTATCAGGTGATGCTGACGGTTGAAAAAAACAGGCTCAAGCGTGCAGATGCAATGTGAACAGCCATATGTTTTCGCAGTTTGAACAAAAATATCTTGAAAATGGTAAACTAATAGTTTCATTTTTTTGACCTGTTTACATAGTGAATGTTAATGTAAAGGGAGCTGTTTGGGAGAAGTTGCTGAAGGAGCTGGACTACAAAAGAGGCCCACCCACTGGCTTGCAACTGAAAGCCATGCTCACAGGAAGTGCAGGTTGGAAAATCAATGTTACTGTGTATGTCTGACCCACCAATCTTGCTTGAATGGTTTTTATGCTGGGAGCATAGTTCTGAGAATTGATGTAATTACATTGTTGCCCCATCTTTAACCTGTCATCCCTACAACATGGTTTAGCTGCCGGGAGTGAGGAAAGGATTTACGGAGTCCTGCTGTATATCTAATCTACAGTCTTTTGAGCAGGGCTTGCTCAATGGGAGGATGTGATTGCGGAATTAACTGCGCAATGTTAATCCAGGCTGCTTTGCTAATTTTGCCCTATCAGCTAGCAAACCCGTACTCTGCTTTAATAGTGTAACCCCCTTTCTGATTTCCAACATTGATGCTATAGATTCGCTGTTTGAAAGGCAGTAATTGTCTGCATAATTGCAAACATGGAATTGTGCCAACTTTTATCCCAAGAACCTCCCTTAGACTAAAGTCTCTCTGACAAGCCTTAGGCTTCGAAAACACACAAACTTGGTGTCACTAATTAGTACAGTATTTCATGATTTATGACTAACAGACAGTAATGTGCATTTGAGTCCAAGGTCAGATCAGCAAGATTGAATGGAAGGTAGAGCAGACTTGAGAGGCTATATGTCTGTTCCAATTTGAAGGGATTGGATGGAGATTCTCAAAATTATAAAGGGAGTGGACAGGGTAGACAGGAAAAAACTGTTTGTGTTCATGGAAGGATCAAGAAACAGAGTGCTGATCTAAAAGGGGATAAACCTTGTTTTATGCAGTCAGTGTTTAGGACCTGGAATGTACTTTCTGTGAATATGCTGAAGGCAGATTCAATCCTGGAATTCAAAATAGAATTGGGTAATTATATGTTGAGGAGAACAAAAGAGTTACCAGCCTATAGAGTAAAGGTAGGAAAGTGGTATGTGGTAAGTTGTTCTTGCAGACAGCTGGAGCGGACATAGTGGGCTAAATGGCCTCCTTCTATAGTGTAACCATTCTAAAATTCAATGCAGCATGGTTTGATGTGTGATATCTCTACTACTTCTCCTTGTTTTACCCTTGCAGACATCCTGTACTATACATTGTGGACCTTCAATCTATTTCTTTTTTAGATTGGTAAAACTGGTAAATTTAGCAATTAGAATTTGAAGTAAACCTGTGAAAGATTAAAGAACAGGATAATTTTCATTTCCACTGTCCCTTGACTTTGGATTTTTTTCCAAACCATTCTCACCATTCTTATTGAAGTACCTGGTAACTGTGTCTCTCCCTATCCCTGTATATCTGACACTCCCACTGTGGCTCAGTTGGTAATGCTGTCACCTCTGAGTCAAAAAGTCATGGGTTCAGTAAAAAGTGTAGTCTAGAAATGCAAATGCAGTACTAAAGAGGTGCTTCACTGTCAGAGTTGCCATTTTCTTGGCTGAGGAAACAAACTGAGGACTCGCCTGTCCTCGCAGATGGACCTGAGTCCTGAATTGACTGTAAAGTGCTTTGCTGCACCCTGGAAAGCACTATTTAAATCAATTATTTGAGTTAACATGTAACTCTTATCAGGTCTTGGTGTCTGTTGATATAGATTTGTTACTGCACTATATTTGGATTCTCTAATTGTCATTGGACGCTGATCAGTAAAAGCTCTGTTTGGGCTGTCCTTCCAAATATAACAAACTTTGCCTGTGCCCACCACTTCAGCTGTTTAGATTGCTCCTAGTAGCTGTGCAGGAAGATTATTTCAAGGCATAGGCTTGTATTTTTCCTGTTTGCTGATCTGTAATATTCTCCCAATCTCCGCTGATGTTGTTGGCTCTTGCTGAGATATAATTACATGGGTATCATCCATCTTTTGGTAACTTGACCAAGTGTTCATTCAGTATAAAGCTGGACTATGAGTGTTGACAAGCCTTGGAAGATTTCACAACTGGAAGATTTCCAATCCAGTCCTCCCAGGGGCTGGATTCTGACTGTATGATAATGTGAAATGGCTATTGCTGAATTATTTCTTGTTTATCATTTGCCTGGATGTAAATGTAAAATGGGCTGTAAACAAGTTAGAGAACAACTTGCATTTATATAGCACCTTTTTAATGAGGTCAAACATCCCAAGATGCTTCACAGGAGTGTTATATTAAAAAAAATGATTGCAAGCCACTCAAGGCAACGTTGGGAAAGGTGACTGAAAGTTTGGTCAAAGATAGAGGTTTATAAGTGGTGTAAAGGAAAAGAAATTTGAAGGAATTCCAGAGCTCAGGCCCAAACAGCTGAAGGTATTGGAAAGTTGAAGGAAATCGAAAGTCTGTAAGAGCCTGGAATCAGAGGATCACAGGACATGAAGAGCTTCTAGAGATCAAGAGGGGTGAGGTCATGACGGGATTTTCAAACAAAGATGTGAATTTTAAAATCAAGGCATTGTCAGGCAGTGTAGACTAATTCATTGTATTCAATTTCGTTATTTTAGAATGTCAACATCTACCTCCATAGTGTCCACGCACTTGCACTTTCCAGCTGTGATAGGAATAAAGGACGTAGGAACAGGAGTGGGCCATTCAGTCTGTTGAACCTGTACCAACTTTCAATATGTTCGTGGCTGATTGAACGCATCAATGCCTTTTACCCACCCATCACCATAACCCTGAATGCCACTAGTAATCAGAAATTTATCAGTCTGTACCTTAAATATACTCCAAAACTGAGCTTCCATAGACCTCTGTGGTAGACTATTCCAAAGGTTCACAACCCTCAGAGGCAACACATTTCTCCTCATCTTGAACATAAGTGACATCGACTTTATTTTTAAATTATGTCCCCTGGTTTTAGACTCTCCAACCAGGGCAAACATCTTAATTGCATTTACCCAGTCTATCCCTTTTACGTATTTTGGAAGTTTCAATGAGATCACCTCTCATTCTTTGAAGCTCTGGAGAATACAAGTTCAGTCTGCTCAAGCTCTCTTTGTAGGGCAGTTACACCATCCCTGGAACTAGTCTGATGAACGTTATTACACTCCCTCTATGGCAGTAATATCTTTCCTGAGATAAGGAGACCAAAACCGTCTGGTACTCCAGGTGTGGTCTAACCAAACTCCTATACAATTGAAGCAAAACTTCACTACTCCTGTATTCAAATCCTCTTCAATAAAGGCTAACATTCCATTGGCCTTCAGTGACTTATCAACAAGGACACTTAGATCCTTTTATACATCTGCACTTTCCAATCTCTTACCATTTAAAAAAATATTCTGCATGCTCTGTGTGGATTACCTCACATTTTTCCAGATTGTATTACATCTGCCATGTTCATGCCTGTTCGCTAAGCCTGTCCAAATCCTCCTGAAGTCCCTTTACATTTTTCTCCTAACACGAGTTCCCACTTAGCTTTGTATCATTCGTAAATTTAGAAATATCACGTTTGGTGCCCATCTTCAAATGATTGATGTATGTTGTGAAAAACTGGGGCCCAAGTTCTGACACTGGCAGTACCTCAGTAGTCACAGTATGCCACCATGAGAGTGACCTATTTATTCCTATTTTTTGTTTTTTGTCTGTTAGCCAATCATTAATCCATGTCAGTTCATTACCTCCCATGTGCTTTAATTTTTTTTTAACTGGTGTCCTGTGGGGTCATTATCAAAAGCCTTCTGAAAATCTAATTGAACCATGTCAATCGTCTTTATCAATTCTTTTAGGTGACGTCTTCAAAAGAAAACTCCAAATAAGTTCTTCAAACATGATTGCTTAGTCACAAATACATGTTGATCATTGTCAACCAGGTGTCTATTTATCCCATGCTTTGTAATAGATTTCAACATTTTCCCTACTACTGACACAATTCCCTGTTTTTTCCTGCACACTTTTCTTAAATAGTCAGATGATGTTTGCTACTTTCTAATCTACAGGAACCATTACAGAATCTATAGAATTTTGAAGGTGATTACCAGTGAATCAACCACCGTCTTTCTGTAGTCACCTTCTTCAGCAGTCTAGATGTGGACTGTCAGGTCCTGGAGATTTATCATCTTTTAGCCTCATTAATTTGCAGGACAATCTTCTTACTAATGCAAATTTCCTTCAACTCCTCATTCTCTCAAGCCATATGGATCTCTAGTTCTGGAAGATTTCTGGAATTTTCCTCAGTGAAAACAGACACAAAGTAAACATTTTGCTTCTCTGCCAATTTCCTATGCCTCAGTACAAATTCTCCTCACTTGACCTGTAACGGACCCATATTCGTTTAAGTTAAATGTTTCCTTTTTAAGAACATATAGAGGTTTACAGTCTGCTTTTGTTTTTTGCTAGATTAGATTCATATTCTGTTTTCCATTTCCTTATCAATTTCTCAGTCTTCCTTTGTATTCTGTGTGCCTCCCAATCCTCAGAGTTATTGTTATTTCTGACAACTTTATGTGCCTTACCTTTTTAATCTTCTACAATCCTGAACTTCTTTTGTTGCCTATGGTTTACTGATTTTTTTTTCAGTTTTTGCACCTTAAAGAATATGTAGTTGTTGTATGTCATGTCCTATAAAACTATCCATTGCCAATTTTCCCAATTTTCTGCTTTCTAAAATCTATTTTCCTAATCACCTCAGCCAATTTGTGCATTGTGCCTTCATAATTTCCTTTATTCAAATTATACACCCTTGCTTCAGAATCAATTACTTCACTTTCAGACATAGAATTTTACATTATCATATTGTGGTCATTCATACCTGCAGGTTCTGTTACATCAAAATAATTAGTTAGCTCTTTTTCATTACATAATACTAGATCTAAAATAGCATGACCTCTGGTTGGGTCCTCAATATACAGCTTTAGAAAACCATCTCTAAGACACTGTCTATAAATTTGTCTTCTACAGCTTTAGTGCTCAATTGGTTTACCCAGTCGACATGCAGATTGAAGTTACCCATTGTGACTATGTTACCCATGCTCCATGCTTCCCTCATCTCCTGATTTCCTCATACCACTACAATTTGATGGCCTATAAATAGCTCCACCTAACGTCTAATGCCCCTTGCTGTTTCGTTGTTCGACCCAAACAGATTCCATACATTGTTCTTCTGATCTGAGATCCTCTTTTACTGATGTACTGATCCTATCTATTATTATCATTGTAGCACCATCTCCTTTTCCTTTTATCTGGCTTTCCTAAACTTTGAATATTCTTGACTCTTCAGTTCCTGGTCCTGGTCACCATGCAGTCATGTTCCTGCAATGGCAATTAGAACATATCCATTTATCTCTATTTGTGTCTTTAGATCCTCTACTTGTTGCAAATGCTATATATATTCAGATAGAGTGCCCTTAACTTTGATTTTTTTGACATCATTTCGTTTTCAAAGCATATTCAATGCTCAGCTATGTTTTTCCTGTTTTCTAGTTACTCTAATATATATTACAACTTCCTGTTACCAACTTTACCTTCTTCCAATTTTGGTTATCGCTCAGATTTTTGGCCTTTTGACAGGTGAGTTTAAACCCACCCTAACCACAGTAGCATATCCCCTTGCAAAGGAATAGGTCTCAGTCCTGTTAAACGGGCAACACCACACTAGAGCAGCACAGAACTATGGACATAAGGAGATAAGGAGAAACTTCTTCAGCCAGAGAGTGGTGAATCTATGGAACTCACTGCCTCAGAAGGCTGTGGAGGCCAGGTCACTGAGTATATTTAAGACGGAGATAGATTGGTTCTTGATTGTCAAGGGGATCAAAGGTTACGGGGACAAAGCAGGAGAGTTTGTACAGGTCCCACCTGCTCCAGAATCTGTCCCTGTTCTTCAAAAATCTGATCTTATCCCTCTTACAGCAGTTCTCCAGGCATGTATTCTATCAATCAATCCCCCTGTACTTATGCTCACAGCATGTGACACTGGGAGTAATCCTGAGATTACTGCTCTTGAGGTCCTGCTTTTTAATTTGTTTCCTAACTCGGGTCCTAACCCTCTTCCTACCTATGCCATTGGTACCAATGTGGACCACGATTTCTGGCTGATTCCCGCTTTCCTAGAAGGATGTCGTGCGGCTGCACCATGACCATAAGACATGGGAGTAGAAATTAGGCCATTCAGCCTATCGAGCCTGCTCTGCCATTCCATTATGGCTGATAAGTTTCTCAACCCCATTCTCCTTATCTCCGATCTAAAAGGTCTTCCCTTTACTGTAAGGCTGTGCCCTTGGGTCCTAGTCTCTCCTACCAATGGTAACATCTTCCCAACATCCACTCTGTCCAGACCATTCAGTATTCTGTAAGTTTCAATTAGGTAACATCATCAGTGCAGCCTCCGATGAAGCACTGTTGTGTTTTCCCACCTGTCATTTAAACTCTGGTGTCCATAGTTCTGTGCTGCTCTAGTGTGGTGTTGCCCGTTTAAATTACTACGCCAAAAAAAAGAAGAATACCTCTTCCAAGTATTCAAGAACAGTGGATACCCGAAAAACTGGGTCAGAAGATGCCTATCACACACCTGACACCAGGAAGATACAGCACGTCCCAACACACTCACCACGCTACCTTACATCGGGAACACATCTGAACTGACCGCAAGACTCCTACGACCACTGGGCATCAGAGTCGCACACAAACCCACATCAATCCTATGCCAACTGCTCGCCCGGATCAAAGACCTATTACCCACTATGGACAGGACCAATGTCATATACAAGATGTGTGTCATATACAAGATTCCTCGCAGAGACTGCGACAAACATTACATTGGACAAACAGGAAGGAAATTAACCACAAGGGTACACAAACATCAACTGGCAACAAAAAGACATGACCATTACTCACTCATCTCTATCCACATGGATAACGAGAACCACCAATTTGACTAGGACAACACCAAGATCCTGGGACAAGCAACGCAGAGACAAGCACGGGAATTCCTAGAAGCCTGGTACTCCACAAAGAAAGTAATCAACAAACACATAGAGATCGACCCCATGTACACTCCATTACGAAGGAAAACCAGAAGTGAGGTAATCCAACTCAGCGGACACCAGAATTTAAATGACAGGTGGGAAAACACAACAGCGCTTCATTGGAGGCTGCACTGATGTTGCCCGGCAGGGTAACAACACGTCTGTGGAAAAACGAACCAGCTTGACGAGCCAACCAACCACAAGCTCAATAAAATTGAAGGACTCTTGCATGACCTATATGGTTTTCTTTAACTATCTCGTAGTCATCCTGTCCCTCTCTGCCTATATGCTCCTAATCTGTGGTGTGCCCACCTCTCCTATATGTGCTATCCATGTAGTCTTCTAACTGCCTCTATCATATAGTTACCTGTTTAACTAAGCTGTTTTAGCTTCCTTAAAGGCTATTGGTTCTTGTTCTGATTCTGATTTTTACTCCATAATTAAACTTGCAAAAGAGTTTCCAATTGAATTCCCACTTTGATCCGAATTCCCTGATACTCAGTGTATCTCAGTCTCATTCCAACGAAGGCTGCCTCACTCTGTACAATTTACTCTGTACACTGGATAATGTCCTGGATGCTACCTTGTTCACCCATACCCCAGCAGTAGTCTCAGTAGTGCTGAGACCAATTGTAGCATGTTTACAGTTGCCCTAATTGAAAAATATAGTGGGCCAGAGGTCAGTTCTGAGTGTGGTGTTTAAGCCTTTGCCATCCGTTATGTATGGGAAGCAGGCTTATACTTTATCAAGCTGTTGTGCATGTCCACACCCAGACTGTAGTGAGGAAGTTTCAGTGAGGAAATCTGAACTTTTGTGCTGTTTCTCTGCAGGGCTTTTACTTGCCATTGCCTGTCAGTGCCACTTGGATGAGGAAGTGAGGAAAGAGCTCAGTTGCAGCAACTCTGGGTAGTAACCCAGTCGGTGCAATATCAACTTCAAGCAAGTAGTTGGCTAAACATTAAATTGGAGGCCTGCAGGTGAGATATATTAGCTGCTTCTCCACCTAAGTCACAATTACTCACTGGTGTTGCAAAAGTATGACTATTATTAGTTGAATGAATGATACTGACATGTCTACTTTTGCATTTTTATACTTGTCAACAGCAAGAGTTTTCACGACAATGATAGTGGGGCTTAACGGGTTAAATTATGATGACGGGTTGCATAAACTTGGCTTTTATTCTCTTGAGCAGAAGATTGACAGGTGATCTGATTGAGGTATTGCAAGGAGGAGAAATATAGAATTAGGGATGTTTTGCTGTAGTAGTTTGGGATGTGGGTTGTCATAGCTGAATGCTGTGTATAATTTTGGTCTCCTTATTTAAGAAAGGATATAACTGAATTAGAAGCAGTTCAGAGAGGGTCCATTTGCCTGGGGTGGTTGTTTTATGAGGAAGGATTGGACAGGGTTGGCATGTATCCATTTAGAAGAATGGAGGATTCGTACTGAGACATAAGATCTTAGAGGACTTGACAGGGGAATGCTGAAATGATCTTTCTATCTTTCTGGAAGAGACTAGAACTAGGGCATACAGTTTTACAATAAGGGGTCTTCCACTCAGACAGATGAGAAGAATTTTTTTCTGAGGGTTGAGAGTCTTTGGCAGAATGTGATGGAGACAAAGTGATTGAATATTTTAAAGCAGAATCAGGATAGCCTCTTGACTAACAAGGGAGTCAATGATTAGGCAGGAGCGTGAAGTAGATGCCACGGTCAGATCAAAATCTTATTGAATGGCAGAGTAGGCTCGGGTCTGAATGGTCTACACCTGCCCTTAATTCATTTATTTTTATTTGCAATATTAAAAACATTGATAGGGTAGATGCAGACAAATCATTTCTTCTGGTGGAGAAAATAACAGCTAATGTTTGAATTAAAATTGCCTAATAAAACGTTTAGTAGCAAACTCAAGCACTTTTTCCACACAAAAATAATTGGAAGCCTGGAACACCCTCTAAAAGACCGTGTACAATGGTGTCAGGTGGGATACATCAGTTGGAGCTTTTCAATATTGCATTTAATGGGTTTTGATGAAGGAAGGAATATGGAGCAGTGGTGGGAAATGGAGTTAAGCTACAGATCAATCACGCTCTAATTGAATGTCAGGGTATATTCAAGGATCTGACTGGCCTCCTTCTGTTCTATAAACTGAAGAAAGCTTTCAAAATTGTTTTATTTTTCTTTTATTCCTATCTGGGGGTCTGGACTTTTGATTACAAAATAGACTCCATGGACTTGGCAGATGATCAGTGTCTCGTCTAGCTCAGGCAATCTAAGGATGTAGGCCTAAACGGTAAATATCAGCAGGACATTATCCACACAAGTGATGCAGCAGTGTCACACCTCTGCCCAATCTATTTCTCAGCAAACAAAGAAACTAAAGAACTGCAGATACTGGAAATCAGAAACAGAAACTGCTGGAAAAGCTCAGCAGGTCTGGCAGCATTTGAGGAGGGAAAGCAGAATTAATGTTTTGGGTCCAGTTCTGAAGAAGTGCCACTGGGCCCAACATGTTAACTCTGCTCTGTCTGCACAGATGCTGCCAGACCTGCTGAGTTTTCCCATTCCTTAGTACTCCATATGTCGGTATCCTCTCCTGCCCAACTCAAAGCTTCAGGATCAGAAACCCCAAAGGAATTCACAAAAGTCCCTTCCCTTAGCCAAGGAAGTTGAAACTAATCGAGGCTGCTTTAACTGCTTCCTGGGCTGAGAGCTAACTAACTAAACTTGTTCTCTATTTGACTAAAATATCCCATATCTGAGATAAATTGGTGAATGCTGTCAGACTTTGCAATGGGAGTTGGAGGTTTGCAAAGATGGTTTCAGGAGAGGCTCCTTTCAATTGAATTTGCTTTAAATGCTGTGTTTCGTTAAGCATGATACATTGTTCTGAAATGATCGAGTACACCGAAAGATTGTAGCATCAATGTGAAAATCATCTCAATTTAATTTTTAAGTTTTGCTCTGACAGATGTTACGCCGATTCTTCAACTGAAAACAAAATGATGAAAGACCAAGAAGAGGAGGTAAGAATTGCTTCCTGAAATTTTCGCCACTTTAAAGGTTTTGGTGAATGCTAGCACCTGTCCTCCAGCATCCCATCTGAGTCGTTACTTCTTCATTAGTGAGCTCAGATCATGAGAATCAGCAACCTGTGAATAAAACAGTGCCGATCAGGAACAGAGTGGAGCTGTTCCTTTGAAAAAGGCAAGGTTGAGGGATAACCACCTAGAGACCTTTTAGGATTGATACAAAAGCTGCAGCAACAATGTCTTATTCTGTGGGTAGGTCTAAAATTAGGGATCCTGACTATAAGATAGCAATTAAGAAAATCCAATAATCAGGGAAAAAAGACTCTTCAACCCAACTCATCCATGCCAACCAGATTTCCTAAACCGAGCTGGTCCTAGTTGCCTGCTTTTGGCCCATATCCCTTTCAACCTCTCCTATCACTGTACTTGTCCAAATATCTTTTTAAATGTTGTAATTGTGCTCAACTCTACCACTTTCTCTGGCAGCTCATTTCATATATGCAGCACCCTCTCTGTGAAAAAGTTGCCCCTCGGGTCCTTTTAAATCTTTCCCTTTTCATCTTAAACCTATGCCGTCTAGTTTTGGACTCCCCTATCCTGGGGAAAAGACGTTGGCGATTCACCTTATATATGCCCCTTATGATTTTATAAACCTCCATAAGGTCATCCCTCAGCCTCCCACATTCCAGGGGAAAAGGTCCCAGTCTTGGTAATATCCTTGTAAATCTTTTTTGCACCCTTTCCCGTTTAATAACATCCTTCCTATAACATTGGCAATCAGAATTGTATGCAATACTCCAAATGTGGCCTTAGCAATGTCTTGTACAACCGTAACATGACATCCCAACGCCTGTACTCAGTGCTCTGACCAATGATGTCATCTGTAAATTTACTAACCATGTCTCCTATATTCTCGTCTGAATCGTTTATATAAATTTAGGGTCAACTGCTGTTCGTTATTGATCTTTGCAGAACACCATTGGTCACAGGCCTCCAGCATGCAACAACAAACTTGTACCATTGCCCTCTGTCTCCTACTGACCAGCCAACTTTGGATCCAATTGGCTAGCTCTCCCTGGATCTCGTTTGATCTAACCTAGCTAACCAGTCTACCATGCGGAATCTCATCTAAGACCTTGTTAAAGTCCATGTGGACAATGTCTGCCACTCTGTCTTCATCTATCTTCTTGGTCACTTCTTCAAAAAACTTGATCAAGTTAGTGAGACACGATTTCCCATGCACAAAGCCATGCTGACTATCTGTAATCAATCCTTGCATCTCCAAATGCATGTAGATCCTGTCTGTCAGAATCTCCTCCAATAACTTACCCACCACTGACATCAGACTCACTGGTCTGTAGTTCCCTGGCTTTTCCTTGCAGCCTTCCTTAAATATGGCACAACTTTAACCACCCTCCAGTCTTCCGACACCTCACCAGTGGCTGTTGATGATACAGATATCTCTGCTAGGGGCTCGGCAATTTCTTCCCTAGCTTCACACAACATCCTGGAATACACTTGATCAAGTCCCGGGATTTATTTACCCTTATGCGTTTTAAGATCAACGGCACCTCCTCTTCTGTAATGCGGACTCACTTTACTTACTCTTTCCACTTTTGGATACTTGTAGAAAGTCTTATTGCCTGTTTTTACATTTCTAGCTAATTTTCTCTCCTGCTTTAGTTTATTTGTCCTGATTTAAACTTTTAGTTATTCTGTGCTATTCTTTGTATTCTTACCAGTCATCTGACCTGCCACTCACTTTTGTGCCATTATATCCTTTTTCCTCAAGTTTGATACGTTCCTTAACTTGTTTAAGTAACTCCGGATTCTGCGTCCTCCCCTTGGTAACTTTCTTTATAATAAGAACGTAATTATTCTGAAATGTCCCTTCTACATATCTATCATTGTTTCTCTGCTAATCTATCACCTAGACTAATATACCAGCTAATTTTAGCTAGCTTACTTTTCTTGCCCACCTAGGTGCCCTTTCTTTTGTTGAAACACTAGGTCATTCATTAATCCTGTCACATTACACAGTACCAAGTCTAGCATGGTCTCCTTTCTGGTAGCCCCCGAAAACGATGCTTGAAGAAACTGTTTCAAAAGCATTCTGTGAACTCCTCCTCCAAGCTATTATTAACCTGAATTTTCCAGTGTATATGTGGATTAAGTCACCATAATTATTGATTAGGTTTGTCTCAATTTCCGTAATCAGCTTTGAGTGATACGTTATTCAAGTGTTTGTTGCAATTTTAGAGTTGACTGGTTATGGCCAAGTTCTGCCTGTTGTTGGGAACTTCCATACCAGCCATGAAAATCAGGTAGTGTTCTACAAAGCCACTCAGTTTGTGACATGTTTCACATGTTATGTTTGGTAGGAATTCATCACTGTGCGAGTGCAGGATCCAAGAATCCAAGACCAGAATTCCTGGGCTGCTTATGTAGATTATAAAATATTTCTTTACGTAAGTATTATACAGTGCATGTAATTTACTTGGATGTGTTTTAATTTTTACATTTTTGGCATCATTATGTTATAGAAGGTGGCCATTCAACCCATACATTTATGCTGGCTTTTTATATTGAAATCAGTCAGACCAATGTGCCCATTTTATCCTTGTGTCGCTACACATTGATGTTCCTCATGTGCCCATTTTGAAATCATTCATTGTCCCTGCTTCCACAACCCTCACAGGCAGCAAGTTCCATGTCCTTAACATTCTCTCTATTAAAATCGTCTTCCTCTGTATCTCTTACCCAAAACCTTAAATCCATGTCTTTTGATCCATGTATCATCAGTTAATAGAAGCAGCTTTTTATTTTCTACCTTGCCCAAGCCTATCATAATCCTGTACACCTCTATCAAAGCTCTCCTCAATCTCCTTTAATTCAAGGGTAATAACTTCAACTTCTCCAACCTAACAAAAACCCCTCATCCCTGGAACTATTTTTGGTAAATCTCTTCTAAACTTTTCAAGTATCCTCACATCTTTTCTAAACTGGTCATCAGAAAGCAATACTGTATTCCTATTGTGGCCTAACCTAAGTTTTATAAAGGTTCAGCAGAAAATTGCATAGACAGGCGGTTGGGGTCACCTATTTAAGACAGCGATGAAGATACATCTTTTTCACTGAGGGCTGAGTCTTTGGAATTCCTGTCGTCAAAAGGTGGTGAGTGCAGCATCTTTAAATATTTTTTAAGGAAGAGGGAGATCTTGATTACCAAAGGGATGAAAAATTATGGAGGAACGTTAAGGTTAAATCAGATCAGCCATGATCTTATTGATTGGCAAAGCAGGCTACAAAGGCCAAATGGCCTACTCTAGTTAAAAGCCGAAAGTACTGCGGAATCTGTAAATCAGGAACAAAAACAGAAGTTGCTGGAAAAGCTCAGCAGGGTCTGAGGAAGGGTCACTGGACCCGAAACATTAACTCTGATTTTTTTTCTTCACAGATGCTGCCAGACCCTGCTGAGCTTTTCCAGCAACTTCTGTTTCTGACCTACTCGAGTTCTTTGTTTGTAGGTTCTTAAGAGGCTTGAGTGGTTGAATGGCCTTCTGTTACTTTACTGGAATCTTCTCATGCTGTCTCTAGCCTTGTGTCACTTTGGAATGTGTTCGCAGACTGGTCCAAGATCTCTGCCAAACTACAAGATGGTCACTAGGCACCAAACAAATGCAGCCCAGATATAGACACCTTTTTAGTTTTTCTTCTGTGGGGATCCCTTGGTGTCTCTTAGGACCAGCCAGCAGTGTTTTTCTTTTCCATTTCATGCGTGCTTGTGTGTGCACCTGTTAGCATTGCTACTGACCCTATTCTGATATCTTCATTTAAAGCACTCAGTAAAACAGGAACATTGTCTGTCATGACTCCATGACTCAACTTGTTTTTTTTTCCAGAAATTGGAGAGGTCAGTTGGGTGGCCCTTCCTCATAGGTTTGTTGTCGCTCAACTAATTCCAGACACCATGCACTCTCCACCCAGTCACTGTTTAAGAAGCCTCAACAGGGGTCAACAGCAGAATGAGCAATTCTCACCAGTCATGTGATTTCTAGCAAACCTAATTTTAAAAGAAAAGTTTCAATGTTCACAGTGACGCTTCAATTGCCTCTTTCAGACAACTACTCCAGGTGTTTCCCCAAAATTTGAAATACACTTTTCCATAATCCTCCAAAACATAAGACATCCAAGAGATATTAAATGTAGAGTATGCCCATGACAATGGCGGGAGAGACAAGATTGTTACTGTTTGTCAGCCAAAAACAACCAAAGTTAGCTGAAAGGCCTTTTGCTGTTTTGTTTCAGACAAATAGTAAGGCTTTTACAGTAAAGACTTCCTGTGTGCGGAGACGATATCGTGAATTTGTATGGCTGAGGCGTCAGCTCCAGAAGAATGCTGGATTGGTGTAAGTACCATTCCAAATACAACTACTACGCGCAATGCACAGAGCATTGGAATTACCCACCGTGAGCTAAACACACAACAGGGCACAATTCGCAAACAGAATCCCCTAAAAATGCATGGCTGTCTTGTGAGTAATCCTGGGATCATGCCTGCTGAGCATCACTGACTCTGCTGGTTCTTGAGCTGCCTTTGGAAGGACAACTTGCTTGACACCTCATGATGTCAACCAAGGCCCTGACAGGGCCATGGGATCCTTTACATCTGTTAATGTCTCATCGGAAAGGTAACACTTCTGATAGTGCAGTACTCCATGTATGTGTCAATTTGGAATTTACATTCAAGTCTCTGAAATGGAACTTGAATCTATCACAGTCTTAGTTTGGGTGCAAAACTGACCCAATCTACAGGTGAAAAATGACCAATTTTATTCACAGTTTGAATTTGCCAGGCAGAACCCTTGCATTGTTCTTGAAGACTTCCACAGACTTTGAAAGCCCTGTTGACATTGAATATGACAATTTGTTAGAAATGGGTAGTGGCCTAAATTAGAGCTACCATTCCTGTGCACTACTGTATTCCCCACAATCCCAGTCTTTCGTTCTGTTATGGACCAGACCAAACCCACTCAAAATATATTAAGAAGATAGCCTAGACCCTAACTTTTTCTTACTTTAAAGATCATGTAAAGTGTTGCATTCCAGATGCAATCCAATTAGTCAAACTACTTGACTTTAAGCAAAAAACACTTTGTATTTTAACTGTAGTGTGAAAATAGACAAAATAAAAATAAAAGAATTGGTTTAACTGTAACTCTATTGAATGTTTAACAAAATATATATATTAACTACTATTAATTGACTGTTCCTATATAGTAATATCCCATAAATGCACAATTGGCAAAGGCAAATTCAGTAAAATAGATTGTCTCATGCAATTCTAGCAACAGGAAGAGAACCCCAGCTTTTAGCTGTAACAGAGAGAGCAATAAGAGCATCCACATCGAGCTTCGAGACCCCAGCAACTGCAGAAAGCTAAAACTAAAAAATATCTTGATTCTATGGGAGCTTGACCCCACCCACTCAGGCTGCTTCCATTGTTCCAACATTTTTTTTAAAAAAGCCCCAAGGCCTCATAAGCTGTTTACTTTATTGGCTTTGAGCAGACCGCTGGGCACCTCTGTCTCAACCTTTCTTCATACAAAAAAAGGACAAAACACGCCTCTTAAAGCCATAGTATTGTCACACTTCTCATTCCTGGACCTAGTACTTTTACACTCCAGCCCTCCTGCTGTTACGTTTTTTCATTTTCAATTTCAAATATTCATCCTAATGTCACTTATTAGTGACTCGGCTCTCAGTCCATTCATTTAGCATTTGACTCTTTGGGAGGAACATTCTGATATTAATTAAAACCCGAAAGAACTGCAGATGCTGGAAATCAGAATCAAAAACAGAAATTGCTGGAAAAGCCCAGCAGGTATGGCAGCACCTGTGGAGAGAAATCTGAGTTAACGCTTCAGATCCAGTTCTGAGGAAGGGTCATTGGACCGGAATGTTTACTGTGCTTTCTCTCCTTGGATGCTGCCAGACCTGCTGAGCTTTTCCAGCAATTTCTGTTTTTGATTCTGATATTAATGTCTTAATTAATAAGTTTGCCCCACACTCTTTAGCTAAAATATAAAGAATCGTCTGTTGCTTTTGTTTTCACAGACCCCTCCCAGAGCTACCAGGCAAGAAACCATTTTTCCAAGTTAATGACATTGAAAGCATAGAGAGAAGACGACAAGGTTTGCAGCAGTTTCTGGAAAAGTAAGTGCAGTGAGACGATTTAATTACAATTGACTTGATCTGCGTTACAGAGGAGCTATTGTTGAGTGTTCATGTTTTGTTTATATTTCCAGCTCTCTATTTCTGTGGCAGGGTTTGATTCTCCACAGATTAATGCAGATTTCCAATTATGCTTCCTGTATGAACAGGCAGTGATAGGCTAGTGAACCACAGAGTGATTGGAGATCATTGCTGAGTCCAAACTTGTTTTCCACTCTTCCTCCCCATCATTCAAACGTGCACATCAGGGATTTGTGGATACTGATAACGTCTCTGTGTGTGGTCATTGCCGTTCTGGGTGAGAACTGCCAACTTTGCTTGGCTCAGGGATTGCCTGACATTTTATACAACAGATATTATTATTGTCAGAGAGGGAGAATTTATCCTTTCCTTTGTCTGCCCAACAGTTTTTCTCTCTCTCTCGCTCGCCTCACTGTCTCTGGGCTTCATGTCCACTGACCTTTTATTCCATTCCCCCCCACCTCCCAATCTTCAGCATATATATCAGCCTTTTCCTAGCTCCATTCAGTCCCTGTTCTCAAAACAGTAATTCAGATTTCTCTCCACAGAGGCTGCCAGACCTGTTAGTTTTTCCAGCAATTTCTGTTTGGGTTTCTGATTTCTGGCATCCACATTTCTTTTGTTTTTTTCGCTGATGGGAAAGGGTTTGGTGTAAAGACTGAAGACAGTGGCTTAAATCCAAATGTTTGAATCAGGACTAAAATGCTAGCGAATAAACTAAACTGAAAGTTAGTTTAAATGAGCATTCCCTGATCATGTTGGGTTAATGTGACATGAACATGCACTTAATACTTTATTTGGAGATTGAATTCCTGGAGTCCTGACCTACCATAAGGCTTTTGGCACTCACTCTGTCCCAAATCTCCAGGGAAGTCGCTATTAGCATGAATGGGGCCAATTTGGGGAGTTCCCTGGTTCTCTGCTCCACTGGGAACCAAGAGTATCGGCAGGCTTTTTCAGTGATAGCCACAGCCTTTGAAAAGATTGCTGACATGGAACACATTGCTTTATCAGAATTGCGTGCTGACTCAGATCTTCAGGACGAATTACCATTTCCCCACCATGCCCTAATCTCTCAACTCTTTTCTCTTTTCTCCCCTCATCATCATTCTCTTCCCACTTTGTTCAGGTCACAGCCTCCTGCTTGTGTTACGGTATTAAACAATCACCCCTGTAATTGCCCTATTTCAATACCAAGGAGCTGTGTGCTATTTGATCTGTATTATCTATTTTGATTTCAGTAATAATTACTAAAAAATAGTACTTTGAAGTTAAAGGGATGTGAATTGAGTTTTCAGTTGTTTTATTTGCTGTTTGGGGCACCATCTAGTGGCAGACTCTGGTAGCATGACCTGATGTTCATAACCACCGGCTCTGGGTCTAAGCTTTGGACTGAATCTTACCAGAAATCAGTAAGGGTCATTTTCGTCGAGATTCCTGGAGGGTTTCTCTCTGTGAGGTCTAGTGAGTTTTCTCATGCTATTGTCCCAAAATTGCCTCATTAATTCTATGCCACGTCTTGTGGTGCCCCTCCCATCCTGCACTAGCCCAACAATTTGTCTCCCCGTAGGTGAAAGAACTTGCCACTAGGCCATCCAGGGATTCCAGGCGCTGACACATATTTGAAAGGCCATTTTGCACCCGGACAAAAGTCTGGCAGTCTGGATATTCCCCACCCTGGTTGGCAAACACGGTGACTCAGTGGTCAGCACTGCTGCCTCACAGCGTCATGGACCCCAGTTTGATCCGACCCTTGGGCGACTCTCTGTGTGGAGTTTGCACATTCTCCCTGTTTCTATGTGGGTTTCCTCCGGATGCTCTGGTTTTCCTCCCAGAGACCAAAGATGTGCAGGTTAGATGGATTGACCATGGGAAATTGTCTGTCATGTCTAAGGATGAGCAGGCTAGGTGGGTTAGTCATGGGAAATGCAGGGCTACAGGGATAGGATTGGGGGGTGGGTCTGGGTGAGATGCTGTTCTGAGGGTTGGTGCAGACTCGATGGGCCAAATGGCCTCTTTCCACACTGTAGGGATTCTATAAAGAGGAAATTGCCTCATGCATTGTGGACAGAGTCTGTGAGCCTGGACGGGGTGGTCCTTTTCCTTCTGGACTGGCAGAGGAAACCACAATGCCAGACGCTGTCAGCCCGGTCAACCTATACCAGTGTGACCTCAACTTCTGGAGGAATGCCCGGCAGTTGCATATGAAGGTCTGTGATCTTTTCCACTTCACTATGTTCTCTACCATCTTGCACTCATTCCCTATTGCTATTACTTCACCCAACTCCTGCTGTACCATTCTCACTATCATGTGCAACATCTTCCCTCACTTGTTGTCACCCATCTCAGACCACTAACCCTGCATGACCTCTGTGCCTCCTCCTCGCTCAATCAGTATGCCTCACCATTGCCTCCACTCTGCACCAACTCTAACAGCTGTGCTAGCCACTTGCAAGAATGACCCCAAGATGAAGGGCTTGTCATATGAGCAGCGGTTGACGACTCTCGGTCTGCCCTCGATGGAGTTTAGAAGGATTGGGGAGGGCGGAAATCTCATTGAAGTGTTCAGAATACCGAGAAGCCTGGATAGAGTGGACGTGGAGAAGATGTTTCCACTAGTAGGTGAGACTAGGACCTGAGGGCACAGCTTCAGAGTGAACGGACGACCCTTTAGAACTGAGATGAGAAGCAATTTCTTTCGCCAGAGAGTGGTGAATCTGTGGAACTCTACTGCAGAAGGCTGTGGAGGTGAAGTCATTTAGTGTCTTTAAAATAGAAATAAATATGTTCTTGATTAGTAAGGGGTTAAGGGTTATGGAAAGAAAGTAGGAGAATTGGGTTGAAAAACGTATCAGCCATGATCAAGTGGTGGCACAGACCCAGTGGCTTATTTCCTCTCCTCTATCCTTTTAGTCTATGATCTTCATCTCACTCATCCCTCCCTTTGTCTCATTCAGAAAAATTTGCATGAACTGTTGGGAGAGAACAAATCCTGAGTAAAAGACAGGCAGCGTGAGTGTGTGTTTCCGGGAATTTGGAGCACAATGGGATATCAGGGCAGAGTGGCACAGGTGCTTTTTGCTTTTTATTTCTGTGGTTTATAGTTTGTCAGGACTTTATTCTATAGTAATGATTACCTTAAGAACCTAGAGTAATTGCTGTTATTTGAAATTAAGTATCTTTCAAAACCTTTAATTTAAACTGGTGTGCTCTTCCTGCTCTTTGGGAATGTTTCTAGTGCCCATGGCCAGTGTGTGTGCAGGAAGTGTGTCCAGCCACATCTCCTGGAAGCTCATGTTTCAGAGCTGGAGCAGCTGCTGGGGACCTGATGGAGCATCCATGAGGTGGAAGGTATTGTGGGTAGCAGGTATAGACAGGTGGTCACACCAGAGGCTAAGACTCCAGGGGCGGAAAGGGAATGGGAGACCAGCAGATAGAACAAGTGGACTAGATATGCCATTTTGGATACTCGGAACAACCTGTCAGGGGAAAGCAGCAACAGCCAAATTTGTTGCACTGTAGTTGATTCTGCTGCATGGGGAGGGGTAAAATGTGGGAAATGCGATACTTATCCAGGAGTCAACTGTAAGGGGAATCGACATGGGTTTCTGAAACTGCAAATGCGACTCCAGGGTGGTATGTTGCCACCCTGGTGCTCAGGCCAAGGATGTCTCAGAGCTGCGCCGGGACATTTTGGAGGGGGAGGGTGAACAGCCGGTGGTCACAGTACACATTGGTACAAATGACAAATGTAAAATAAAAAGGATGAGGTCTAAAAGCAGAGTATCGGGAGTTAGGAAGTAAATTTAAAAATTAACACCTTAAAGTTAGTGATCTCAGGATTACTACTAATGGCACGTGCTAGACAGGGTAGAAATAGCAAGACATTTCAGATGAACATGTAGCTGAAGAGGTGGTGTGAGGTGGAGGGTTTCAGATTCATAGGGCATTGGGTCTGGTTCTGGGGAAGGGTGATCAGTACAAACTGGATGTGTTTCTACTGGGCAGGACTGGAACTGATATCCCTTGGGGAAGCTTTAAGCTAAAATGGCAGGGGAATGGGAACCTATGCAAGGAGTCAGAAGAAGCGGAATCAAAGACAAAGAGACAAAAAGGAATAAGAAAAGTGGATGGGCAGAGAAATGAAGGATTAGGACCAAAGGGCCAAGGTGAAAAATAATGGAAATAGGGCAAGTAATGCTAAAAAGACAAACTTTAAGACTTTCAGAGATAGTAAGAACTGCAGATGCTGAAGAATCCGAGATAACAAGGTGTAGAGCTGGATGAACACAGCAGGCCAAGCAGCATCAGAGGAGCAGGAAAGGTGACGTTTCGGGCCTAGACCAGCTCTGCACCTTGTTGTCCCTTAAGACTTTGTCCTTTTTAATATGTGGAGCATTTTCAATAAAGTAGATGAATTAATTGTGCAAATAGATGGAAATCAGTATGATGTGCTCAGGATTACAGAGACATGTTTGCAGGGTGACCAATCCAGGGGTATTCAGTATTTATATAAAAAAACCAAAAGAATTGTGGATGTGGTAAATCAGGAACAAAAAGAGAAGTTGCTGGAAAAGCTCAGCAGGTCTCGCAGCATTTGTGAGGAAAAAAATCAGAGGTAATGTTTCGGGTTCGGTGACCCTTCCTCAGAACCGAAGGTAGCTGGGGAGATGTCAGATTATATGCATAAGATAAGGAGGGGGATGGGGTAGGGCGTAAACAATACGATAAAGGATAGAGCCCGAAGAGAGAGAAGAGACAAAGGAGTTGATAACTATCTGGCTAGGAGGATGAATAGCTGTTAATGGGGACTGATAGTGACTAACGTAGGTAGAGTGTTGTGGCAGGCTATGTGATAACAAAGCCTGGTGTGTGGGGTCGGGGGCTAGGACATGCGAGAGTTTAGATCCTAAAATTATTGAACTCGACATTGAGTCCAGATGGCTGCAGGGTCCCCAAGTATTCAGTATTTAGGAAGGACAGCCAAAAAGGAAAAAGTGGTGGAGTTACATTGCTGGTTAAAACTTATTAGTTCTGATATGGAATCTATATGGGTAGATCTGAGAAACACCAAGGGGCAAAAAAGCATTCATGTGGGTTGCATATAGACCCCTAAACTAGGGGTGATGTTGGGAATGGCAATAAACAGGAAATTAGAGACGTGTGCCATTGTGGGTGACGTTAATCTGTATATAGAATTAATAAATCACATTAGTAACGTTACTGTAGAGGAGGAATTCCTGGAGTGTATCCGGGGTGATTTTTTGGACCAATATATTGAGGAACCAACTAGAGAACAAGCCATCTTAGACTGGGTATTGTTTATTGAGAGAGGAATAATTGACAGTCTAGTTGTATGATGCCCCTTGGGGAGGAGGAAGATAATAGGATAGGATTCCTCATCAAGGCAGACAATGACATCATTGATTCTGAGACTAGGGTCATGAATCTAAATAGATGAAGATACAATGGTATGAGACATGAGTTGGCTATGATAGTGGAAAGGCAATAACAAACCTGCACTGAGTGTAAGGATGACCTGCAGCAATTGTCATTCCTTTCTGCTGCAGAAACAAATGGAAAAGATGGCCAAACCATGGCTTCCAGCAAAATTAGACATAGCATTAGATCCAAAGAAGAGGCATACAAATTGGCCAGAAAAAAACCCAGCTGACTCGAGGACTGGAATTCAGCAAAGCAGGACAAAGGGATTGAGTGAGAAAGTGAGTGTGATAGTACGCTTGCAGGGGACATAAAAACTGAAGTTTCTGTAGAGATAGTAGGAACTGCAGATGCTGAAGAATCTGAGATAACAAGGTGTAGAGCTAGATGAACACGGCAGGCCAAGCAGCATTGAGGAGCAGGAAGGCTGACGTTTCGGCCTAGACTCTTCTTCAGAAATGCCATTTCTGAAGAAGGGTCTAGGCCCGAAACATCAGCCTATTAGCCTATTCCTGCTCCTCAATGCTGGTTGGCCTGCTGTGTTCATCCAGCTCTACACCTTATAAGTTTCTATAGGTGTGCAACAAGAACAAGATTGGTGAAGACATACATAGATGTCTTACAGCCAGAAACCAGGGAATATATAATGGGGAACAAAGAAATAGCTGACCAACTAAAAACATACTTTGGTTCTGTGTTCACGAGGGAAGATACAAATAACATGCTGAGAAAGTTGGGGAGCACCAGATTTAGTGAGAAGGAGGAACTGAAAGAAATCAGTATTAGTAGGGAAACACTATTGAAAAATTGATGGGATTGAAGGCCAATAAATCCCCAGGCCTTGATGTCCTATGTCCCAGAGTACTTAAGGAAGTGGCTTGAGAAATAGTGAATGCACTGGTGGTCAAATTCCAAGATGCTATAGACTCTGGAACAACTCTTGTTCTCCGGATTGGAGGGTAACTAATGCGACTCGTCTATTTAAGAAGGGAGGCAGAGAGAAAACTGGAAATTATGGACTCCTCATCCTGATTTCAGTGATAGGGAAAATGCTAGGGTCCATTATAAAAGATTTAATAGCTAAGCCTTTGGAAAACAGTGGCAGAAACAGACAGCATCAGCATGGATTTACAAAAGGGAAATCATGCTTGACAAATCTGCTGAAATCCTTTGAGGATGTCACTAGTAGAGTTGATAAGGTGGAGTCAGTGGATGTGGTTTATTTGGATTTTCAGAAGGCTTTCAACAAAGTCCCATAGAAGAGTCTAGCGTACAAAATTAAAACACATTGGATTGGAGTTAGGGAATTGAAATGGATAGCAGACTGGTTGGCAAACAGGAAGTGGAGAATATGAAAAAAAACAGGTCTTTTTCAGAGTGGCAGGCAGTGACTAATGGGGTACGGCAGAGATCAGTGCTAGGACCAAAACTATTAACAATACATATTGATTTAGATGAGGAAACTAAATGTAATAGCTCCAGATTTGAAGATGACAGAAAGCTGGGTGGGAGGGTGAGCTATGAGAAGAATGCAGAGACGCTTCAGTGTGATTTTGGACAAGGTGAGGATGGCAGATGCAGTATAATGTGGATAAATGTGAGGTTACCCACTAAGGAAGGTGGGTATTATCTGACTGGCCAGCAATTGAAAGGGGGAACCTGCAATGGGAGCATGCAGGTGCAACAGGCAGTCAAGAGGGCAAATGGTATGTTGGCTTTCATATTGAGAGGATTCGCATACAGGAGCAGGGATATCTTGCTGCAATTATACAAGGCCTTGGTGAGACTATGCCTGGAATATAGTGTGCAGTCCTGAGGAAGGATGCTGTTGCTATAGAGGGAGTGTAACAAAGCTTTGCCAGACTGATTCCTGGGATGGCAGGACAGACATATGAGGAGAAGTATGAATTGAATCAGTTGGGTACCTTCATTGGAATTCAGAAGAGAGGGGAACTCTTGTAAACCTATAAAATTCTAACAGGACTAGACAGGGTAGATGGAGCAAGGATGTTCCCGATGACTGTGGAGCCCAGAAACAGTGATCACGGTCTGAGGGTACGTTTAGGACTGTGATGAGAAATTTCATCAGAAAATGCGACCTTGTGACATCTGGGGCTAAAGGGATCAAAGGATATGCGGTGAAAAATAAGAACAGGCTACTGAACTGGATGATCAGCCATGATCATAATGAATGGTGGAGCAGGCTCGAAGAACTGAATGGAATTATCTTGCTTCTGTGTTTCTATTCCAGGAGTCAGTTGTCTACAGTAGGATGAAAGAGTCCAGATGCCTGACAGTTTGCTCCTCATCCCCTACGTGACCAAAACTGAGTGGCCAACTGACATTATCCGAATTCCTGGACTGATAATGGATGAAGCCCTTGACTGAAACCAGCCCCCTGCCCCTTGGCTGCAGACCACTCCTCTTTGACTTTGAGGCATGGCCATTTAGTTGATGCACATTCAGTGACTTTGCCACATTCGCTCCTGGCACAAGCTTGAAGTGAAATGGTGCCATATAACAAACTGTTCACCTCTTTGACTTACAATGACTGACAACCTTTGCAAGCTGCCTGGCCTTCAGTCTACACTGAGCATCAGGGCAGGACTGAATTACTGTGAACCTTTCATGCCCTGTCTGAGGGTGTAAAGTGCAAAAAGGCAAGGATGCTGTTAGAATTCAAGTACACACAAAGTAACTGTGTGCTGAGAGAGCAAATGAGCAGCTCCGAGATGCTTATTCGTCCAGTTCATGAACTGGCTGCCTGTCCTTGCAGCAGCGATGGGGCTGCTCTGTTAAGAGAGTGCTGCACTCTTGATTGTGTTGAATTTCATATGAGCCACAAAACTGAAATACTAGGCCCAAAACATCAGCTTTCCTGCTCCTCTGATGCTGTTTGGCCTGCTGTGTTCATCCAGCTCTGCACCTTGTTATCTCTACTGTCTATCCTGTTAGTTGGATAGAAAGGATCTCATAACAGTATTAGAAAGAACAGGAGAGTTCTTCTGGTGTCTTGACCAATACAAATTCTTCAACCAATATCATTTAAACAAGTTACCTTGTCATGGACAACAAGGTGCAGGGCTGGATGAACACAGCAGGCCAAGCAGCATCATAGGAGCAGAAAGGCTACACTTGTCTTTGTCTTTTGTCACTGGGGTCTCTACACTATCTGGCCTCTTGCTCCCGCTCTCGATCTGTCAGAAGTGTAAAAAAGGAATCTTTTTTCCCACACCTTTCAGTCTCTGAAGAAAGGTCATCAGACCCAGACATTAACTCTGTTTCTCTCTCTGCACACCTGCTGAGTTCCTCCAGCACAGTGTGGTTTTATTACAGACTTGGGGTCTGTTGTCCTACCTTAGCCCCACAGCCCCTCACCTTCCAGACAATAAGCCACACTGTAGTCATGAAGGGTCTAGGCCCGAAACATCAGCCTTTCTGCTCCTATGGTGCTGCTTGGCCTGCTGTGTTCATCCAGCCCTGCACCTTGTTGTCTCGGATTCTCCAGCATCTGCAGTTCCTACTACCTTGTCATGGTACCATTGCTGTTTGTGGGAATTTGTAATGTACAAATTGGCTACCAAGTTTCCTACATTACAACTGGGACTGCACTTTGGAAAGTACTTTATTGGATATGAAGTATTTTGGCGTATTCTGAGGAAGGTGGTACAGTAATGTAAATCATTCTCTCTTTGCAATTATTTTGTATGAAGTGCGTCATGCCTCCCTGGGGTAGTGTGCTGGAAATCAAGCCCTGTTACTCCCGTCACAAAAATTAAAGCGGTTTAAAAAAAAGTGCAGAATTTCCAATTTACCTGTATTTTCGATCCAGATTGACAGAAAGCATGGACCAGTTTCTGTACTGAAGAAGAATTACTATTTATTACAAATAGATTCTAAGTACAGATAAGCAATTATGAACTATCGACATATGACTACTATTTAAAACTTGAACTCACTTATAAACTCGCCCTACACACACTTACAGATAGACAAAAAAAATGAGTATTATGGGCAGTGGGAAAGATTGGGAATGCAGAAAACAGTAGTCCCTGTTTGCTGAGATGATCTTTTTACTGATCAGAAATGTGCTTCTCAGTCTTCATTCTCCTAGTGTTCTCACTTATGTTCTATGTTCTATGTTCTTATTTGACTGAGGCACGGGGTAACTGGTTCTCACTTCTAAACTTGTTAATTAAAAGTCACAGCTTGTACCAATTGATGAGAGGAAATAAACTGGCTAGTTTAAGGCTTGAGATGGTTTTTACTGCAGATGAAAAACAGCTCCCTCTCTTCCAGAGGAAGATTCACACCCTGAAGCTGTTCAGCTACCTGGGAGCCAATCACGTAACAGTTAGCAAGCGGAAAGCCTTTGGTCTGTAGATTAGTGACCAGTTATTGATCAGCTATTGTTGTGGCTGAAACTCCAATTGTGCACACCTATTGGCACCAGTTTGTCTGCAGACTAGGATTCCACTATTGTTTGAATAAACAGCTTTGTAAGCAGCACTTACAGCGAGTTTCTGGTATCTAACTTTTTAAAAATTGCAGCAATCTTTCAATAGTTCTTAGTTTTTAAACCAACTTTTTTCCCATTTAAGTCTTCAATCAAAAATACAGATAAATAAAAAGATACAGTCTTTACAAGTGTGAATGGAAGGGATTCAGCTAAAGTTTGTGGTTTGGGACATGTGTTCCACTTGTGGTTTGTGTTACTGCGTGAAGAAGGTTTAACAGTGGAAACATGCACTGGATTAGTTTGATTGACTTGGTTTTTGTCCATTGCTTTTTTTTTACCTGATGCCCACATATGCACTTTCCAAACAGCTGTTGCTAGATCAGGAACAGGAATCCTGTCTGATTTTTACCCATTCCTCCATCCTAGAAGCATAATGCACCCTTGCACTTCACTGAGCTTAACTAACTCAGAACAGAACAGGAATTAGACTTGACCAACTCAGTCTAATGTTTGCTATTGTGTACAACGTAAAGAATGATAGGCTGACATACAGCCATGCTTCAGGTTGCCATCCCTGGGTCACTACGTCTTCCCACCTTCCACCTATCCACCCTTGTCAGTTAAACTATTAATTTCTATTTCCAATATTTTTATAAGCAATAAATAAAAATATTCAAAAGAGAATGTAAAAAAGAAAATTTCTCCAGGGTTGCTAATGTATCATCCAGTATTTAATTTCTGGAGACTCCAGGACAATCTAAAGGATTAACAACTTGTAGCTATGCTACTGCTGAGACCTGTGACTGCCTTTCTCCAGAATGTCTTCAAGTTCTTCAGGTACAATGAATTTTTTAAAGTGCTGTTACCTGTTATGTAGATAATGGATAGCCATTTTATGCATTGCAGGTTCCTGCATTCAGCAGTTAAATGAAGGGCCTTGATTCTGTATTTTGTGAGAATGGTTGATGGAGAAGTCTGAACATTTTTTTTTTGAATAATGCCAAGGACTTTTAATTCCATTCACCCAGATGAAACTTCAGGTTGAACAGCTGATCTGAAGACCAGGATCTCCAACAGTACGGTGCTTCCTCCATGCTGAGCTGGAGTACCAGCCAGAGATTTTATGCTCAAATCTTGGAATGGGGCTTGAACCCCGAATGTTCTGACTACAAAGCAAGAACCCTACCAATAGGAGAGCATCTGCCAAAAGCTACAATTTGGTGGTTTCACAAAAATTGGTGCAGCATGTCATATTATTCATGTAGGACATTTGCCTTGTCCTGGCTGTGAGGAGGGTGGGAAAAGGGCTTATCTCTGAGTCTAATCCATTGCTACAGATTGGATGTGTGGAATGTCATCGATACCTCCTTCCTCTAGTGCACAATTGGCTGAAAGCTGCTTCAGTTGTTAAACTGCCAGTGATTTTTAGCAGTAGGTGAATTCCTTTCCCTGTGTACCCTGTACTTGACACTGTTGTCATGGGAATTGGGATTTCTGGCATTTTGCCCAAGAATCGGGAGGTGGATGGGCATGCAGTAGTCGTGTTGCTTGTTGGGAGTGGTGCGGCGAGGATGTTCATTTGCGATTAGATGAAAGCAACTAATGGTAAGACAAAGCAATCTGTTTTCAGATGGAATAAGAAGGCGGGAAACTGTAAAGATGCAGCCACAGGATATTTGGCTGTAATTTACAACAGTCACCCATGCTCTGAAATAATTTGTTCTATAAATCCAGAAGAGAGGAAGAAACCTAAGCATTTATCATTTTGAGTGGAATGTTTAACAGGTGCAGAAATAATTATCGAAAATACTGAGGTTTGATGATTAGCAACAAGAAAATAAATGTAAAGAAACTGCAAAGGCTGGAGATCAGAACTAACAAAATCCAGGAAATACTTGTCAGATCTGCAAGCACAACAGCAATGTTAATTATTAGGATGAAAGCTTTTCATCAGAACCTGTTTTAGAAGCAAGACCATTGATTTAAATTCTCACGGTACGTGAAATGCTAGCCCAAAAACATCCAATAAAAGATTCCTGGGATCCTGTGTAATTAAAAGCTAAATTTGATATTTCCATTCCCAGAAATTAGTGACCATGATTAGAAATCTATGTCATGGGAAAGACCAAAAAATCTGTATGTTTCCTTTTATATAAAGGAGATTTGACATGCAGCAGACTAAAGCACCAGTGAGAATTTTTCCATATTCAAGAAGGCTTGGATAGGCAATTCACCTACTCCACACTGTCTTTAGCCCAAGGAATCTTAGTCTCCTGTATTCAGCTGTTGCTTTGGTCCAAAGCAATAAAACATTTCTCACCTCTCTCCGCACGTTCAGTTTCCCTCGGTGAATATCAGCCAGGCATGACTTAATTGAAATGTCAGCCAATTACTATTCTGTAACTAGCCACCAGGAGGAGGCATGGATTTAAAAAAAACTAGCATTTTTACCCACTTTTACCAACAGGATGTCCCAATGTATGCTATATCCAATGAAGTCTTTTTGAAATGTAGTCACTGTTGTAATGTGTGATACATAGCAGTTAATTTCACACAGCAGCCTCTCCTCTCCTCTTTAACAGTGCCCCTTAAAACCTAATTCTTTAGCCAAGGGTGAAATCTTACAGGGGTCTGAGCAATGTGGGCTGTAGAGAGGTATGTGTTGATGACAAATGCAATGAGACCCATCTCAGTGTTGGGAGCAACTTGCCATCGGTTATGCTTTTCACAAGTGGAATGGTGAGATTCTGTCTAGGCAGCAGTTGGGTGCCAGTTGATGCGGATTAATACTTTGTAAATGCATTGTTAATGGCACAACTTGTCTCATTCAGACTCAGCCCTCTCATCTTACCAAACTCACCAAACAAGCTAGATGTCTGAAAATCTTGGCAGGAAACCAGACTGATCACCTGCTGGATTCAGCTCACTGCTCGCTCCAAATGTCTTCCATATTTGAAACTAGGCACCAAAAACTCAGGGCATTCTCCATTGACATTGTCTGCATGCACCTCAAATGCATAGACATTGGCATCTGACGTGCCAGCCTCTAAGAACCCCCATGACGCATCTCTGATCCACTTCTGCACCTTGGGCAGTATCTGTGATTGCAAGGTTGCAGTAAGGACTCCTCACACCCAGCTCATGGACTGGATCATGCTGCTTCCCTGGGTTGTTTGCTTGCTGTGTACCACCCAGTCCAGCAAGACCTCCTGGTCACTGCCTGCATAGCAGGTGCTGATTTTCCACATCTACCATATCTAGGAAAATGTCAGGATGTATGCAGCTCCATACTGACAGTTCTTGATGAGTGGACAAGGGGCTTTCAAGATTGTGCGAGTGCAAGGGATGCCACTGAATTCCAGGATATTCACTAAGTGACGAGTTGTTCCTGGAACAGCATATGGTAAGATATAGGGTTGAAATCAGACGTGAGAGACGCCATAGGAACAGGGTAGATTGTTAATGATGCAGGTTTGGTAAGATACGATTAAAAAACTCACTGGGTCTCGCAGTATGAAACCCTTCAAAAAACTCAATACAGTTTGGACTTCTGTAAAAAATAATGTAAGATTCTGCCCCAAATATTTGATCATCTGTCTTGATGTCTCCGTTTGTAGTTTGGTGCCAGAATTTGTTTGATAACATTCATGTGAAGCTTTCTCGATTTTATGTTAAATGTGCTATATAAATGGAACTTGTTCTTGTGGGTTATCACTAGCCTTAATAGAGTCACAGAATTACAAAGTACAAAAGAAGACCATTCTGTCCATTGTGCTTGTGTTGCAAAGAGCCATCCAAATAGTCCTACACTCTGCTCCTTCCCCTTCGTTCTGCAATTTTCTCCTCATGAAGTGTCTGTCCAATTGCTTTTTTGAAAGATATTTCAATCTGCTTCCACCACGTTTTCAGGCAGCTCGTTCCAGATTAACTGAACTTGTAAAGAAGATTTCTCCATGTTTCCACTGCGGTTCTTTTGGCTATTTTAATTAAATGTGACCTCTTGTTGCCAACTGACCTGTTAGTAGAAACTGTTTCTCCTCATTGAAGCCACTTATTATTTTAACACCTCTCTGTTAAATCTTTCTTTAAGTCTCTTGCTTTACAGTGAGCAATGGCAATTGCCCTAGTCTTTCCCCATCTGGAATCCCTCATAGCTCATCCCTCCACATACTGGGGTATGAAAATAAATGGGGAAAGTATTTGCTGTAGAACTGAACCTTGAGTAAGCAGTTTTCAATTGGAATTTTTAGACAGGCCACTTGAAAACCAGACTGTTTGAAATGAATTCCAGCTGCAGTATCTTTGCCTCGTAGTAAATAACATCATTCTCCTTTTCAAACAGCATTTCCATTTAAGACAACATCTCAAAAACATATTTTAAGGATCCTGGGAAATATTTCTAACTATTGTGAGAAAATACCAGCCTCTGACAGGATAACCTATGCTTAGAGAATGTTAATTGGGGTGTTGACTGCCATGTGTGGATCCACCGCAATGATCTGCAGCCAACACTCGCTACAGCCTTGCAGCACTTGTGGTTCATTACTTTGTCATCCTTTCTTCCTGACTCTTACTAAGGCACAATTCCGGAGGCATAGACGTTACTTTGCCCAAGGCTGCAGCGTTGGGGAACTTGGAAGCAGTATCCTTTTGATAAGTCATTAAACCATGGCACAGTCTGTGTTTTAACCTGGATGTTAAATATCTCCTAGCACAATTTCAGAGAAGAGAAGGTGCGTTCTCTCCAATGATTGTATCATTATTCATCCCTTAACCAACATCACTTTAAATCTTTTAATATCTTATCTAAATTCTTTTCATAATTACATGGCTGCTTGTTGGATTTTGTTGTGCATAGGTTAATTGCTGAATTTTCTACATTCCAACAATCGTACCTTCAGAAGTACTTCATTGGTTGTGAAGTGTTCTGGGATATCCTGAGGTGCTGAGACACTCATCCTTCTGTCTTTAAGCTTCCTATGAGAAGGGTACAGTTATTGTAGTTGACTGTAAGGGTTCCTGCATCTCTCGAATTTCTATCAGAAATTTGTCAGTTGATCCAAGTTTGAGGAAACTGATCTGAAATAAGCAAGTAAGCTGCTGAGAAAGGTTATCCTCTAGTTTTTCTGCCCTATCTCCTTTTAAATCCTCATCTTGACCAAATAGTGAATGTATGCTGTTTGGAATTGGGGAGAGGGGTGCTGGGGAGGTGAACATGTCACATTGGAGTTGAGTTGGCTCCAGGGTGATCTAGCAGGTGGCACGCTTAGTCACCTGGATGCTTTGAGCCAAGCAGTCATCTTGTGAAATGTTTACAGAGCTATGGGAAACACAGAATTTGTAATTCTGCCGAAGAATTGTTGAATGGCCTTGTTTTGTGCTCAAAGAATCAATGAAGCAGACTGAAGTACTCCAGGGCACGACTGGTGAATGCTTGTCTGCCTGGCTCGATAATTGGACCTGGACTTTGGTGGTGGAATGAAATCTTCCCACTGAGCTCAATATAGACACGCAAGTATTGAATATTTCCAATACTTTGGGGTTCAGGACTCAAGTGCAGAAGGTAGGACTCTAGAGGCTTCTCCTTTTGAGCAGAGAATGTTAAGGGCCGTTTATTAGAAATGTCCAAAATTATGAAGGATTTTGATTGAGTAAATAAGGAAAAATTGTTTCCACTAGCAGAAGGGTCGATAACCAGAAGACAGTAAATTTAATATGATTGGCAGACAAATTATTGGCGATGAGGAGGAGTGAGTTGTTGCCTGGAATGCAATGTCTGAAAAAGCAGTGGAAGCAGATTCAATATGCATTTAAACAGAGATCTGGAGAAGCACTCAAGTGGAAAAAATTTACAGAGCCATAAGAAAAGTGGGGAATAAAATTAATTGGATAATGATGGGCTGAATGGTTTTCTATATTGCATTAGTTAATGACGTTACTGTTCGATCATACCTTTTTAGCTGGTTGATTTCCAACAGAACTCCATCTTGTCCCTTTTTTTTCTGAAGAAGGGTCTAGACCCAAAACAGCAGCTTTCCTGCTCCTCTGATGCTGCTTGGCCTGCTGTGTTCATCCAGCTCTACACCTTGTTACCCCATCTTGTCCCTAAACTGGTCCTAATGACAACATGCTCCCTGGGATTCCACAGGTAGGACATGTCTCCATGGAAGAGGATTCCCCGAATCAAAAAACCAGAAACCCTACCTTTGTGGCTTGTTTTAGAGGCTCTGCAATTAGTGATGGATTTCTGTGCTAGATCTGAGATGGGCAAATTATTAATCAGTAAGGGAATCAAGAGCTATGAAGAAAGAAAATCGAATTGAGGATTATCAATTCAGCCAAGACCTCATTGAAAATGGCACAGCAGACACAATGGGCTGAATGACATATTTCTGCTCCAACATTTTTATAGCCTTATAAAATTCCCATCAAATTCCAATCTTGTAGAGGTATCTGCTGGCATTAGTTTGCAAACTTTCACTTACTTAGGAGTTTTTTTTTATATTAATTTGTGAGACATGCATGTCACTAGCAAGGCCAGCATTTGTTACCCATTTCTTAATGCCCTTGAATCAATTGACTTGCTCGGCCATTTCAGAGAGCATTTAAGAGTCAAACACACTGCTGTGGGTCTGAATTGCACGTAGGCCAGGGTGGTAAAGATGGCTGATTTTCTTTCCTAAATGACAATATAGAAGAGGCCCCTCAAGTCTGCATCAAGAATTACTGTAAATCTACACTACAGTCGCACTTCCAGCACTTGATGGGAAGAAATGTCAAACCATACAGCAGAGGAGGCCATTCGGTCCCAGTGCCTACACTGTTTCTTTGAAAGGGATTTATTCAATTCAGTTCATTCCCTGCTCCTTTCTCACAGTCCTGCAATTTTTTTCATTTCTTAGTATTTATCTTTTTTTTCTGATTTAGGTTTTACAACAATTGATGGTTTAATGATCACCCTACTGAGACTGGTTTTATATTGCTGTTATCGCATTCCTTAACCATTCATACCTTATGTTAAGGAACTTTGAGAGTGATGGTGTCCTTTTATATGTAAGCTGGATTCTTGACTTGGTTTCTATTTTTTAAATGTTTCTCTCAATGTGATCACAATGGAGCTCAGCATACTGTTTGGCAAATCCTTTCTTAAGCAGAGTAGTAATGTTGAGCATTTGGTTTGGACTGATTCAGTCCCATGACATGTTGAAGCATTTATCCTTTTAAGCCATCAGAGGGAGCTGATTGCCCAGTATGCAGTTACGTAGATCTTCTGGATATTGAGGTACAATCAAAGCTAAACAATTGTTTCATAACAAACTGGTTGCTGCAGGGCATATCTATGCCTCATGCACCTGCTATTCATACTGATAGATTTCTGGAACTCTTCCCAGTAACAGTAATGCTGAGTTCTCAATTTCACT